>NC_092571.1:5049166-5393750 GCF_037975245.1 Apostichopus japonicus | reverse complement strand
CGATTGATCGGTACCGAACATTCTATTGATCGGTACCGAACATTCGATTGATCGGTACCGAACATTCGATTGATCGATACCGAACATTCGATTGATCGGTACCGCACATTCGATTGATCGGTACCGAACATTCGATTGATCAATACCGCACATTCGATTGATCGGTACCGCACATGCGATTGATCGGTACCGAACATTCGATTGATCGGTACCGCACATTCGATTGATCGGTACCGCATATTCGATTGTTCGGTACGGTACCGAACATTCGATTGTTCGGTATCGCACATTAGTTGATCGGTACCGCACATTTGATTGATCGGTACCGCATAATCGATTGTTCGGTACCGAACATTCGATTGATCGGTACCGAACATTCGATTGATCGGTACCGCACATTCGATTGATCGGTACCGAACATTCGATTGATCAATACCGCACATTCGATTGATCGGTACCGCACATGCGATTGATCGGTACCGAACATTCGATTGATCGGTACCGCACATTCGATTGATCGGTACCGCATATTCGATTGTTCGGTACGGTACCGAACATTCGATTGTTCGGTATCGCACATTAGTTGATCGGTACCGCACATTTGATTGATCGGTACCGCATATTCGATTGTTCGGTACCGCACATTCGATTGTCCGGTACCGCACATTCGATTGTTCGGTATCGCACATTAGTTGATCGGTACCGCACATTCGATTGATCGGTACCGCACATTCGATTGTCCGGTACCGCACATTCGATTGTTCGGTATCGCACATTAGTTGATCGGTACCGCACATTCGATTGATCGGTACCGCACATTCGATTCATCGGTACGGTACCGAACATTCGATTGATCGGTTCCGCACATTCGATTGATCGGTACCGCACATTCGATTGTTCGGTAGGTACCGCACATTCGATTGTTCGGTATCGCACATTAGTTGATCGGTACCGAACATTCGATTGATCGGTACCGCACATTCGATTCATCGGTACGGTACCGAACATTCGTTTGATCGGTTCCGCACATTCGATTGATCGGTACCGCACATTCGATTCATCGGTACCGCATATTCGATATTTCGGTACCGCACATTCGATTGTCCGGTACCGCTCATTCGATTGATCGGTATCGAACATTCGATTGATCGGTACCGCACATTCGATTGATCGGTACCGCACATTCGATTAATCGGTACCGCACATTCGATTGATCGGTACCGAACATTCGATTGATGTGTACCGCATATATGATTGATCGGTATCGCACATTCGATTGATCGGTACCGCACATTCGATTGATCGGTACCGCATATTCGATTGTTCGGTACCGCACATTCGATTGTTCGGTACCGCACATTCGATTGTTCGGTATCGCACATTTGTTGATCGGTACCGCACATTCGATTGATCGGTACCGCACAATCGATTCATCGGTACGGTACCGAACATTCGATTGATCGGTACCGCACATTCGATTGATCGGTACCGCACATTCGATTGTTCGGTACCGCACATTCTATTGTTCGGTATCGCACATTAGTTGATCGGTACCGAACATTCGATTGATCGGTACCGCACATTCGATTCATCGGTACGGTACCGAACATTCGATTGATCGGTTCCGCACATTCGATTGATCGGTACCGCACATTCGATTCATCGGTACCGCATATTCGATTGTTCGGTACCGCACATTCGATTGTCCGGTACCGCTCATTCGATTGATCGGTATCGAACATTCGATTGATCGGTACCGCACATTCGATTGATCGGTACCGCACATTCGATTAATCGGTACCGCACATTCGATTGATCGGTACCGAACATTCGATTGATGTGTACCGCATATATGATTGATCGGTACCGCACATTCGATTGATCGGTACCGAACATTCGATTGATCGGTACCGAACATTCGATTGATCGGTACCGAACATTCGATTGATCAATACCGCACATTCGATTGATCGGTACCGCACATTCGATTCATCGGTACCGAACATTCGATTGATCGGTACCGCACAATCGATTGATCGGTACCGAACATTCGATTGATCGGTACCGAACATTCGATTGATCAATACCGCACATTCGATTGATCGGTAACGAACATTCGATTGATCGGTACCGCACATTCGATTGATCGGTAACGAACATTCGATTGATCGGTACCGCACATTCGATTGATCAGTACCGAACATTCGATTGATCAATACCGCCCATTCGATTGATCGGTACCGCACATGCGATTGATCGGTACCGAACATTCGATTGATCGGTACCGCACATTTGATTGATCGGTACCGCATATTCGATTGTTCGGTACGGTACCGAACATTCGATTGATCGGTACCGCACATTAGTTGATCGGTACCGCACATTCGATTGATCGGTACCGCACATTCGATTGATCGGTACCGCAAATTCGATTGTTCGGTACCGCACATTCGATTGTTCGGTACCGCACATTCGATTGATCGGTATCGAACATTCGATTGATCGGTACCGCACATTCGATTGATCGGTACCGCACATTCGATTGATCGGTACCGAACATTCGATTGATCGGTATCAAACATTCTATTGATCGGTACCGAACATTCGATTGATCGGTACCGAACATTCGATTGATCGGTACCGAACATTCGATTGATCGGTACCGAACATTCGATTGATCAATACCGCACATTCGATTGATCGGTACCGCACATTCGATTGATCGGTACCGAACATTCGATTGATCAATACCGCACATTCGATTGATCGGTACCGCACATTCGATTCATCGGTACCGAACATTCGATTGATCGGTACCGCACAATCGATTGATCGGTACCGAACATTCGATTGATCGGTACCGCACATTCGATTGATCGGTACCGAACATTCGATTGATGCGTACCGCATATATGATTGATCGGTATCGCACATTCGATTGATCGGTATCGAACATTCGATTGATCGGTACCGCACATTCGATTGATCGGTACCGCACATTCGATTGATCGGTACCGAACATTCGATTGATCGGTATCAAACATTCTATTGATCGGTACCGAACATTCGATTGATCGGTACCGAACATTCGATTGATCGGTACCGAACATTCGATTGATCGGTAACGAACATTCGATTGATCAATACCGCACATTCGATTGATCGGTACCGCACATTCGATTGATCGGTACCGAACATTCGATTGATCAATACCGCACATTCGATTGATCGGTACCGCACATTCGATTCATCGGTACCGAACATTCGATTGATCAATACCGCACATTCGATTGATCGGTAACGAACATTCGATTGATCGGTACCGCACATTCGATTGATCGGTAACGAACATTCGATTGATCGGTACCGCACATTCGATTGATCGGTACCGAACATTCGATTGATCAATACCGCACATTCGATTGATCGGTACCGCACATGCGATTGATCGGTACCGAACATTCGATTGATCGGTACCGCACATTTGATTGATCGGTACCGCATATTCGATTGTTCGGTACGGTACCGAACATTCGATTGTTCGGTACCGCACATTAGTTGATCGGTACCGCACATTCGATTGATCGGTACCGCACATTCGATTGATCGGTACCGCAAATTCGATTGTTCGGTATCGAACATTCGATTGATCGGTACCGCACATTCGATTGATCGGTACCGCACATTCGATTGATCGGTACCGAACATTCGATTGATCGGTATCAAACATTCTATTGATCGGTACCGAACATTCGATTGATCGGTACCGAACATTCGATTGATCGGTACCGAACATTCGATTGATCGGTACCGAACATTCTATTGATCGGTACCGAACATTCGATTGATCGGTACCGAACATTCTATTGATCGGTACCGAACATTCGATTGATCGGTACCGAACATTCGATTGATCAGTACCGAACATTCGATTGATCGGTACCGAACATTCGATTAATCAATACCGCACATTCGATTGATCGGTACCGCACATTCGATTGATCGGTACCGAACATTCGATTGATCGGTACCGCACAATCGATTGATCGGTACCGAACATTCGATTGATCGGTACCGAACATTCGATTGATCAATACCGCACATTCGATTGATCGGTAACGAACATTCGATTGATCGGTACCGCACATTCGATTGATCGGTAACGAACATTCGATTGATCGGTACCGCACATTCGATTGATCGGTACCGAACATTCGATTGATCAATACCGCACATTCGATTGATCGGTACCGCACATGCGATTAATCGGTACCGAACATTCGATTGATCGGTACCGCACATTCGATTCATCGGTACCGCACATTCGATTCATCGGTACGGTACCACACATTCGATTGTTCGGTATCGCACATTAGTTGATCGGTACCGCACATTCGATTCATCGGTACCGCACATTCGATTCATCGGTACGGTACCGAACATTCGATTGATCGGTTCCGCACATTCGATTGATCGGTACCGCACATTCGATTCATCGGTACCGCATATTCGATTGTTCGGTACCGCATTTTCGATTGTCCGGTACCGCACATTCGATTGATCGGTATCGAACATTCGATTGATCGGTACCGCACATTCGATTGATCGGTACCGCACATTCGATTAATAGGTACCGCACATTCGATTGATCGGTACCGAACATTCGATTGATGTGTACCGCATATATGATTGATCGGTACCGCACATTCGATTGATCGGTACCGAACATTCGATTGATCGGTACCGAACATTCTATTGATCGGTACCGAACATTCGATTGATCGGTACCGAACATTCGATTGATCGATACCGAACATTCGATTGATCGGTACCGAACATTCGATTGATCAATACCGCACATTCGATTGATCGGTACCGAACATTCGATTGATCAATACCGCACATTCGATTGATCGGTACCGCACATGCGATTGATCGGTACCGCACATTCGATTGATCGGTACCGAACATTCGATTGATCAATACCGCCCATTCGATTGATCGGTACCGCACATGCGATTGATCGGTACCGAACATTCGATTGATCGGTACCGCACATTTGATTGATCGGTACCGCATATTCGATTGTTCGGTACGGTACCGCACATTCGATTGATCGGTACCGCACATTCGATTGATCGGTACCGCAAATTCGATTGTTCGGTACCGCACATTCGATTGTTCGGTACCGCACATTCGATTGATCGGTATCGAACATTCGATTGATCGGTACCGCACATTCGATTGATCGGTACCGCACATTCGATTGATCGGTACCGAACATTCGATTGATCGGTATCAAACATTCTATTGATCGGTACCGAACATTCGATTGATCGGTACCGAACATTCGATTGATCGGTACCGAACATTCGATTGATCGGTACCGAACATTCGATTGATCAATACCGCACATTCGATTGATCGGTACCGCACAATCGATTGATCGGTACCGAACATTCGATTGATCAATACCGCACATTCGATTGATCGGTACCGCACATTCGATTCATCGGTACCGAACAATCGATTGATCGGTACCGAACATTCGATTGATCGGTACCGCACATTCGATTGATCGGTAACGAACATTCGATTGATCGGTACCGCACATTCGATTGATCGGTACCGAACATTCGATTGATCAATACCGCACATTCGATTGATCGGTACCGCATATTCGATTGTTCGGTACGGTACCGAACATTCGATTGTTCGGTACCGCACATTAGTTGATCGGTACCGCACATTCGATTGATCGGTACCGCACATTCGATTGATCGGTACCGTAAATTCGATTGTTCGGTACCGCACATTCGATTGTTCGGTACCGCACATTCGATTGATCGGTATCGAACATTCGATTGATCGGTACCGCACATTCGATTGATCGGTACCGCACATTCGATTGATCGGTACCGAACATTCGATTGATCGGTATCAAACATTCTATTGATCGGTACCGAACATTCGATTGATCGGTACCGAACATTCGATTGATCGGTACCGAACATTCGATTGATCGGTACCGAACATTCGATTGATCAATACCGCACATTCGATTGATCGGTACCGCACATTCGATTGTTTGGTACGGTACGGAGCATTCGATTGATCGCCATCGAACATTCGATTGATCGGTACCGCACATTCGATTGATCGGTACCGCACATTCGATTAATCGGTACCGCACATTCGATTGTTCGGTACCGCACATTTGATTCATCGGTACCGCACATTCGATTGTTTTGTACCGCATTTTCGATTGTTCGGTACCGCACATTCGATTGATCGGTACCGAACATTCGATTGATCGGTACCGAACATTCTATTGATCGGTACCGAACATTCGATTGATCGGTACCGAACATTCGATTGATCGATACCGAACATTCGATTGATCGGTACCGAACATTCGATTGATCAATACCGCACATTCGATTGATCGGTACCGAACATTCGATTGATCGGTACCGCACATTCGATTGATCGGTACCGAACATTCGATTGATCAATACCGCACATTCGATTGATCGGTACCGCACATGCGATTGATCCATACCGAACATTCGATTGATCGGTACCGCACATTCGATTGATCGGTACCGCATATTCGATTGTTCGGTACGGTACCGAACATTCGATTGTTCGGTATCGCACATTAGTTGATCGGTACCGCACATTTGATTGATCGGTACCGCATATTCGATTGTTCGGTACCGCACATTCGATTGTTCGGTACCGCACATTCGATTGTTCGGTATCGCACATTCGATTGATCGGTACCGTACATTCGATTGATCGGTACCGCACATTCGATTCATCGGTACGGTACCGAACATTCGATTGATCGGTTCCGCACATTCGATTGATCGGTACCGCACATTCGATTGATCGGTACCGAACATTCGATTGATCAATACCGCACATTCGATTGATCGGTACCGCACATTCGATTGATCGGTACCGAACATTCGATTGAACGGTACCGCACATTCGATTGATCGGTACCGAACATTCGATTGATCGGTACCGCACATTCGATTGATCAATACCGCACATTCGATTGATCGGTAACGCACATTCGATTGATCGGTACCGAACATTCGATTGAACTCTACCGCACATTCGATTGATCGGTACCGAACATTCGATTGATCGGTAACGCACATTCGATTGATCGGTACCGCACATTCGATTGTTCGGTATCGCACATTAGTTGATCCGTACCGCACATTCGATTGATCGGCACCGCACATTCGATTGATCGGTACCGCACATTCGATTGATCGGTACAGCACATTCGATTGATCGGTACCGCACATTCGATTGCTCGGTACCGCACATTCGATTGTTCGGTACCGCACATTCGATTGATCGGTACCGCACATTCGATTGATCAATAACGCACATTCGATTGATCGGTACCGCACATTCGATTGATCGGTAGCGAACATTCGATTGATCGGTACCGCACATTCGATTGATCGGTACCGCACATTCGATTCATCGGTACGGTACCGAACATTCGATTGTTCGGTACCGCACATTAGTTGATCGGTACCGCACATTCGATTGATCGGTACCGCACATTCGATTGATCGGTACCGCATATTCGATTGTTCGGTACCGCACATTCGATTGTCCGGTACCGCACATTCGATTGATCGGTATCGAACATTCGATTGATCGGTACCGCACATTCTATTGATCGGTACCGAACATTCGATTGATCGGTACCGAACATTCGATTGATCAATACCGCACATTCGATTGATCGGTAACGAACATTCGATTGATCGGTACCGCACATTCGATTGATCGGTAACGAACATTCGATTGATCGGTACCGCACATTCGATTGATCGGTACCGAACATTCGATTGATCAATACCGCACATTCGATTGATCGGTACCGCACATGCGATTAATCGGTACCGAACATTCCATTGATCGGTACCGCACATTCGATTCATCGGTACCGCACATTCGATTCATCGGTACCGCATATTCGATTGTTCGGTACCGCATTTTCGATTGTCCGGTACCGCACATTCGATTGATCGGTATCGAACATTCGATTGATCGGTACCGCACATTCGATTGATCGGTACCGCACATTCGATTAATAGGTACCGCACATTCGATTGATCGGTACCGCACATTCGATTGATGTGTACCGCATATATGATTGATCGGTACCGCACATTCGATTGATCGGTACCGAACATTCGATTGATCGGTACCGAACATTCGATTGATCGGTACCGAACATTCTATTGATCGGTACCGAACATTCGATTGATCGGTACCGAACATTCGATTGATCGATACCGAACATTCGATTGATCGGTACCGAACATTCGATTGATCGGTACCGCACATTCGATTGATCGGTACCGAACATTCGATTGATCGGTACCGAACATTCGATTGATCGGTACCGAACATTCGATTGATCAATACCGCACATTCGATTGATCGGTACCGCACATGCGATTGATCGGTACCGAACATTCGATTGATCGGTACCGCACATTCGATTGATCGGTACCGCATATTCGATTGTTCGGTACGGTACCGAACATTCGATTGTTCGGTATCGCACATTAGTTGATCGGTACCGCACATTTGATTGATCGGTACCGCATATTCGATTGTTCGGTACCGCACATTCGATTGTTCGGTACCGCACATTCGATTGTTCGGTATCGCACATTAGTTGATCGGTACCGCACATTCGATTGATCGGTACCGCACATTCGATTCATCGGTACCGAACCGAACATTCGATTGATCGGTTCCGCACATTCGATTGATCGGTACCGCACATTCGATTGATCGGTACCGAACATTCGATTGATCAATACCGCACATTCGATTCATCGGTACCGCACATTCGATTGATCGGTACCGAACATTCGATTGAACGGTACCGCACATTCGATTGATCGGTACCGAACATTCGATTGATCGGTACCGCACATTCGATTGATCAATACCGCACATTCGATTGATCGGTAACGCACATTCGATTGATCGGTACCGAACATTCGATTGAACGGTACCGCACATTCGATTGATCGGTACCGAACATTCGATTGATCGGTACCGCACATTCGATTGATCGGTACCGCACATTCGATTGATCGGTAACGCACATTCGATTGATCGGTACCGAACATTCGATTGAACGGTACCGCACATTCGATTGATCGGTACCGAACATTCGATTGATCGGTACCGCACATTCGATTGATCGGTACCGCATATTCGATTGTTCGGTACGGTACCGAACATTCGATTGTTCGGTATCGCACATTAGTTGATCGGTACCGCACATTTGATTGATCGGTACCGCATATTCGATTGTTCGGTACCGCACATTCGATTGTTCGGTACCGCACATTCGATTGTTCGGTATCGCACATTAGTTGATCGGTACCGCACATTCGATTGATCGGTACCGCACATTCGATTCATCGGTACCGAACCGAACATTCGATTGATCGGTTCCGCACATTCGATTGATCGGTACCGCACATTCGATTGATCGGTACCGAACATTCGATTGATCAATACCGCACATTCGATTCATCGGTACCGCACATTCGATTGATCGGTACCGAACATTCGATTGAACGGTACCGCACATTCGATTGATCGGTACCGAACATTCGATTGATCGGTACCGCACATTCGATTGATCAATACCGCACATTCGATTGATCGGTAACGCACATTCGATTGATCGGTACCGAACATTCGATTGAACGGTACCGCACATTCGATTGATCGGTACCGAACATTCGATTGATCGGTACCGCACATTCGATTGATCGGTACCGCACATTCGATTGATCGGTAACGCACATTCGATTGATCGGTACCGCACATTCGATTGTTCGGTATCGCACATTAGTTGATCCGTACCGCACATTCGATTGATCGGTACCGCACATTCGATTGATCGGTACCGCACATTCGATTGATCGGTACAGCACATTCGATTGATCGGTACCGCACATTCGATTGCTCGGTACCGCTCATTCGATTGTTCGGTACCGCACATTCGATTGATCGGTACCGCACATTCGATTGATCAATAACGCACATTCGATTGATCGGTACCGCACATTCGATTGATCGGTAGCGAACATTCGATTGATCGGTACCGCACATTCGATTGATCGGTACCGCACATTCGATTCATCGGTACGGTACCGAACATTCGATTGTTCGGTACCGCACATTAGTTGATCGGTACCGCACATTCGATTGATCGGTACCGCACATTCGATTGATCGGTACCGCATATTCGATTGTTCGGTACCGCACATTCGATTGTCCGGTACCGCATATTCGATTGATCGGTATCGCACATTCGATTGATCGGTACCGCACATTCTATTGTTCAGTACCGCACATTCGATTAATCGGTACCGCACATTAGTTGATCGGTACCGCACATTTGATTGATCGGTACCGCATATTCGATTGTTCGGTACCGCACATTCGATTGTTCGCTACCGCACATTCGATTGTTCGGTATCGCACATTAGTTGATCGGTACCGCACATTCGATTGATCGGTACCGCACATTCGATTCATCGGTACGGTACCGAACATTCGATTGATCGGTTCCGCACATTCGATTGATCGGTACCGCACATTCGATTGATCGGTACCGAACATTCGATTGATCAATACCGCACATTCGATTGATCGGTACCGCACATTCGATTGATCGGTACCGAACATTCGATTGAACGGTACCGCACATTCGATTGATCGGTACCGAACATTCGATTGATCGGTACCGCACATTCGATTGATCAATACCGCACATTCGATTGATCGGTAACGCACATTCGATTGATCGGTACCGCACATTCGATTGTTCGGTATCGCACAATAGTTGATCCGTACCGCACATTCGATTGATCGGTACCGCACATTCGATTGATCGGTACCGCACATTCGATTGATCGGTACAGCACATTCGATTGATCGGTACCGCACATTCGATTGCTCGGTACCGCACATTCGATTGTTCGGTACCGCACATTCGATTGATCGGTACCGCACATTCGATTGATCAATAACGCACGTTCGATTGATCGGTACCGCACATTCGATTGATCGGTAGCGAACATTCGATTGATCGGTACCGCACATTCGATTGATCGGTACCGCACATTCGATTCATATGTACCACATATTCGATTGTTCGGTACCGCACACTCGATTGTCCGGTACCGCACATTCGATTGATCGGTATCGAACATTCGATTGATCGGTACCGCACATTCTATTGATCGGTACCGCACATTCGATTAATCGGTACCGCACATTCGATTGATCGGTACCGAACATTCGATTGATGTGTACCGCATATATGATTGATCGGTACCGCACATTCGATTGATCGGTACCGCACATTCGAATTATAGGTAACGCATATTCGATTCATCGGTACCGCACATTCGATTGTCCGGTACCGCACATTCGATTGATCGGTATCGAACATTCGATTGATCGGTACCGCACATTCGATTGATCGGTACCGCACATTCGATTCATCGGTACGGTACCGAACATTCGATTGATCGGTTCCGCACATTCGATTGATCGGTACCGCACATTCGATTCATCGGTACCGCATATTCGATTGTTCGGTACCGCATTTTCGATTGTCCGGTACCGCACATTCGATTGATCGGTATCGAACATTCGATTGATCGGTACCGCACATTCGATTGATCGGTACCGCACATTCGATTAATAGGTACCGCACATTCGATTGATCGGTACCGAACATTCGATTGATGTGTACCGCATATATGATTGATCGGTACCGCACATTCGATTGATCGGTACCGAACATTCGATTGATCGGTACCGAACATTCGATTGATCGGTACCGAACATTCTATTGATCGGTACCGAACATTCGATTGATCGGTACCGAACAATCGATTGATCGATACCGAACATTCGATTGATCGGTACCGAACATTCGATTGATCAATACCGCACATTCGATTGATCGGTACCGAACATTCGATTGATCGGTACCGAACATTCGATTGATCGGTACCGAACATTCGATTGTTCGGTATCGCACATTAGTTGATCGGTACCGCACATTTGATTGATCGGTACCGCATATTCGATTGTTCGGTACCGCACATTCGATTGTTCGGTACCGCACATTCGATTGTTCGGTATCGCACATTAGTTGATCGGTACCGCACATTCGATTGATCGGTACCGCACATTCGATTCATCGGTACCGAACCGAACATTCGATTGATCGGTTCCGCACATTCGATTGATCGGTACCGCACATTCGATTGATCGGTACCGAACATTCGATTGATCAATACCTCACATTCGATTCATCGGTACCGCACATTCGATTGATCGGTACCGAACATTCGATTGAACGGTACCGCACATTCGATTGATCGGTACCGAACATTCGATTGATCGGTACCGCACATTCGATTGATCAATACCGCACATTCGATTGATCGGTAACGCACATTCGATTGATCGGTACCGAACATTCGATTGAACGGTACCGCACATTCGATTGATCGGTACCGAACATTCGATTGATCGGTACCGCACATTCGATTGATCAATACCGCACATTCGATTGATCGGTAACGCACATTCGATTGATCGGTACCGCACATTCGATTGTTCGGTATCGCACATTAGTTGATCCGTACCGCACATTCGATTGATCGGTACCGCACATTCGATTGATCGGTACCGCACATTCGATTGATCGGTACAGCACATTCGATTGATCGGTTCCGCACATTCGATTGCTCGGTACCGCACATTCGATTGTTCGGTACCGCACATTCGATTGATCGGTACCGCACATTCGATTGATCAATAACGCACATTCGATTGATCGGTACCGCACATTCGATTGATCGGTAGCGAACATTCGATTGATCGGTACCGCACATTCGATTGATCGGTACCGCACATTCGATTCATCGGTACCGCACATTCGATTGATCGGTACCGAACATTCGATTGATGTGTAGCGCATATATGATTGATCGGTACCGCACATTCGATTGTTCGGTAACGCACATTAGTTGATCGGTACCGCACATTCGATTCATCGGTACCGCACATTCGATT
This sequence comes from Apostichopus japonicus, assembly GCF_037975245.1. Classification (NCBI taxonomy): domain Eukaryota; kingdom Metazoa; phylum Echinodermata; class Holothuroidea; order Aspidochirotida; family Stichopodidae; genus Apostichopus; species Apostichopus japonicus. The sequence continues at coordinate 5,380,580 of NC_092571.1, read as the reverse complement.
CATCGGTACGGTACCGAACATTCGATTGATCGGTTCCGCACATTCGATTGATCGGTACCGCACATTCGATTCATCGGTACCGCATATTCGATTGTTCGGTACCGCATTTTCGATTGTCCGGTACCGCACATTCGATTGATCGGTATCGAACATTCGATTGATCGGTACCGCACATTCGATTGATCGGTACCGCACATTCGATTAATAGGTACCGCACATTCGATTGATCGGTACCGAACATTCGATTGATGTGTACCGCATATATGATTGATCGGTACCGCACATTCGATTGATCGGTACCGAACATTCGATTGATCGGTACCGAACATTCTATTGATCGGTACCGAACATTCGATTGATCGGTACCGAACATTCGATTGATCGATACCGAACATTCGATTGATCGGTACCGCACATTCGATTGATCGGTACCGAACATTCGATTGATCAATACCGCACATTCGATTGATCGGTACCGCACATGCGATTGATCGGTACCGAACATTCGATTGATCGGTACCGCACATTCGATTGATCGGTACCGCATATTCGATTGTTCGGTACGGTACCGAACATTCGATTGTTCGGTATCGCACATTAGTTGATCGGTACCGCACATTTGATTGATCGGTACCGCATAATCGATTGTTCGGTACCGAACATTCGATTGATCGGTACCGAACATTCGATTGATCGGTACCGCACATTCGATTGATCGGTACCGAACATTCGATTGATCAATACCGCACATTCGATTGATCGGTACCGCACATGCGATTGATCGGTACCGAACATTCGATTGATCGGTACCGAACATTCGATTGATCGGTACCGCATATTCGATTGTTCGGTACGGTACCGAACATTCGATTGTTCGGTATCGCACATTAGTTGATCGGTACCGCACATTTGATTGATCGGTACCGCATATTCGATTGTTCGGTACCGCACATTCGATTGTTCGGTACCGCACATTCGATTGTTCGGTATCGCACATTAGTTGATCGGTACCGCACATTCGATTGATCGGTACCGCACATTCGATTCATCGGTACGGTACCGAACATTCGATTGATCGGTTCCGCACATTCGATTGATCGGTACCGCACATTCGATTGTTCGGTACCGCACATTCGATTGTTCGGTATCGCACATTAGTTGATCGGTACCGAACATTCGATTGATCGGTACCGCACATTCGATTCATCGGTACGGTACCGAACATTCGTTTGATCGGTTCCGCACATTCGATTGATCGGTACCGCACATTCGATTCATCGGTACCGCATATTCGATTGTTCGGTACCGCACATTCGATTGTCCGGTACCGCTCATTCGATTGATCGGTATCGAACATTCGATTGATCGGTACCGAACATTCGATTGATCGGTACCGCACATTCGATTAATCGGTACCGCACATTCGATTGATCGGTACCGAACATTCGATTGATGTGTACCGCATATATGATTGATCGGTATCGCACATTCGATTGATCGGTACCGCACATTCGATTGATCGGTACCGCATATTCGATTGTTCGGTACCGCACATTCGATTGTTCGGTACCGCACATTCGATTGTTCGGTATCGCACATTTGTTGATCGGTACCGCACATTCGATTGATCGGTACCGCACAATCGATTCATCGGTACGGTACCGAACATTCGATTGATCGGTACCGCACATTCGATTGATCTGTACCGCACATTCGATTGTTCGGTACCGCACATTCGATTGTTCGGTATCGCACATTAGTTGATCGGTACCGAACATTCGATTGATCGGTACCGCACATTCGATTCATCGGTACGGTACCGAACATTCGATTGATCGGTTCCGCACATTCGATTGATCGGTACCGCACATTCGATTCATCGGTACCGCATATTCGATTGTTCGGTACCGCACATTCGATTGTCCGGTACCGCTCATTCGATTGATCGGTATCGAACATTCGATTGATCGGTACCGCACATTCGATTGATCGGTACCGCACATTCGATTAATCGGTACCGCACATTCGATTGATCGGTACCGAACATTCGATTGATGTGTACCGCATATATGATTGATCGGTACCGCACATTCGATTGATCGGTACCGAACATTCGATTGATCGGTACCGAACATTCGATTGATCGGTACCGAACATTCTATTGATCGGTACTGAACATTCGATTGATCGGTACCGAACATTCGATTGATCGGTACCGAACATTCGATTGATCGGTACCGAACATTCGATTGATCAATACCGCACATTCCATTGATCGGTACCGCACATTCGATTCATCGGTACCGAACATTCGATTGATCGGTACCGCACAATCGATTGATCGGTACCGAACATTCGATTGATCGGTACCGAACATTCGATTGATCAATACCGCACATTCGATTGATCGGTAACGAACATTCGATTGATCGGTACCGCACATTCGATTGATCGGTACCGAACATTCGATTGATCAATACCGCCCATTCGATTGATCGGTACCGCACATGCGATTGATCGGTACCGAACATTCGATTGATCGGTACCGCACATTTGATTGATCGGTACCGCATATTCGATTGTTCGGTACGGTACCGAACATTCGATTGTTCGGTACCGCACATTAGTTGATCGGTACCGCACATTCGATTGATCGGTACCGCACATTCGATTGATCGGTACCGCAAATTCGATTGTTCGGTACCGCACATTCGATTGTTCGGTACCGCACATTCGATTGATCGGTATCAAACATTCGATTGATCGGTACCGCACATTCGATTGATCGGTACCGCACATTCGATTGATCGGTACCGAACATTCGATTGATCGGTGTCAAACATTCTATTGATCGGTACCGAACATTTGATTGATCGGTACCGAACATTCGATTGATCGGTACCGAACATTCGATTGATCGGTACCGAACATTCGATTGATCAATACCGCACATTCGATTGATCGGTACCGCACATTCGATTGATCGGTACCGAACATTCGATTGATCAATACCGCACATTCGATTGATCGGTACCGCACATTCGATTCATCGGTACCGAACATTCGATTGATCGGTACCGCACAATCGATTGATCGGTACCGAACATTCGATTAATCGGTACCGCACATTCGATTGATCGGTACCGAACATTCGATTGATGTGTACCGCATATATGATTGATCGGTATCGCACATTCGATTGATCGGTATCGAACATTCGATTGATCGGTACCGCACATTCGATTGATCGGTACCGCACATTCGATTGATCGGTACCGAACATTCGATTGATCGGTATCAAACATTCTATTGATCGGTACCGAACATTCGATTGATCGGTACCGAACATTCGATTGATCGGTACCGAACATTCGATTGATCGGTAACGAACATTCGATTGATCAATACCGCACATTCGATTGATCGGTACCGCACATTCGATTGATCGGTACCGAACATTCGATTGATCAATACCGCACATTCGATTGATCGGTACCGCACATTCGATTCATCGGTACCGAACATTCGATTGATCAATACCGCACATTCGATTGATCGGTAACGAACATTCGATTGATCGGTACCGCACATTCGATTGATCGGTACCGAACATTCGATTGATCAATACCGCACATTCGATTGATCGGTACCGCACATGCGATTGATCGGTACCGAACATTCGATTGATCGGTACCGCACATTTGATTGATCGGTACCGCATATTCGATTGTTCGGTACGGTACCGAACATTCGATTGTTCGGTACCGCACATTAGTTGATCGGTACCGCACATTCGATTGATCGGTACCGCACATTCGATTGATCGGTACCGCAAATTCGATTGTTCGGTACCGCACATTCGATTGTTCGGTACCGCACATTCGATTGATCGGTATCGAACATTCGATTGATCGGTACCGCACATTCGATTGATCGGTACCGCACATTCGATTGATCGGTACCGCATATTCGATTGATCGGTACCGAACATTCGATTGATCGGTACCGAACATTCGATTGATCAATACCGCACATTCGATTGATCGGTACCGCACATTCGATTAATCGGTACCGCACATTCGATTGATCGGTACCGCACATTTGATTGATCGGTACCGCATAATCGATTGTTCGGTACCGAACATTCGATTGATCGGTACCGAACATTCGATTGATCGGTACCGCACATTCGATTGATCGGTACCGAACATTCGATTGATCAATACCGCACATTCGATTGATCGGTACCGCACATGCGATTGATCGGTACCGAACATTCGATTGATCGGTACCGAACATTCGATTGATCGGTACCGCATATTCGATTGTTCGGTACGGTACCGAACATTCGATTGTTCGGTATCGCACATTAGTTGATCGGTACCGCACATTTGATTGATCGGTACCGCATATTCGATTGTTCGGTACCGCACATTCGATTGTTCGGTACCGCACATTCGATTGTTCGGTATCGCACATTAGTTGATCGGTACCGCACATTCGATTGATCGGTACCGCACATTCGATTCATCGGTACGGTACCGAACATTCGATTGATCGGTTCCGCACATTCGATTGATCGGTACCGCACATTCGATTGTTCGGTACCGCACATTCGATTGTTCGGTATCGCACATTAGTTGATCGGTACCGAACATTCGATTGATCGGTACCGCACATTCGATTCATCGGTACGGTACCGAACATTCGTTTGATCGGTTCCGCACATTCGATTGATCGGTACCGCACATTCGATTCATCGGTACCGCATATTCGATTGTTCGGTACCGCACATTCGATTGTCCGGTACCGCTCATTCGATTGATCGGTATCGAACATTCGATTGATCGGTACCGAACATTCGATTGATCGGTACCGCACATTCGATTAATCGGTACCGCACATTCGATTGATCGGTACCGAACATTCGATTGATGTGTACCGCATATATGATTGATCGGTATCGCACATTCGATTGATCGGTACCGCACATTCGATTGATCGGTACCGCATATTCGATTGTTCGGTACCGCACATTCGATTGTTCGGTACCGCACATTCGATTGTTCGGTATCGCACATTTGTTGATCGGTACCGCACATTCGATTGATCGGTACCGCACAATCGATTCATCGGTACGGTACCGAACATTCGATTGATCGGTACCGCACATTCGATTGATCTGTACCGCACATTCGATTGTTCGGTACCGCACATTCGATTGTTCGGTATCGCACATTAGTTGATCGGTACCGAACATTCGATTGATCGGTACCGCACATTCGATTCATCGGTACGGTACCGAACATTCGATTGATCGGTTCCGCACATTCGATTGATCGGTACCGCACATTCGATTCATCGGTACCGCATATTCGATTGTTCGGTACCGCACATTCGATTGTCCGGTACCGCTCATTCGATTGATCGGTATCGAACATTCGATTGATCGGTACCGCACATTCGATTGATCGGTACCGCACATTCGATTAATCGGTACCGCACATTCGATTGATCGGTACCGAACATTCGATTGATGTGTACCGCATATATGATTGATCGGTACCGCACATTCGATTGATCGGTACCGAACATTCGATTGATCGGTACCGAACATTCGATTGATCGGTACCGAACATTCTATTGATCGGTACTGAACATTCGATTGATCGGTACCGAACATTCGATTGATCGGTACCGAACATTCGATTGATCGGTACCGAACATTCGATTGATCAATACCGCACATTCCATTGATCGGTACCGCACATTCGATTCATCGGTACCGAACATTCGATTGATCGGTACCGCACAATCGATTGATCGGTACCGAACATTCGATTGATCGGTACCGAACATTCGATTGATCAATACCGCACATTCGATTGATCGGTAACGAACATTCGATTGATCGGTACCGCACATTCGATTGATCGGTACCGAACATTCGATTGATCAATACCGCCCATTCGATTGATCGGTACCGCACATGCGATTGATCGGTACCGAACATTCGATTGATCGGTACCGCACATTTGATTGATCGGTACCGCATATTCGATTGTTCGGTACGGTACCGAACATTCGATTGTTCGGTACCGCACATTAGTTGATCGGTACCGCACATTCGATTGATCGGTACCGCACATTCGATTGATCGGTACCGCAAATTCGATTGTTCGGTACCGCACATTCGATTGTTCGGTACCGCACATTCGATTGATCGGTATCAAACATTCGATTGATCGGTACCGCACATTCGATTGATCGGTACCGCACATTCGATTGATCGGTACCGAACATTCGATTGATCGGTGTCAAACATTCTATTGATCGGTACCGAACATTTGATTGATCGGTACCGAACATTCGATTGATCGGTACCGAACATTCGATTGATCGGTACCGAACATTCGATTGATCAATACCGCACATTCGATTGATCGGTACCGCACATTCGATTGATCGGTACCGAACATTCGATTGATCAATACCGCACATTCGATTGATCGGTACCGCACATTCGATTCATCGGTACCGAACATTCGATTGATCGGTACCGCACAATCGATTGATCGGTACCGAACATTCGATTAATCGGTACCGCACATTCGATTGATCGGTACCGAACATTCGATTGATGTGTACCGCATATATGATTGATCGGTATCGCACATTCGATTGATCGGTATCGAACATTCGATTGATCGGTACCGCACATTCGATTGATCGGTACCGCACATTCGATTGATCGGTACCGAACATTCGATTGATCGGTATCAAACATTCTATTGATCGGTACCGAACATTCGATTGATCGGTACCGAACATTCGATTGATCGGTACCGAACATTCGATTGATCGGTAACGAACATTCGATTGATCAATACCGCACATTCGATTGATCGGTACCGCACATTCGATTGATCGGTACCGAACATTCGATTGATCAATACCGCACATTCGATTGATCGGTACCGCACATTCGATTCATCGGTACCGAACATTCGATTGATCAATACCGCACATTCGATTGATCGGTAACGAACATTCGATTGATCGGTACCGCACATTCGATTGATCGGTACCGAACATTCGATTGATCAATACCGCACATTCGATTGATCGGTACCGCACATGCGATTGATCGGTACCGAACATTCGATTGATCGGTACCGCACATTTGATTGATCGGTACCGCATATTCGATTGTTCGGTACGGTACCGAACATTCGATTGTTCGGTACCGCACATTAGTTGATCGGTACCGCACATTCGATTGATCGGTACCGCACATTCGATTGATCGGTACCGCAAATTCGATTGTTCGGTACCGCACATTCGATTGTTCGGTACCGCACATTCGATTGATCGGTATCGAACATTCGATTGATCGGTACCGCACATTCGATTGATCGGTACCGCACATTCGATTGATCGGTACCGAACATTCGATTGATCGGTATCAAGCATTCTATTGATCGGTACAGAACATTCGATTGATCGGTACCGAACATTCGATTGATCGGTACCGAACATTCGATTGATCGGTACCGAACATTCTATTGATCGGTACCGAACATTCGATTGATCGGTACCGAACATTCTATTGATCGGTACCGAACATTCGATTGATCGGTACCGAACATTCGATTGATCAGTACCGAACATTCGATTGATCGGTACCGAACATTCGATTAATCAATACCGCACATTCGATTGATCGGTACCGCACATTCGATTCATCGGTACCGAACATTCGATTGATCGGTACCGCACAATCGATTGATCGGTACCGAACATTCGATTGATCGGTACCGAACATTCGATTGATCAATACCGCACATTCGATTGATCGGTAACGAACATTCGATTGATCGGTACCGCACATTCGATTGATCGGTAACGAACATTCGATTGATCGGTACCGCACATTCAATTGATCGGTACCGAACATTCGATTGATCAATACCGCACATTCGATTGATCGGTACCGCACATGCGATTAATCGGTACCGAACATTCGATTGATCGGTACCGCACATTCGATTCATCGGTACCGCACATTCGATTCATCGGTACGGTACCACACATTCGATTGTTCGGTATCGCACATTAGTTGATCGGTACCGCACATTCGATTCATCGGTACCGCACATTCGATTCATCGGTACGGTACCGAACATTCGATTGATCGGTTCCGCACATTCGATTCATCGGTACCGCACATTCGATTCATCGGTACCGCATATTCGATTGTTCGGTACCGCATTTTCGATTGTCCGGTACCGCACATTCGATTGATCGGTATCGAACATTCGATTGATCGGTACCGCACATTCGATTGATCGGTACCGCACATTCGATTAATAGGTACCGCACATTCGATTGATCGGTACCGAACATTCGATTGATGTGTACCGCATATATGATTGATCGGTACCGCACATTCGATTGATCGGTACCGAACATTCGATTGATCGGTACCGAACATTCTATTGATCGGTACCGAACATTCGATTGATCGGTACCGAACATTCGATTGATCGATACCGAACATTCGATTGATCGGTACCGAACATTCGATTGATCAATACCGCACATTCGATTGATCGGTACCGAACATTCGATTGATCGGTACCGCACATTCGATTGATCGGTACCGAACATTCGATTGATCAATACCGCACATTCGATTGATCGGTACCGCACATGCGATTGATCGGTACCGCACATTCGATTGATCGGTACCGAACATTCGATTGATCAATACCGCCCATTCGATTGATCGGTACCGCACATGCGATTGATCGGTACCGAACATTCGATTGATCGGTACCGCACATTTGATTGATCGGTACCGCATATTCGATTGTTCGGTACGGTACCGAACATTCGATTGTTCGGTACCGCACATTAGTTGATCGGTACCGCACATTCGATTGATCGGTACCGCACATTCGATTGATCGGTACCGCAAATTCGATTGTTCGGTACCGCACATTCGATTGTTCGGTACCGCACATTCGATTGATCGGTATCGAACATTCGATTGATCGGTACCGCACATTCGATTGATCGGTACCGCACATTCGATTGATCGGTACCGAACATTCGATTGATCGGTACCGAACATTCGATTGATCGGTACCGAACATTCGATTGATCGGTACCGAACATTCGATTGATCAATACCGCCTATTCGATTGATCGGTACCGCACAATCGATTGATCGGTACCGAACATTCGATTGATCAATACCGCACATTCGATTGATCGGTACCGCACATTCGATTCATCGGTACCGAACATTCGATTGATCGGTACCGAACATTCGATTGATCGGTACCGCACATTCGATTGATCGGTAACGAACATTCGATTGATCGGTACCGCACATTCGATTGATCGGTACCGAACATTCGATTGATCAATACCGCACATTCGATTGATCGGTACCGCATATTCGATTGTTCGGTACGGTACCGAACATTCGATTGTTCGGTACCGCACATTAGTTGATCGGTACCGCACATTCGATTGATCGGTACCGCACATTCGATTGATCGGTACCGCAAATTCGATTGTTCGGTACCGCACATTCGATTGTTCGGTACCGCACATTCGATTGATCGGTATCGAACATTCGATTGATCGGTACCGCACATTCGATTGATCGGTACCGCACATTCGATTGATCGGTACCGAACATTCGATTGATCGGTATCAAACATTCTATTGATCGGTACCGAACATTCGATTGATCGGTACCGAACATTCGATTGATCGGTACCGAACATTCGATTGATCGGTACCGAACATTCGATTGATCAATACCGCACATTCGATTGATCGGTACCGCACATTAGTTGATCGGTACCGCACATTCGATTGATCGGTACCGCACATTCGATTGATCGGTACCGCAAATTCGATTGTTCGGTACCGCACATTCGATTGTTCGGTACCGCACATTCGATTGATCGGTATCGAACATTCGATTGATCGGTACCGCACATTCGATTGATCGGTACCGCACATTCGATTGATCGGTACCGAACATTCGATTGATCGGTATCAAACATTCTATTGATCGGTACCGAACATTCGATTGATCGGTACCGAACATTCGATTGATCGGTACCGAACATTCGATTGATCGGTACCGAACATTCGATTGATCAATACCGCACATTCGATTGATCGGTACCGAACATTCGATTGTTTGGTACGGTACGGAGCATTCGATTGATCGCCATCGAACATTCGATTGATCGGAACCGCACATTCGATTGATCGGTACCGTACATTCGATTAATCGGTACCGCACATTCGATTGTTCGGTACCGCACATTTGATTCATCGGTACCGCACATTCGATTGTTTTGTACCGCATTTTCGATTGTTCGGTACCGCACATTCGATTGATCGGTATCGAACATTCGATTGATCGGTACCGCACATTCGATTGATCGGTACCGCACATTCGATTAATCGGTATCGAACATTCGATTGATCGGTACCGCACATTCGATTGATCGGTACCGCACATTCGATTAATCGGTACCGCACATTGGATTGATCGGTACCGAACATTCGATTGATGTGTACCGCATATATGATTGATCGGTACCGCACATTCGATTGATCGGTACCGAACATTCGATTGATCGGTACCGAACATTCTATTGATCGGTACCGAACATTCGATTGATCAATACCGCACATTCGATTGATCGGTACCGCACAATCGAATGATCGGTACCGAACATTCGATTGATCGGTACCGAACATTCGATTGATCAATACCGCACATTCGATTGATCGGTAAGGAACATTCGATTGATCGGTACCGCACATTCGATTGATCGGTAACGAACATTCGATTGATCGGTACCGCACATTCGATTGATCGGTACCGAACATTCGATTGATCAATACCGCACATTCGATTGATCGGTACCGCACATGCGATTGATCGGTACCGAACATTCGATTGATCGGTACCGCACATTCGATTGTTCAGTACCGCATATTCGATTGTTCGGTACCGCACATTCGATTGTTCGGCACCGCACATTCGATTGATCGTTATCGAACATTCGATTGATCGGTAACGAACATTCGATTGTTCGGTATCGCACATTAGTTGATCGGTACCGAACATTCGATTGATCGGTTCCGCACATTCGATTCATCGGTACGGTACCGAACATTCGATTGATCGGTTCCGCACATTCGATTGATCGGTACCGCACATTCGATTCATCGGTACCGCATATTCGATTGTTCGGTACCGCACATTCGATTGTCCGGTACCGCTCATTCGATTGATCGGTATCGAACATTCGATTGATCGGTACCGCACATTCGATTGATCGGTACCGCACATTCGATTCATCGGTACCGCACATTCGATTGATCGGTACCGAACATTCGATTGATGTGTACCGCATATATGATTGATCGGTACCGCACATTCGATTGATCGGTACCGAACATTCGATTGATCGGTACCGAACATTCTATTGATCGGTACTGAACATTCGATTGATCGGTACCGAACATTCGATTGATCGGTACCGAACATTCGATTGATCGGTACCGAACATTCGATTGATCAATACCGCACATTCGATTGATCGGTACCGCACATTCGATTCATCGGTACCGATCATTCGATTGATCGGTACCGCACAATCGATTGATCGGTACCGAACATTCGATTGATCGGTACCGAACATTCGATTGATCAATACCGCACATTCGATTGATCGGTAACGAACATTCGATTGATCGGTACCGCACATTCGATTGATCGGTAACGAACATTCGATTGATCGGTACCGCACATTCGATTGATCGGTACCGAACATTCGATTGATCAATACCGCCCATTCGATTGATCGGTACGGCACATGCGATTGATCGGTACCGAACATTCGATTGATCGGTACCGCACATTTGATTGATCGGTACCGCATATTCGATTGTTCGGTACGGTACCGAACATTCGATTGTTCGTTACCGCACATTAGTTGATCGGTACCGCACATTCGATTGATCGGTACCGCACATTCGATTGATCGGTACCGAAAATTCGATTGTTCGGTACCGCACATTCGATTGTTCGGTACCGCACATTCGATTGATCGGTATCGAACATTCGATTGATCGGTACCGCACATTCGATTGATCGGTACCGCACATTCGATTGATCGGTACCGAACATTCGATTGATCGGTATCAAACATTCGATTGATCGGTACCGAACATTCGATTGATCGGTACCGAACATTCGATTGATCGGTACCGAACATTCGATTGATCGGTACCGAACATTCGATTGATCAATACCGCACATTCGATTGATCGGTACCGCACATTCGATTGATCGGTACCGAACATTCGATTGATCGGTACCGCACAATCGATTGATCGGTACCGAACATTCGATTGATCGGTACCGAACATTCGATTGATCAATACCGCACATTCGATTGATCGGTAACGAACATTCGATTGATCGGTACCGCACATTCGATTGATCGGTAACGAACATTCGATTGATCGGTACCGCACATTCGATTGATCGGTACCGAACATTCGATTGATCAATACCGCACATTCGATTGATCGGTACCGCACATGCGATTGATCGGTACCGAACATTCGATTGATCGGTACCGCACATTCGATTGATCGGTACCGCATATTCGATTGTTCGGTACGGTACCGAACATTCGATTGTTCGGTATCGCACATTAGTTGATCGGTACCGCACATTCGATTGATCGGTACCGCACATTCGATTGATCGGTACCGCATATTCGATTGTTCGGTACCGCACATTCGATTGTTCGGTACCGCACATTCGATTGATCGGTATCGAACATTCGATTGATCGGTACCGCACATTCGATTGATCGGTACCGCACATTCGATTAATCGGTACCGCACATTCGATTGTTCGGTACCGCACATTTGATTCATCGGTACCGCACATTCGATTGTTTTGTACCGCATTTTCGATTGTCCGGTACCGCACATTCGATTGATCGGTATCGAACATTCGATTGATCGGTACCGCACATTCGATTAATCGGTACCGCACATTGGATTGATCGGTACCGAACATTCGATTGATGTGTACCGCATATATGATTGATCGGTACCGCACATTCGATTGATCGGTACCGAACATTCGATTGATCGGTACCGAACATTCTATTGATCGGTACCGAACATTCGATTGATCAATACCGCCCATTCGATTGATCGGTAGCGCACATGCGATTGATCGGTACCGAACATTCGATTGATCGGTACCGCACATTTGATTGATCGGTACCGCATATTCGATTGTTCGGTACGGTACCGAACATTCGATTGTTCGGTACCGCACATTAGTTGATCGGTACCGCACATTCGATTGATCGGTACCGAACATTCGATTGATCGGTACCGCAAATTCGATTGTTCGGTACCGCACATTCGATTGTTCGGTACCGCACATTCGATTGATCGGTATCGAACATTCGATTGATCGGTACCGCACATTCGATTGATCGGTACCGCACATTCGATTGATCGGTACCGAACATTCGATTGATCGGTATCAAACATTCTATTGATCGGTACCGAACATTCGATTGATCGGTACCGAACATTCGATTGATCGGTACCGAACATTCGATTGATCGGTACCGAACATTCGATTGATCATTACCGCACATTCGATTGATCGGTACCGCACATTCGATTGATCGGTACCGAACATTCGATTGATCGGTACCGCACAATCGATTGATCGGTACCGAACATTCGATTGATCGGTACCGAACATTCGATTGATCAATACCGCACATTCGATTGATCGGTAACGAACATTCGATTGATCGGTACCGCACATTCGATTGATCGGTAACGAACATTCGATTGATCGGTACCGCACATTCGATTGATCGGTACCGAACATTCGATTGATCAATACCGCACATTCGATTGATCGGTACCGCACATGCGATTGATCGGTACCGAACATTCGATTGATCGGTACCGCACATTCGATTGATCGGTACCGCATATTCGATTGTTCGGTACCGCACATTCGATTGTTCGGTACCGCACATTCGATTGATCGGTATCGAACATTCGATTGATCGGTACCGCACATTCGATTGATCGGTACCGCACATTCGATTAATCGGTACCGCACATTCGATTGTTCGGTACCGCACATTTGATTCATCGGTACCGCACATTCGATTGTTTTGTACCGCATTTTCGATTGTCCGGTACCGCACATTCGATTGATCGGTATCGAACATTCGATTGATCGGTACCGCACATTCGATTGATCGGTACCGCACATTCGATTAATCGGTACCGCACATTGGATTGATCGGTACCGAACATTCGATTGATGTGTACCGCATATATGATTGATCGGTACCGCACATTCGATTGATCGGTACCGAACATTCGATTGATCGGTACCGAACATTCTATTGATCGGTACCGAACATTCGATTGATCGGTACCGAACATTCGATTGATCGGTACCGAACATTCGATTGATCGGTACCGCACAATCGATTGATCGGTACCGAACATTCGATTGATCGGTACCGAACATTCGATTGATCAATACCGCACATTCGATTGATCGGTAACGAACATTCGATTGATCGGTACCGCACATTCGATTGATCGGTAACGAACATTCGATTGATCGGTACCGCACATTCGATTGATCGGTAACGAACATTCGATTGATCGGTACCGCACATTCGATTGATCGGTACCGAACATTCGATTGATCAATACCGCACATTCGATTGATCGGTACCGCACATGCGATTGATCGGTACCGAACATTCGATTGATCGGTACCGCACATTCGATTGATCGGTACCGCATATTCGATTGTTCGGTACCGCACATTCGATTGTTCGGTACCGCACATTCGATTGATCGGTATCGAACATTCGATTGATCGGTACCGCACATTCGATTGATCGGTACCGCACATTCGATTAATCGGTACCGCACATTCGATTGTTCGGTACCGCACATTTGATTCATCGGTACCGCACATTCGATTGTTTTGTACCGCATTTTCGATTGTCCGGTACCGCACATTCGATTGATCGGTATCGAACATTCGATTGATCGGTACCGCACATTCGATTGATCGGTACCGCACATTCGATTAATCGGTACCGCACATTGGATTGATCGGTACCGAACATTCGATTGATGTGTACCGCATATATGATTGATCGGTACCGCACATTCGATTGATCGGTACCGAACATTCGATTGATCGGTACCGAACATTCTATTGATCGGTACCGAACATTCGATTGATCGGTACCGAACATTCGATTGATCGGTACCGAACATTCGATTGATCGGTACCGCACAATCGATTGATCGGTACCGAACATTCGATTGATCGGTACCGAACATTCGATTGATCAATACCGCACATTCGATTGATCGGTAACGAACATTCGATTGATCGGTACCGCACATTCGATTGATCGGTACCGAACATTCGATTGATCAATACCGCCCATTCGATTGATCGGTACCGCACATGCGATTGATCGGTACCGAACATTCGATTGATCGGTACCGCACATTTGATTGATCGGTACCGCATATTCGATTGTTCGGTACGGTACCGAACATTCGATTGTTCGGTACCGCACATTAGTTGATCGGTACCGCACATTCGATTGATCGGTACCGCACATTCGATTGATTGGTACCGCAAATTCGATTGTTCGGTACCGCACATTCGATTGATCGGTACCGCACATGCGATTGATCGGTACCGAACATTCGATTGATCGGTACCGCACATTTGATTGATCGGTACCGCATATTCGATTGTTCGGTACGGTACCGAACATTCGATTGTTCGGTACCGCACATTAGTTGATCGGTACCGCACATTCGATTGATCGGTACCGCACATTCGATTGATCGGTACCGCAAATTCGATTGTTCGGTACCGCACATTCGATTGATCGGTACCGCACATTCGATTGATCGGTATCGAACATTCGATTGATCGGTACCGCACATTCCATTGATCGGTACCGCACATTCGATTGATCGGTACCGAACATTCGATTGATCGGTATCAAACATTCTATTGATCGGTACCGAACATTCGATTGATCGGTACCGAACATTCGATTGATCGGTACCGAACATTCGATTGATCGGTACCGAACATTCGATTGATCAATACCGCACATTCGATTGATCGGTACCGCACATTCGATTGATCGGTACCGAACATTCGATTGATCGGTACCGCACAATCGATTGATCGGTACCGAACATTCGATTGATCGGTACCGAACATTCGATTGATCAATACCGCACATTCGATTGATCGGTAACGAACATTCGATTGATCGGTACCGCACATTCGATTGATCGGTACCGCACATTCGATTGATCGGTACCGCATATTCGATTGTTCGGTACCGCACATTCGATTGTTCGGTACCGAACATTCGATTGATCGGTATCGAACATTCGATTGATCGGTACCGCACATTCGATTGATCGGTACCGCACATTCGATTAATCGGTACCGCACATTCGATTGTTCGGTACCGCACATTTGATTCATCGGTACCGCACATTCGATTGTTTTGTACCGCACATTCGATTGATCGGTATCGAACATTCGATTGATCGGTACCGCACATTCGATTGATCGGTACCGCACATTCGATTAATCGGTACCGCACATTCGATTGTTCGGTACCGCACATTTGATTCATCGGTACCGCACATTCGATTGTTTTGTACCGCATTTTCGATTGTTCGGTACCGCACATTCGATTGATCGGTATCGAACATTCGATTGATCGGTACCGCTCATTCGATTGATCGGTACCGCACATTCGATTAATCGGTATCGAACATTCGATTGATCGGTACCGCACATTCGATTGATCGGTACCGCACATTCGATTAATCGGTACCGCACATTGGATTGATCGGTACCGAACATTCGATTGATGTGTACCGCATATATGATTGATCGGTACCGCACATTCGATTGATCGGTACCGAACATTCGATTGATCGGTACCGAACATTCTATTGATCGGTACCGAACATTCGATTGATCAATACCGCACATTCGATTGATCGGTACCGCACATTCGATTGATCGGTACCGAACATTCGATTGATCGGTACCGCACAATCGATTGATCGGTACCGAACATTCGATTGATCGGTACCGAACATTCGATTGATCAATACCGCACATTCGATTGATCGGTAACGAACATTCGATTGATCGGTACCGCACATTCGATTGATCGGTAACGAACATTCGATTGATCGGTACCGCACATTCGATTGATCGGTACCGAACATTCGATTGATCAATACCGCACATTCGATTGATCGGTACCGCACATGCGATTGATCGGTACCGAACATTCGATTGATCGGTACCGCACATTCGATTGTTCAGTACCGCACATTCGATTGTTCGGTACCGCACATTCGATTGTTCGGTACCGCACATTCGATTGATCGGTATCGAACATTCGATTGATCGGTACCGCACATTCGATTGTTCGGTACCGCACATTCGATTGTTCGGTACCGCACATTCGATTGTTCGGTACCGCACATTCGATTGTTCGGTATCGCACATTAGTTGATCGGTACCGCACATTCGATTGATCGGTACCGCACATTCGATTCATCGGTACGGTACCGAACATTCGATTGATCGGTTCCGCACATTCGATTGATCGGTACCGCACATTCGATTGTTCGGTACCGAACATTCGATTGATCGGTACCGAACATTCGATTGATCGGTACCGCACATTCGATTGATCGGTAACGAACATTCGATTGATCGGTAACGCACATTCGATTGATCGGTAACGAACATTCGATTGATCGGTACCGCACATTCGATTGATCGGTACCGAACATTCGATTGATCAATACCGCACATTCGATACATCGGTAACGAACATTCGATTGATCGGTACCGCACATTCGATTGATCGGTAACGAACATTCGATTGATCGGTACCGCACATTCGATTGATCGGTACCGAACATTCGATTGATCAATACCGCCCATTCGATTGATCGGTACCGCACATGCGATTGATCGGTACCGAACATTCGATTGATCGGTACCGCACATTTGATTGATCGGTACCGCATATTCGATTGTTCGGTACGGTACCGAACATTCGATTGTTCGGTACCGCACATTAGTTGATCGGTACCGCACATTCGATTGATCGGTACCGCACATTCGATTGATCGGTACAGCAAATTCGATTGTTCGGTACCGCACATTCGATTGTTCGGTACCGCACATTCGATTGATCGGTATCGAACATTCGATTGATCGGTACCGCACATTCGATTCATCGGTACCGCACATTCGATTGATCGGTACCGAACATTCGATTGATCGGTATCAAACATTCTATTGATCGGTACCGAACATTCGATTGATCGGTACCGAACATTCGATTGTTCGGTACCGCACATTTGATTCATCGGTACCGCACATTCGATTGTTTTGTACCGCATTTTCGATTGTCCGGTACCGCACATTCGATTAATCGGTATCGAACATTCGATTGATCGGTACCGCAAATTCGATTGATCGGTACCGCACATTCGATTAATCGGTACCGCACATTGGATTGATCGGTACCGAACATTCGATTGATGTGTACCGCATATATGATTGATCGGTACCGCACATTCGATTGATCGGTACCGCACATTCGATTGATCGGTACCGCACATTCGATTGATCGGTACCGCAAATTCGATTGTTCGGTACCGCATATTCGATTGTTCGGTACCGCACATTCGATTGATCGGTATCGAACATTCGATTGATCGGTACCGTACATTCGATTGATCGGTACCGCACATTCGATTGATCGGTACCGAACATTCGATTGATCGGTATCAAACATTCTATTGATCGGTACCGAACATTCGATTGATCGGTACCGAACATTCGATTGATCGGTACCGAACATTCGATTGATCGGTACCGAACATTCGATTGATCAATACCGTACATTCGATTGATCGGTACCGCACATTCGATTGATCGGTACCGAATATTCGATTGATCGGTACCGCACAATCGATTGATCGGTACCGAACATTCGATTGATCAGTACCGAACATTCGATTGATCAATACCGCACATTCGATTGATCGGTAACGAACATTCGATTAATCGGTACCGCACATTCGATTGATCGGTAACGAACTTTCGATTGATCGGTACCGCACATTCGATTGATCGGTACCGAACATTCGATTGATCAATACCGCACATTCGATTGATCGGTACCGCACATGCGATTGATCGGTACCGAACATTCGATTGATCGGTACCGCACATTCGATTGATCGGTACCGCATATTCGATTGTTCGGTACGGTACCGAACATTCGATTGTTCGGTATCGCACATTAGTTGATCGGTACCGCACATTCGATTGATCGGTACCGCACATTCGATTGATCGGTACCGCATATTCGATTGTTCGGTACCGCACATTCGATTGTTCGGTACCGCACATTCGATTGATCGGTATCGAACATTCGATTGATCGGTACCGCACATTCGATTGATCGGTACCGCACATTCGATTAATCGGTACCGCACATTCGATTGTTCGGTACCACACATTTGATTCATCGGTACCGCACATTCGATTGTTTTGTACCGCATTTTCGATTGTCCGGTACCGCACATTCGATTGATCGGTATCGAACATTCGATTGATCGGTACCGCACATTCGATTGATCGGTACCGCACATTCGATTAATCGGTACCGCACATTGGATTGATCGGTACCGAACATTCGATTGATGTGTACCGCATATATGATTGATCGGTACCGCACATTCGATTGATCGGTACCGAACATTCGATTGATCGGTACCGAACATTCTATTGATCGGTACCGAACATTCGATTGATCGGTACCGAACATTCGATTGATCGGTACCGAACATTCGATTGATCGGTACCGCACAATCGATTGATCGGTACCGAACATTCGATTGATCGGTACCGAACATTCGATTGATCAATACCGCACATTCGATTGATCGGTAACGAACATTCGATTGATCGGTACCGCACATTCGATTGATCGGTAACGAACATTCAATTGATCGGTACCGCACATTCGATTGATCGGTACCGAACATTCGATTGATCAATACCGCCCATTCGATTGATCGGTACCGCACATGCGATTGATCGGTACCGAACATTCGATTGATCGGTACCGCACATTTGATTGATCGGTACCGCATATTCGATTGTTCGGTACGGTACCGAACATTCGATTGTTCGGTACCGCACATTAGTTGATCGGTACCGCACATTCGATTGATCGGTACCGCACATTCGATTGATTGGTACCGCAAATTCGATTGTTCGGTACCGCACATTCGATTGATCGGTACCGCACATTCGATTGATCGGTATCGAACATTCGATTGATCGGTACCGCACATTCGATTGATCGGTACCGCACATTCGATTGATCGGTACCGAGCATTCGATTGATCGGTATCAAACATTCTATTGATCGGTACCGCACATTCGATTGATCGGTAACGAACATTCGATTGATCGGTACCGCACATTCGATTGATCGGTACCGAACATTCGATTGATCAATACCGCACATTCGATTGATCGGTACCGCACATGCGATTGATCGGTACCGAACATTCGATTGATCGGTACCGCACATTCGATTGATCGGTACCGCATATTCGATTGTTCGGTACGGTACCGAACATTCGATTGTTCGGTATCGCACATTAGTTGATCGGTACCGCACATTCGATTGATCGGTACCGCACATTCGATTGATCGGTACCGCATATTCGATTGTTCGGTACCGCACATTCGATTGTTCGGTACCGCACATTCGATTGATCGGTATCGAACATTCGATTGATCGGTACCGCACATTCGATTGATCGGTACCGCACATTCGATTAATCGGTACCGCACATTCGATTGTTCGGTACCGCACATTTGATTCATCGGTACCGCACATTCGATTGTTTTGTACCGCATTTTCGATTGTTCGGTACCGCACATTCGATTGATCGGTATCGAACATTCTATTGATCGGTACCGCACATTCGATTGATCAGTACCGCACATTCGATTAATCGGTATCGAACATTCGATTGATCGGTACCGCACATTCGATTGATCGGTACCGCACATTCGATTAATCGGTACCGCACATTGGATTGATCGGTACCGAACATTCGATTGATGTGTACCGCATATATGATTGATCGGTACCGCACATTCGATTGATCGGTACCGAACATTCGATTGATCGGTACCGAACATTCTATTGATCGGTACCGAACATTCGATTGATCAATACCGCACATTCGATTGATCGGTACCGCACATTCGATTGATCGGTACCGAACATTCGATTGATCGGTACCGCACAATCGATTGATCGGTACCGAACATTCGATTGATCGGTACCGAACATTCGATTGATCAATACCGCACATTCGATTGATCGGTAACGAACATTCGATTGATCGGTACCGCACATTCGATTGATCGGTAACGAACATTCGATTGATCGGTACCGCACATTCGATTGATCGGTACCGAACATTCGATTGATCAATACCGCACATTCGATTGATCGGTACCGCACATGCGATTGATCGGTACCGAACATTCGATTGATCGGTACCGCACATTCGATTGTTCAGTACCGCATATTCGATTGATCGGTACCGCACATTCGATTGTTCGGTACCGCACATTCGATTGATCGGTATCGAACATTCGATTGATCGGTAACGAACATTCGATTGTTCGGTATCGCACATTAGTTGATCGGTACCGAACATTCGATTGATCGGTACCGCACATTCGATTCATCGGTACGGTACCGAACATTCGATTGATCGGTTCCGCACATTCGATTGATCGGTACCGCACATTCGATTCATCGGTACCGCATATTCGATTGTTCGATACCGCACATTCGATTGTCCGGTACCGCTCATTCGATTGATCGGTATCGAACATTCGATTGATCGGTACCGCACATTCGATTGATCGGTACCGCACATTCGATTAATCGGTACCGCACATTCGATTGATCGGTACCGAACATTCGATTGATGTGTACCGCATATATGATTGATCGGTACCGCACATTCGATTGATCGGTACCGAACATTCGATTGATCGGTACCGAACATTCTATTGATCGGTACTGAACATTCGATTGATCGGTACCGAACATTCGATTGATCGGTACCGAACATTCGATTGATCGGTACCGAACATTCGATTGATCAATACCGCACATTCGATTGATCGGTACCGCACATTCGATTCATCGGTACCGAACATTCGATTGATCGGTACCGCACAATCGATTGATCGGTACCGAACATTCGATTGATCGGTACCGAACATTCGATTGATCAATACCGCACATTCGATTGATCGGTAACGAACATTCGATTGATCGGTACCGCACATTCGATTGATCGGTAACGAACATTCGATTGATCGGTACCGCACATTCGATTGATCGGTACCGAACATTCGATTGATCAATACCGCCTATTCGATTGATCGGTAGCGCACATGCGATTGATCGGTACCGAACATTCGATTGATCGGTACCGCACATTTGATTGATCGGTACCGCATATTCGATTGTTCGGTACGGTACCGAACATTCGATTGTTCGGTACCGCACATTCGATTGATCGGTATCGAACATTCGATTGATCGGTAACGAACATTCGATTGTTCGGTATCGCACATTAGTTGATCGGTACCGAACATTCGATTGATCGGTACCGCACATTCGATTCATCGGTACGGTACCGAACATTCGATTGATCGGTTCCGCACATTCGATTGATCGGTACCGCACATTCGATTCATCGGTACCGCATATTCGATTGTTCGATACCGCACATTCGATTGTCCGGTACCGCTCATTCGATTGATCGGTATCGAACATTCGATTGATCGGTACCGCACATTCGATTGATCGGTACCGCACATTCGATTAATCGGTACCGCACATTCGATTGATCGGTACCGAACATTCGATTGATGTGTACCGCATATATGATTGATCGGTACCGCACATTCGATTGATCGGTACCGAACATTCGATTGATCGGTACCGAACATTCTATTGATCGGTACTGAACATTCGATTGATCGGTACCGAACATTCGATTGATCGGTACCGAACATTCGATTGATCGGTACCGAACATTCGATTGATCAATACCGCACATTCGATTGATCGGTACCGCACATTCGATTCATCGGTACCGAACATTCGATTGATCGGTACCGCACAATCGATTGATCGGTACCGAACATTCGATTGATCGGTACCGAACATTCGATTGATCAATACCGCACATTCGATTGATCGGTAACGAACATTCGATTGATCGGTACCGCACATTCGATTGATCGGTAACGAACATTCGATTGATCGGTACCGCACATTCGATTGATCGGTACCGAACATTCGATTGATCAATACCGCCCATTCGATTGATCGGTAGCGCACATGCGATTGATCGGTACCGAACATTCGATTGATCGGTACCGCACATTTGATTGATCGGTACCGCATATTCGATTGTTCGGTACGGTACCGAACATTCGATTGTTCGGTACCGCACATTAGTTGATCGGTACCGCACATTCGATTGATCGGTACCGCACATTCGATTGATCGGTACCGCAAATTCGATTGTTCGGTACCGCACATTCGATTGTTCGGTACCGCACATTCGATTGATCGGTATCGAACATTCGATTGATCGGTACCGCACATTCGATTGATCGGTACCGCACATTCGATTGATCGGTACCGAACATTCGATTGATCGGTATCAAACATTCTATTGATCGGTACCGAACATTCGATTGATCGGTACCGAACATTCGATTGATCGGTACCGAACATTCGATTGATCAATACCGCACATTCGATTGATCGGTACCGCACATTCGATTGATCGGTACCGCATATTCGATTGTTCGGTACGGTACCGAACATTCGATTGTTCGGTATCGCACATTAGTTGATCGGTACCGCACATTCGATTGATCGGTACCGCACATTCGATTGATCGGTACCGCATATTCGATTGTTCGGTACCGCACATTCGATTGTTCGGTACCGCACATTCGATTGATCGGTATCGAACATTCGATTGATCGGTACCGCACATTCGATTGATCGGTACCGCACATTCGATTAATCGGTACCGCACATTCGATTGTTCGGTACCGCACATTTGATTCATCGGTACCGCACATTCGATTGTTTTGTACCGCATTTTCGATTGTTCGGTACCGCACATTCGATTGATCGGTATCGAACATTCTATTGATCGGTACCGCACATTCGATTGATCGGTACCGCACATTCGACTAATCGGTATCGAACATTCGATTGATCGGTACCGCACATTCGATTGATCGGTACCGCACATTCGATTAATCGGTACCGCACATTGGATTGATCGGTACCGAACATTCGATTGATGTGTACCGCATATATGATTGATCGGTACCGCACATTCGATTGATCGGTACCGAACATTCGATTGATCGGTACCGAACATTCTATTGATCGGTACCGAACATTCGATTGATCAATACCGCACATTCGATTGATCGGTACCGCACATTCGATTGATCGGTACCGAACATTCGATTGATCGGTACCGCACAATCGATTGATCGGTACCGAACATTCGATTGATCGGTACCGAACATTCGATTGATCAATACCGCACATTCGATTGATCGGTAACGAACATTCGATTGATCGGTACCGCACATTCGATTGATCGGTAACGAACATTCGATTGATCAGTACCGCACATTCGATTGATCGGTACCGAACATTCGATTGATCAATACCGCACATTCGATTGATCGGTACCGCACATGCGATTGATCGGTACCGAACATTCGATTGATCGGTACCGCACATTCGATTGTTCAGTACCGCATATTCGATTGATCGGTACCGCACATTCGATTGTTCGGTACCGCACATTCGATTGATCGGTATCGAACATTCGATTGATCGGTAACGAACATTCGATTGTTCGGTATCGCACATTAGTTGATCGGTACCGAACATTCGATTGATCGGTACCGCACATTCGATTCATCGGTACGGTACCGAACATTCGATTGATCGGTTCCGCACATTCGATTGATCGGTACCGCACATTCGATTCATCGGTACCGCATATTCGATTGTTCGATACCGCACATTCGATTGTCCGGTACCGCTCATTCGATTGATCGGTATCGAACATTCGATTGATCGGTACCGCACATTCGATTGATCGGTACCGCACATTCGATTAATCGGTACCGCACATTCGATTGATCGGTACCGAACATTCGATTGATGTGTACCGCATATATGATTGATCGGTACCGCACATTCGATTGATCGGTACCGAACATTCGATTGATCGGTACCGAACATTCTATTGATCGGTACTGAACATTCGATTGATCGGTACCGAACATTCGATTGATCGGTACCGAACATTCGATTGATCGGTTCCGAACATTCGATTGATCAATACCGCACATTCGATTGATCGGTACCGCACATTCGATTCATCGGTACCGAACATTCGATTGATCGGTACCGCACAATCGATTGATCGGTACCGAACATTCGATTGATCGGTACCGAACATTCGATTGATCAATACCGCACATTCGATTGATCGGTAACGAACATTCGATTGATCGGTACCGCACATTCGATTGATCGGTACCGAACATTCGATTGATCAATACCGCCCATTCGATTGATCGGGAGAGCACATGCGATTGATCGGTACCGAACATTCGATTGATCGGTACCGCACATTTGATTGATCGGTACCGCATATTCGATTGTTCGGTACGGTACCGAACATTCGATTGTTCGGTACCGCACATTAGTTGATCGGTACCGCACATTCGATTGATCGGTACCGCACATTCGATTGATCGGTACCGCAAATTCGATTGTTCGGTACCGCACATTCGATTGTTCGGTACCGCACATTCGATTGATCGGTATCGAACATTCGATTGATCGGTACCGCACATTCGATTGATCGGTACCGCACATTCGATTGATCGGTACCGAACATTCGATTGATCGGTATCAAACATTCTATTGATCGGTACCGAACATTCGATTGATCGGTACCGAACATTCGATTGATCGGTACCGAACATTCGATTGATCGGTACCGAACATTCGATTGATCAATACCGCATATTCGATTGATCGGTACCGCACATTCGATTGATCGGTACCGAACATTCGATTGATCGGTACCGCACAATCGATTGATCGGTACCGAACATTCGATTGATCGGTACCGAACATTCGATTGATCAATACCGCACATTCGATTGATCGGTAACGAACATTCGATTGATCGGTACCGCACATTCGATTGATCGGTAACGAACATTCGATTGATCGGTACCGCACATTCGATTGATCGGTACCGAACATTCGATTGATCAATACCGCACATTCGATTGATCGGTACCGCACATGCGATTGATCGGTACCGAACATTCGATTGATCGGTACCGCACATTCGATTGATCGGTACCGCATATTCGATTGTTCGGTACGGTACCGAACATTCGATTGTTCGGTATCGCACATTAGTTGATCGGTACCGCACATTCGATTGATCGGTACCGCACATTCGATTGATCGGTACCGCAAATTCGATTGTTCGGTACCGCACATTCGATTGTTCGGTACCGCACATTCGATTGATCGGTATCGAACATTCGATTGATCGGTACCGCACATTCGATTGATCGGTACCGCACATTCGATTAATCGGTACCGCACATTCGATTGTTCGGTACCGCACATTTGATTCATCGGTACCGCACATTCGATTGTTTTGTAACGCATTTTCGATTGTCCGGTACCGCACATTCGATTGATCGGTATCGAACATTCGATTGATCGGTACCGCACATTCGATTGATCGGTACCGAACATTCGATTAATCGGTACCGCACATTGGATTGATCGGTACCGCACATTCGATTGATGTGTACCGCATATATGATTGATCGGTACCGCACATTCGATTGATCGGTACTGAACATTCGATTGATCGGTACCGAACATTCTATTGATCGGTACCGAACATTCGATTGATCAATACCGCCCATTCGATTGATCGGTAGCGCACATGCGATTGATCGGTACCGAACATTTGATTGATCGGTACCGCACATTTGATTGATCGGTACCGCATATTCGATTGTTCGGTACGGTACCGAACATTCGATTGTTCGGTACCGCACATTAGTTGATCGGTACCGCACATTCGATTGATCGGTACCGCACATTCGATTGATCGGTACCGCAAATTCGATTGTTCGGTACCGCACATTCGATTGTTCGGTACCGCACATTCGATTGATCGGTATCGAACATTCGATTGATCGGTACCGCACATTCAATTGATCAGTACCGCACATTCGATTGATCGGTACCGAACATTCGATTGATCGGTATCAAACATTCTATTGATCGGTACCGAACATTCGATTGATCGGTACCGAACATTCGATTGATCGGTACCGAACATTCGATTGATCGGTACCGAACATTCGATTGATCAATACCGCACATTCGATTGATCGGTACCGCACATTCGATTGATCGGTACCGAACATTCGATTGATCGGTACCGCACAATCGATTGATCGGTACCGAACATTCGATTGATCGGTACCGAACATTCGATTGATCAATACCGCACATTCGATTGATCGGTAACGAACATTCGATTGATCGGTACCGCACATTCGATTGATCGGTAACGAACATTCGATTGATCGGTACCGCACATTCGATTGATCGGTACCGAACATTCGATTGATCAATACCGCACATTCGATTGATCGGTACCGCACATTCGATTGATCGGTACCGCATATTCGATTGTTCGGTACGGTACCGAACATTCGATTGTTCGGTATCGCACATTAGTTGATCGGTACCGCACATTCGATTGATCGGTACCGCACATTCGATTGATCGGTACCGCATATTCGATTGTTCGGTACCGCACATTCGATTGTTCGGTACCGCACATTCGATTGATCGGTATCGAACATTCGATTGATCGGTACCGCACATTCGATTGATCGGTACCGCACATTCGATTAATCGGTACCGCACATTCGATTGTTCGGTACCGCACATTTGATTCATCGGTACCGCACATTCGATTGTTTTGTAACGCATTTTCGATTGTCCGGTACCGCACATTCGATTGATCGGTATCGAACATTCGATTGATCGGTACCGCACATTCGATTGATCGGTACCGAACATTCGATTAATCGGTACCGCACATTGGATTGATCGGTACCGCACATTCGATTGATGTGTACCGCATATATGATTGATCGGTACCGCACATTCGATTGATCGGTACCGAACATTCGATTGATCGGTACCGAACATTCTATTGATCGGTACCGAACATTCGATTGATCAATACCGCCCATTCGATTGATCGGTAGCGCACATGCGATTGATCGGTACCGAACATTTGATTGATCGGTACCGCACATTTGATTGATCGGTACCGCATATTCGATTGTTCGGTACGGTACCGAACATTCGATTGTTCGGTACCGCACATTAGTTGATCGGTACCGCACATTCGATTGATCGGTACCGCACATTCGATTGATCGGTACCGCAAATTCGATTGTTCGGTACCGCACATTCGATTGTTCGGTACCGCACATTCGATTGATCGGTATCGAACATTCGATTGATCGGTACCGCACATTCAATTGATCAGTACCGCACATTCGATTGATCGGTACCGAACATTCGATTGATCGGTATCAAACATTCTATTGATCGGTACCGAACATTCGATTGATCGGTACCGAACATTCGATTGATCGGTACCGAACATTCGATTGATCGGTACCGAACATTCGATTGATCAATACCGCACATTCGATTGATCGGTACCGCACATTCGATTGATCGGTACCGAACATTCGATTGATCGGTACCGCACAATCGATTGATCGGTACCGAACATTCGATTGATCGGTACCGAACATTCGATTGATCAATACCGCACATTCGATTGATCGGTAACGAACATTCGATTGATCGGTACCGCACATTCGATTGATCGGTAACGAACATTCGATTGATCGGTACCGCACATTCGATTGATCGGTACCGAACATTCGATTGATCAATACCGCACATTCGATTGATCGGTACCGCACATGCGATTGATCGGTACCGAACATTCGATTGATCGGTACCGCACATTCGATTGATCGGTACCGCATATTCGATTGTTCGGTACCGCACATTCGATTGTTCGGTACCGCACATTCGATTGATCGGTATCGAACATTCGATTGATCGGTACCGCACATTCGATTGATCGGTACCGCACATTCGATTAATCGGTACCGCACATTCGATTGTTCGGTACCGCACATTTGATTCATCGGTACCGCACATTCGATTGTTTTGTACCGCATTTTCGATTGTCCGGTACCGCACATTCGATTGATCGGTATCGAACATTCGATTGATCGGTACCGCACATTCGATTGATCGGTACCGCACATTCGATTAATCGGTACCGCACATTCGATTGATCGGTACCGAACATTCGATTGATGTGTACCGCATATATGATTGATCGGTACCGCACATTCGATTGATCGGTACTGAACATTCGATTGATCGGTACCGAACATTCTATTGATCGGTACCGAACATTCGATTGATCGGTACCGAACATTCGATTGATCGGTACCGAACATTCGATTGATCGGTACCGCACAATCGATTGATCGGTACCGAACATTCGATTGATCGGTACCGAACATTCGATTGATCAATACCGCACATTCGATTGATCGGTAACGAACATTCGATTGATCGGTACCGCACATTCGATTGATCGGTAACGAACATTCGATTGATCGGTACCGCACATTCGATTGATCGGTACCGAACATTCGATTGATCAATACCGCCCATTCGATTGATCGGTACCGCACATGCGATTGATCGGTACCGAACATTCGATTGATCGGTACCGCACATTTGATTGATCGGTACCGCATATTCGATTGTTCGGTACGGTACCGAACATTCGATTGTTCGGTACCGCACATTCGATTGATCGGTACCGCACATTCGATTGATCGGTACCGCACATTCGATTGATCGGTACCGCAAATTCGATTGTTCGGTACCGCACATTCGATTGATCGGTACCGCACATTCGATTGATCGGTATCGAACATTCGATTGATCGGTACCGCACATTCGATTGATCGGTACCGCACATTCGATTGATCGGTACCGAACATTCGATTGATCGGTATCAAACATTCTATTGATCGGTACCGAACATTCGATTGATCGGTACCGAACATTCGATTGATCGGTACCGAACATTCGATTGATCGGTACCGAACATTCGATTGATCAATACCGCACATTCGATTGATCGGTACCGCACATTCGATTGATCGTTACCGAACATTCGATTGATCGGTACCGCACAATCGATTGATCGGTACCGAACATTCGATTGATCGGTACCGAACATTCGATTGATCAATACCGCACATTCGATTGATCGGTAACGAACATTCGATTGATCGGTACCGCACATTCGATTGATCGGTACCGAACATTCGATTGATCAATACCGCACATTCGATTGATCGGTACCGCACATGCGATTGATCGGTACCGAACATTCGATTGATCGGTACCGCACATTCGATTGATCGGTACCGCATATTCGATTGTTCGGTACGGTACCGAACATTCGATTGTTCGGTATCGCACATTAGTTGATCGGTACCGCACATTCGATTGATCGGTACCGCACATTCGATTGATCGGTACCGCATATTCGATTGTTCGGTACCGCACATTCGATTGTTCGGTACCGCACATTCGATTGATCGGTATCGAACATTCGATTGATCGGTACCGCACATTCGATTGATCGGTACCGCACATTCGATTAATCGGTACCGCACATTCGATTGTTCGGTACCGCACATTTGATTCATCGGTACCGCACATTCGATTGTTTTGTACCGCATTTTCGATTGTTCGGTACCGCACATTCGATTGATCGGTATCGAACATTCGATTGATCGGTACCGCACATTCGATTGATCGGTACCGCACATTCGATTAATCGGTATCGAACATTCGATTGATCGGTACCGCACATTCGATTGATCGGTACCGCACATTCGATTAATCGGTACCGCACATTGGATTGATCGGTACCGAACATTCGATTGATGTGTACCGCATATATGATTGATCGGTACCGCACATTCGATTGATCGGTACCGAACATTCGATTGATCGGTACCGAACATTCTATTGATCGGTACCGAACATTCGATTGATCAATACCGCACATTCGATTGATCGGTACCGCACATTCGATTGATCGGTACCGAACATTCGATTGATCGGTACCGCACAATCGATTGATCGGTACCGAACATTCGATTGATCGGTACCGAACATTCGATTGATCAATACCGCACATTCGATTGATCGGTAACGAACATTCGATTGATCGGTACCGCACATTCGATTGATCGGTAACGAACATTCGATTGATCGGTACCGCACATTCGATTGATCGGTACCGAACATTCGATTGATCAATACCGCACATTCGATTGATCGGTACCGCACATGCGATTGATCGGTACCGAACATTCGATTGATCGGTACCGCACATTCGATTGTTCAGTACCGCACATTCGATTGTTCGGTACCGCACATTCGATTGATCAATACCGCACATTCGATTGATCGGTATCGAACATTCGATTGATCGGTACCGCACATTCGATTGATCGGTACCGCATATTCGATTGTTCGGTACCGCACATTCGATTGTTCGGTACCGCACATTCGATTGTTCGGTATCGCAAATTAGTTGATCGGTACCGCACATTCGATTCATCGGTACCGCACATTCGATTCATCGGTACGGTACCGAACATTCGATTGATCGGTTCCGCACATTCGATTGATCGGTACCGCACATTCGATTGTTCGGTACCGAACATTCGATTGATCGGTACCGAACATTCGATTGATCGGTACCGCACATTCGATTGATCGGTAACGAACATTCGATTGATCGGTAACGCACATTCGATTGATCGGTAACGAACATTCGATTGATCGGTACCGCACATTCGATTGATCGGTACCGAACATTCGATTGATCAATACCGCACATTCGATTGATCGGTAACGAACATTCGATTGATCGGTACCGCACATTCGATTGATCGGTAACGAACATTCGATTGATCGGTACCGCACATTCGATTGATCGGTACCGAACATTCGATTGATCAATACGGCCCATTCGATTGATCGGTACCGCACATGCGATTGATCGGTACCGAACATTCGATTGATCGGTACCGCACATTTGATTGATCGGTACCGCATATTCGATTGTTCGGTACGGTACCGAACATTCGATTGTTCGGTACCGCACATTAGTTGATCGGTACCGCACATTCGATTGATCGGTACCGCACATTCGATTGATCGGTACAGCAAATTCGATTGTTCGGTACCGCACATTCGATTGTTCGGTACCGCACATTCGATTGATCGGTATCGAACATTCGATTGATCGGTACCGCACATTCGATTCATCGGTACCGCACATTCGATTGTTCGGTACCGCACATTTGATTCATCGGTATGGCACATTCGATTGATCGGTATCGAACATTCGATTGATCGGTACCGAACATTCGATTGATCGGTACCGAACATTCGATTGTTCGGTACCGCACATTTGATTCATCGGTACCGCACATTCGATTGTTTTGTACCGCATTTTCGATTGTCCGGTACCGCACATTCGATTAATCGGTATCGAACATTCGATTGATCGGTACCACACATTCGATTGATCGGTACCGCACATTCGATTAATCGGTACCGCACATTGGATTGATCGGTACCGAACATTCGATTGATGTGTACCGCATATATGATTGATCGGTACCGCACATTCGATTGATCGGTACCGAACATTCGATTGATCGGTACCGAACATTCTATTGATCGGTACCGAACATTCGATTGATCGGTACCGAACATTCGATTGATCGGTACCGAACATTCGATTGATCGGTACCGAACATTCGATTGATCAATACCGCACATTCGATTGATCGGTACCGCACATTCGATTGATCGGTACCGAACATTCGATTGATCGGTACCGCACAATCGATTGATCGGTACCGAACATTCGATTGATCGGTACCGAACATTCGATTGATCAATACCGCACATTCGATTGATCGGTAACGAACATTCGATTGATCGGTACCGCACATTCGATTGATCGGTAACGAACATTCGATTGTTCGGTACCGCACATTCGATTGTTCGGTATCGCACATTAGTTGATCGGTACCGCACATTCGATTCATCGGTACCGCACATTCGATTCATCGGTACGGTACCGAACATTCGATTGATCGGTTCCGCACATTCGATTGATCGGTACCGCACATTCGATTGTTCGGTACCGAACATTCGATTGATCGGTACCGAACATTCGATTGATCAGTACCGCACATTCGATTGATCGGTAACGAACATTCGATTGATCGGTACCGCACATTCGATTGATCGGTAACGAACATTCGATTGATCGGTACCGCACATTCGATTGATCGGTACCGAACATTCGATTGATCAATACCGCACATTCGATTGATCGGTACCGCACATTCGATTGTTCGGTACCGCACATTCGATTGTTCGGTAACGCACATTCGATTGATAGGTACCGCACATTCGATTGATCGGTACCGCACGTTCGATTGATCGGTACCGAACATTCGATTGATCGGTACCGCACATTCGATTGATCGGTACCGAACATTCGATTGATCGGTAACGCACATTCGATTGATCTGTACCGAACATTCGATTGATCGGTACCGAACATTCGATTGATCGGTAACGCACATTCAATTGATCGGTACCGCACATTCGATTGATCGGTACCGAACATTCGATTGATCGGTACCGAACATTCGATTGATCGGTACCGATCATTCGATTCATCGGTACCGCACATTCAATTGATCGGTAACGAACATTCGATTAATCGGTACCGCACATTCGATTGATCGGTACCGAACATTCGATTGATAAATACCGCACATTCGATTGATCGGTACCGCACATTCGATTGATCGGTACCGCACATTCGATTGATCGGTACGGCACATTCGATTCATCGGTACCGCACATTAGATTCATCGGTACGGTAACGAACATTCGATTGTTCGGTACCGCACATTCGATTGATCGGTACCGCACATTCGATTGATCGGTACCGCACATTCGATTCATCGCTACGGTACCGAACATTCGATTGTTCGGTATCGCACATTAGTTGATCGGTACCGCACATTCGATTGTTCGGTACCGCACATTTGATTCATCGGTACCGCACATTCGATTGTTTTGTACCGCATTTTCGATTGTTCGGTACCGCACATTCGATTGATCGGTATCGAACATTCGATTGATCGGTACCGCACATTCGATTGATCGGTACCGCACATTCGATTAATCGGTATCGAACATTCGATTGATCGGTACCGCACATTCGATTGATCGGTACCGCACAT
This sequence comes from Apostichopus japonicus, assembly GCF_037975245.1. NCBI lineage: Eukaryota > Metazoa > Echinodermata > Holothuroidea > Aspidochirotida > Stichopodidae > Apostichopus > Apostichopus japonicus. The sequence continues at coordinate 5,345,665 of NC_092571.1, read as the reverse complement.
TCGATTAATCGGTACCGCACATTGGATTGATCGGTACCGAACATTCGATTGATGTGTACCGCATATATGATTGATCGGTACCGCACATTCGATTGATCGGTACCGAACATTCGATTGATCGGTACCGAACATTCTATTGATCGGTACCGAACATTCGATTGATCAATACCGCACATTCGATTGATCGGTACCGCACATTCGATTGATCGGTACCGAACATTCGATTGATCGGTACCGCACAATCGATTGATCGGTACCGAACATTCGATTGATCGGTACCGAACATTCGATTGATCAATACCGCACATTCGATTGATCGGTAACGAACATTCGATTGATCGGTACCGCACATTCGATTGATCGGTAACGAACATTCGATTGATCGGTACCGCACATTCGATTGATCGGTACCGAACATTCGATTGATCAATACCGCACATTCGATTGATCGGTACCGCACATGCGATTGATCGGTACCGAACATTCGATTGATCGGTACCGCACATTCGATTGTTCAGTACCGCACATTCGATTGTTCGGTACCGCACATTCGATTGATCAATACCGCACATTCGATTGATCGGTATCGAACATTCGATTGATCGGTACCGCACATTCGATTGATCGGTACCGCATATTCGATTGTTCGGTACCGCACATTCGATTGTTCGGTACCGCACATTCGATTGTTCGGTATCGCACATTAGTTGATCGGTACCGCACATTCGATTCATCGGTACCGCACATTCGATTCATCGGTACGGTACCGAACATTCGATTGATCGGTTCCGCACATTCGATTGATCGGTACCGCACATTCGATTGTTCGGTACCGAACATTCGATTGATCGGTACCGAACATTCGATTGATCGGTACCGCACATTCGATTGATCGGTAACGAACATTCGATTGATCGGTAACGCACATTCGATTGATCGGTAACGAACATTCGATTGATCGGTACCGCACATTCGATTGATCGGTACCGAACATTCGATTGATCAATACCGCACATTCGATTGATCGGTAACGAACATTCGATTGATCGGTACCGCACATTCGATTGATCGGTAACGAACATTCGATTGATCGGTACCGCACATTCGATTGATCGGTACCGAACATTCGATTGATCAATACGGCCCATTCGATTGATCGGTACCGCACATGCGATTGATCGGTACCGAACATTCGATTGATCGGTACCGCACATTTGATTGATCGGTACCGCATATTCGATTGTTCGGTACGGTACCGAACATTCGATTGTTCGGTACCGCACATTAGTTGATCGGTACCGCACATTCGATTGATCGGTACCGCACATTCGATTGATCGGTACAGCAAATTCGATTGTTCGGTACCGCACATTCGATTGTTCGGTACCGCACATTCGATTGATCGGTATCGAACATTCGATTGATCGGTACCGCACATTCGATTCATCGGTACCGCACATTCGATTGTTCGGTACCGCACATTTGATTCATCGGTATGGCACATTCGATTGATCGGTATCGAACATTCGATTGATCGGTACCGAACATTCGATTGATCGGTACCGAACATTCGATTGTTCGGTACCGCACATTTGATTCATCGGTACCGCACATTCGATTGTTTTGTACCGCATTTTCGATTGTCCGGTACCGCACATTCGATTAATCGGTATCGAACATTCGATTGATCGGTACCACACATTCGATTGATCGGTACCGCACATTCGATTAATCGGTACCGCACATTGGATTGATCGGTACCGAACATTCGATTGATGTGTACCGCATATATGATTGATCGGTACCGCACATTCGATTGATCGGTACCGAACATTCGATTGATCGGTACCGAACATTCTATTGATCGGTACCGAACATTCGATTGATCGGTACCGAACATTCGATTGATCGGTACCGAACATTCGATTGATCGGTACCGAACATTCGATTGATCAATACCGCACATTCGATTGATCGGTACCGCACATTCGATTGATCGGTACCGAACATTCGATTGATCGGTACCGCACAATCGATTGATCGGTACCGAACATTCGATTGATCGGTACCGAACATTCGATTGATCAATACCGCACATTCGATTGATCGGTAACGAACATTCGATTGATCGGTACCGAACATTCGATTGATCGGTTCCGCACATTCGATTGATCGGTACCGCACATTCGATTGTTCGGTACCGAACATTCGATTGATCGGTACCGAACATTCGATTGATCAGTACCGCACATTCGATTGATCGGTAACGAACATTCGATTGATCGGTACCGCACATTCGATTGATCGGTAACGAACATTCGATTGATCGGTACCGCACATTCGATTGATCGGTACCGAACATTCGATTGATCAATACCGCACATTCGATTGATCGGTACCGCACATTCGATTGTTCGGTACCGCACATTCGATTGTTCGGTAACGCACATTCGATTGATAGGTACCGCACATTCGATTGATCGGTACCGCACGTTCGATTGATCGGTACCGAACATTCGATTGATCGGTACCGCACATTCGATTGATCGGTACCGAACATTCGATTGATCGGTAACGCACATTCGATTGATCTGTACCGAACATTCGATTGATCGGTACCGAACATTCGATTGATCGGTAACGCACATTCAATTGATCGGTACCGCACATTCGATTGATCGGTACCGAACATTCGATTGATCGGTACCGAACATTCGATTGATCGGTACCGATCATTCGATTCATCGGTACCGCACATTCAATTGATCGGTAACGAACATTCGATTAATCGGTACCGCACATTCGATTGATCGGTACCGAACATTCGATTGATAAATACCGCACATTCGATTGATCGGTACCGCACATTCGATTGATCGGTACCGCACATTCGATTGATCGGTACGGCACATTCGATTCATCGGTACCGCACATTAGATTCATCGGTACGGTAACGAACATTCGATTGTTCGGTACCGCACATTCGATTGATCGGTACCGCACATTCGATTGATCGGTACCGCACATTCGATTCATCGCTACGGTACCGAACATTCGATTGTTCGGTATCGCACATTAGTTGATCGGTACCGCACATTCGATTGATCGGTACCGCACATTCGATTCATCGGTACCGCACATTCGATTGATCGGTACCGCACATTCGATTGATCGGTACCGCACAATCGATTGATCGGTACCGAACATTCGATTGATCGGTACCGAACATTCGATTGATCAATACCGCACATTCGATTGATCGGTAACGAACATTCGATTGATCGGTACCGCACATTCGATTGATTGGTAACGAACATTCGATTGATCGGTACCGCACATTCGATTGATCGGTACCGCACATTCGATTCATCGGTACCGCACATTCGATTCATCGGTACCGAACATTCGATTGATCGGTACCGAACATTCTATTGATCGGTACCGAACATTCGATTTATCGGTACCGAACATTCGATTGATCGGTACCGAACATTCGATTGATCGGTACCGAACTTTCGATTGATCAATACCGCACATTCGATTGATCGGTACCGCACATTCGATTGATCGGTACCGCACATTCGATTGATCGGTACCGCACAATCGATTGATCGGGACCGAACATTCGATTGATCGGTACCGAACATTCGATTGATCGGTACCGAACATTCGATTGATCGGTACCGCACATTCGATTGATCGGTACCGAACATTCGATTGATCGGTAACGCACATTCGATTGATCGGTACCGAACATTCGATTGATCGGTACCGAACATTTGATTAATCGGTAACGCACATTCGATTGATCGGTACCGCACATTCGATTGATCGGTACCGAACATTCGATTGATCGGTACCGAACATTCGATTGATCGGTACCGATCATTCGATTGATCGGTACCGAACATTCGATTGATCGGTACCGAACATTCGATTGATCGGTACCGAACATTCGATTGATCAATACCGCACATTCGATTGATCAATACCGCACATTCGATTGATCGGTAACGCACATTCAATTGATCGGTACCGAACATTCGATTGATCAATACCGAACATTCGATTGATCGGTACCGAACATTCGATTGTTCGGTAAAGCACATTCGATTGTTCGGTACCGCACATTCGATTCATCGGTACGGTACCGAACATTCGATTGTTCAGTATCGCACATTAGTTGATCGGTACCGCACATTCGATTGATCGGTACCGAACATTCGATTGATCGGTACCGCATATTCGATTGTTCGGTACCGCACATACGATTGTTCGGTACCGCACATTCGATTCATCGGTACCGCATATTCGATTGATCGGTACCGAACATTCGATTGATCGGTACCGAACATTCTATTGATCGGTACCGAACATTCGATTGATCGGTACCGAACATTCGATTGATCGGTACCGAACATTCGACTGATCGGTACCGAACATTCGATTGATCAATACCGCACATTCGATTGATCGGTACCGCACATTCGATTGATCGGTACCGAACATTCGATTGATCGGTACCGCACATTCCATTGATCGGTACGGAACATTCGATTGATCGGTAACGCACATTCGATTGATCGGTACCGAACATTCGATTGATCGGTACCGAACATTCGATTGATCGGTACCGCACATTCGATTGATCGGTACCGCACATTCGATTGATCGGTTCCGAACATTCGATTGATCGGTACCGAACATTCGATTGATCGGTAACGCACATTCGATTGATCGGTACCGCACATTCGATTGATCAATACCGAACATTCGATTGATCGGTACCGAACATTCGATTGTTCGGTAAAGCACATTCGATTGTTCGGTACCGCACATTCGATTCATCGGTACGGTACCGAACATTCGATTGTTCAGTATCGCACATTAGTTGATCGGTACCGCACATTTGATTGATCGGTACCGCACATTCGATTGATCGGTACCGCATATTCGATTGTTCGGTACCGCACATTCGATTGTTCGGTAAGGCACATTCGATTCATCGGTACCGCATATTCGATTGATCGGTACCGAACATTCGATTGATCGGTACCGAACATTCTATTGATCGGTACCGAACATTCGATTGATCGGTACCGAACATTCGATTGATCGGTACCGAACATTCGACTGATCGGTACCGAACATTCGATTGATCAATACCGCACATTCGATTGATCGGTACCGCACATTCGATTGATCGGTACCGAACATTCGATTGATCGGTACCGCACAATCGATTGATCGGTACCGAACATTCGATTGATCGGTACCGAACATTCGATTGATCAATACCGCACATTCGATTGATCGGTAACGAACATTCGATTGATCGGTACCGCACATTCGATTGATCGGTAACGAACATTCGATTGATCGGTACCGAAAATTCGATTGATCGGTACCGAACATTCGATTGATCAATACCGCACATTTGATAGATCGGTACCGCACATGCGATTGATCGGTACCGAACATTCGATTGATCGGTACCGCACATTCGATTGATCGGTACCGCACATTCGATTGTTCGGTACCGCACATTCGATTGTTCGGTACCGCACATTCGATTGATCGGTATCGAACATTCGATTGATCGGTACCGCACATTCGATTGATCGGTACCGCACATTCGATTAATCGGTACCGCACATTCGATTGATCGGTGCCGAACATTCGATTGATCAATACCGCACATTCGATTGATCGGTACCGCACATTCGATTGATCGGTACCGAACATTCGATTGATCGGTACCGCACATTCGATTGATCGGTACCGAACATTCGATTCATCGGTACCGCACATTCGATTGATCGGTACCGAACATTCGATTGATGTGTACCGCATATATGATTGATCGGTACCGCACATTCGATTGATCGGTACCGAACATTCTATTGATCGGTACCGAACATTCTATTGATCGGTACCGAACATTCGAATAATCGGTACCGCACATTCGATTGATCGGTACCGAACATTCGATTGATCAATACCGCACATTCGATTGATCGGTACCGCACATTCGATTGATCGGTACCGCACATTCGATTGATCGGTATCGAACATTCGATTGATCGGTACCGCACATTCGATTGATCGGTACCGCACATTCGATTCATCGGTACCGCACATTCGATTGATCGGTGCCGAACATTCGATTGATCAATACCGCACATTCGATTGATCGGTACCGCATATTCGATTGATCGGTACCGAACATTCGATTGATCGGTACCGCACATTCGATTGATCGGTACCGAACATTCGATTGATCGGTACGGAATATTCGATTGATCGGTAACGCAAATTCGATTGATCGTCACCGAACATTCGATTGATCGGTACCGAACATTCGATTGATCGGTAACGCACATTCGATTGATCGGTACCGCACATTCGATTGATCGGTACCGAACATTCGATTGATCGGTACCGAACATTCGATTGATCGGTATCGATCATTCGATTGATCGGTACCGAACATTCGATTGATCGGTACCGAACATTCGATTGATCGGTACCGAACATTCGATTGATCAATACCGAACATTCGATTGATCAATACCGCACATTCGATTGATCGGTACCGCACATTCGATTGATCGGTACCGAACATTCGATTGATCGGTACCGCACAATCGATTGATCGGTACCGAACATTCGATTGATCGGTACCGAACATTCGATTGATCAATACCGCACATTCGATTGATCGGTAACGAACATTCGATTGATCGGTACCGCACATTCGATTGATCGGTACCGCACATTCGATTGATCGGTACCGCACATTCGATTGATCGGTACCGAACATTCGATTGATCAATACCGCACATTCGATTGATCGGTACCGCACATGCGATTGATCGGTACCGAACATTCGATTGATCGGTACCGCACATTCGATTGATCGGTACCGCACATTCGATTGTTCGGTACCGCACATTCGATTGTTCGGTACCGCACATTCGATTGATCGGTATCGAACATTCGATTGATCGGTACCGCACATTCGATTGATCGGTACCGCACATTCGATTAATCGGTACCGCACATTCGATTGATCGGTACCGAACATTCGATTGATCAATACCGCACATTCGATTGATCGGTACCGCACATTCGATTGATCGGTACCGAACATTCGATTGATCGGTACCGCACATTCGATTGATCGGTACCGCACATTCGATTGATCGGTACGGTACCGAACATTCGATTGTTCGGTACCGAACATTCGAATAATCGGTACCGCACATTCGATTGATCGGTACCGAACATTCGATTGATCAATACCGCACATTCGATTGATCGGTACCGCAAATTCGATTGTTCGGTACCGCATTTTCGATTGTCCGGTACCGCACATTCGATTGATCGGTATCGAACATTCGATTGATCGGTACCGCACATTCGATTGATCGGTACCGCACATTCGATTAATCGGTACCGCACATTCGATTGATCGGTACCGAACATTCGATTGATGTGTACCGCATATATGATTGATCGGTACCGCACATTCGATTGATCGGTACCGAACATTCGATTGATCGGTACCGAACATTCGATTGATCGGTACCGAACATTCTATTGATCGGTACCGAACATTCGATTGATCGGTAACGCACATTCGATTGATCGGTACCGAACATTCGATTGATCGGTACCGAACATTCGATTGATCGGTAACGCACATTCGATTGATCGGTACCGCACATTCGATTGATCGGTACCGAACATTCGATTGATCGGTACCGAACATTCGATTGATCGGTACCGATCATTCGATTGATCGGTACCGAACATTCGATTGATCGGTACCGAACATTCGATTGATCGGTACCGAACATTCGATTGATCAATACCGCACATTCGATTGATCAATACCGCACATTCGATTGATCGGTACCGCACATTCGATTGATCGGTACCGAACATTCGATTGATCGGTACCGAACATTCGATTGATCGGTACCGAACATTCGATTGTTCGGTACCGCACATTCGATTGTTCGGTACCGCACATTCGATTCATCGGTACGGTACCGAACATTCGATTGTTCAGTATCGCACATTAGTTGATCGGTACCGCACATTCGATTGATCGGTACCGAACATTCGATTGATCGGTACCGCACAATCGATTGATCGGTACCGAACATTCGATTGATCGGTACCGAACATTCGATTGATCAATACCGCACATTCAATTGATCGGTAACGAACATTCGATTGATCGGTACCGCACAATCGATTGATCGGTAACGAACATTCGATTGATCGGTACCGTACATTCGATTGATCGGTACCGAACATTCGATTGATCAATACCGCACATTCGATTGATCGGTACCGCACATGCGATTGATCGGTACCGAACATTCGATTGATCGGTACCGCACATTCGATTGATCGGTACCGCACATTCGATTGTTCGGTACCGCACATTCGATTGTTCGGTACCGCACATTCGATTGATCGGTATCGAACATTCGATTGATCGGTACCGAACATTCGATTGATCGGTACCGCACATTCGATTAATCGGTACCGCACATTCGATTGATCGGTGCCGAACATTCGATTGATCAATACGGCACATTCGATTGATCGGTACCGCACATTCGATTCATCGGTACCGAACATTCGATTGATCGGTACCGCACATTCGATTGATCGGTACCGCACATTCGATTCATCGGTACGGTACCGAACATTCGATTGTTCGGTACCGAACATTCGAATAATCGGTACCGCACATTCGATTGATCGGTACCGAACATTCGATTGATCAATACCGCACATTCGATTGATCGGTACCGCACATTCGATTGATCGGTACCGCACATTCGATTGATCGGTATCGAACATTCGATTGATCGGTACCGCACATTCGATTGATCGGTACCGCATATTCGATTCATCGGTACAGCACATTCGATTGATCGGTGCCGAACATTCGATTGATCAATACCGCACATTCGATTGATCGGTACCGCACATTCGATTGATCGGTACCGAACATTCGATTGATCGGTACCGCACATTCGATTGATCGGTACCGCACATTCGATTCATCGGTACGGTACCGAACATTCGATTGTTCGGTACCGAACATTCGAATAATCGGTACCGCACATTCGATTGATCGGTACCGAACATTCGATTGATCAATACCGCACATTCGATTGATCGGTACCGCATATTCGATTGTTCGGTACCGCATTTTCGATTGTCCGGTACCGCACATTCGATTGATCGGTATCGAACATTCGATTGATCGGTACCGCACATTCGATTGATCGGTACCGCACATTCGATTAATCGGTACCGCACATTCGATTGATCGGTACCGAACATTTGATTGATGTGTACCGCATATATGATTGATCGGTATCGCACATTTCGATTGATCGGTACCGAACATTCGATTGATCGGTACCGAACATTCTATTGATCGGTACCGAACATTCGATTGATCGGTACCGAACATTCGATTGATCGGTACCGAACATTCGATTGATCGGTACCGAACTTTCGATTGATCAATACCGCACATGCGATTGATCGGTACCGCACATTCGATTGATCGGTACCGAACATTCGATTGATCGGTACCGCACAATCGATTGATCGGGACCGAACATTCGATTGATCGGTACCGAACATTCGATTGATCGGTACCGAACATTCGATTGATCGGTACCGAACATTCGATTGATCGGTACGGAATATTCGATTGATCGGTAACGCACATTCGATTGATCGTCACCGAACATTCGATTGATCGGTACCGAACATTCGATTGATCGGTAACGCACATTCGATTGATCGGTACCGCACATTCGATTGATCGGTACCGAACATTCGATTGATCGGTACCGAACATTCGATTGATCGGTACCGATCATTCGATTCATCGGTACCGAACATTCGATTGATCGGTACCGAACATTCGATTGATCGGTACCGAACATTCGATTGATCAATACCGCACATTCGATTGATCAATACCGCACATTCGATTGATCGGTACCGCACATTCGATTGATCGGTATCGCACATTTCGATTGATCGGTACCGAACATTCGATTGATCGGTACCGAACATTCTATTGATCGGTACCGAACATTCGATTGATCGGTACCGAACATTCGATTGATCGGTACCGAACATTCGATTGATCGGTACCGAACTTTCGATTGATCAATACCGCACATGCGATTGATCGGTACCGCACATTCGATTGATCGGTACCGAACATTCGATTGATCGGTACCGCACAATCGATTGATCGGGACCGAACATTCGATTGATCGGTACCGAACATTCGATTCATCGGTACCGAACATTCGATTGATCGGTACCGAACATTCGATTGATCGGTACGGAATATTCGATTGATCGGTAACGCACATTCGATTGATCGTCACCGAACATTCGATTGATCGGTACCGAACATTCGATTGATCGGTAACGCACATTCGATTGATCGGTACCGCACATTCGATTGATCGGTACCGAACATTCGATTGATCGGTACCGAACATTCGATTGATCGGTACCGATCATTCGATTCATCGGTACCGAACATTCGATTGATCGGTACCGAACATTCGATTGATCGGTACCGAACATTCGATTGATCAATACCGCACATTCGATTGATCAATACCGCACATTCGATTGATCGGTACCGCACATTCGATTGATCGGTACCGCATATTCGATTGTTCGGTACCGCACATTTGATTGTTCGGTACCGCACATTCGATTGATCGGTACCGCATATTCGATTGTTCGGTACCGCATTTTTCGATTGTCCGGTACCGCACATTCGATTGATCGGTATCGAACATTCGATTGATCGGTACCGCACATTCGATTGAACGGTACCGCACATTCGATTAATCGGTACCGCACATTCGATTGATCGGTACCGAACATTCGATTGATGTGTACCGCATATATGATTGATCGGTACCGCACATTCGATTGATCGGTACCGAACATTCTATTGATCGGTACCGAACATTCTATTGATCGGTACCGAACATTCGATTGATCGGTACCGAACATTCGATTGATCGGTACCGAACATTCGACTGATCGGTACCGAACATTCGATTGATCAATACCGCACATTCGATTGATCGGTACCGCACATTCGATTGATCGGTACCGAACATTCGATTGATCGGTACCGCACAATCGATTGATCGGTACCGAACATTCGATTGATCGGTACCGAACATTCGATTGATCAATACCGCACATTCGATTGATCGGTAACGAACATTCGATTGATCGGTACCGCACATTCGATTGATCGGTACCGCACATTCGATTGATCGGTACCGAACATTCGATTGATCAATACCGCACATTCGATTGATCGGTACCGCACATGCGATTGATCGGTACCGAACATTCGATTGATCGGTACCGCACATTCGATTGATCGGTACCACACATTCGATTGTTCGGTACCGCACATTCGATTGTTCGGTACCGCACATTCGATTGATCGGTATCGAACATTCGATTGATCGGTACCGCACATTCGATTGATCGGTACCGCACATTCGATTAATCGGTACCGCACATTCGATTGATCGTTACCGAACATTCGATTGATCAATACCGCACATTCGATTGATCGGTACCGCACATTCGATTGATCGGTACCGAACATTCGATTGATCGGTACCGCACATTCGATTGATCGGTACCGCACATTCGATTCATCTGTACGGTACCGAACATTCGATTGATCGGTACCGAACATTCGAATATTCGGTACCGCACATTCGATTGATCGGTACCGAACATTCGATTGATCAATACCGCATATTCGATTGATCGGTACCGCACATTCGATTGATCGGTACCGCACATTCGATTGATCGGTATCGAACATTCGATTGATCGGTACCGCACATTCGATTGATCGGTACCGAACATTCGATTGATCGGTACCGAACATTCGATTGATCGGTATCGCACATTCGATTGATCGGTACCGCACATATGATTGATCGGTACCGCACATTCGTTTGATCGGTACCGAACATTCGATTGATCGGTACCGCACATTCGATTGATCGGTACCGAACATTCGATTGATCGGTACCGCACATTCGATTGATCGGTACCGGACATTCGATTCATCGGTACGGTACCGAACATTCGATTGTTCGGTACCGAACATTCGAATAATCGGTACCGCACATTCGATTGATCGGTACCGAACATTCGATTGATCAATACCGCACATTCGATTGATCGGTACCGCATATTCGATTGTTCGGTACCGCATTTTCGATTGTCCGGTACCGCACATTTGATTGATCGATATCGAACATTCGATTAATCGGTACCGCACATTCGATTGATCGGTACCGCACATTCGATTAATCGGTACCGAACATTCGATTGATCGGTACCGAACATTTGATTGATGTGTACCGCATATATGATTGATCGGTATCGCACATTTCGATTGATCGGTACCGAACATTCGATTGATCGGTACCGAACATTCTATTGATCGGTACCGAACATTCGATTGATCGGTACCGAACATTCGATTGATCGGTACCGAACATTCGATTGATCGGTACCGAACTTTCGATTGATCAATACCGCACATTCGATTGATCGGTACCGCACATTCGATTGATCGGTACCGAACATTCGATTGATCGGTACCGCACAATCGATTGATCGGGACCGAACATTCGATTGATCGGTACCGAACATTCGATTGATCGGTACCGAACATTCGATTGATCGGTACCGAACATTCGATTGATCGGTACGGAATATTCGATTGATCGGTAACGCACATTCGATTGATCGTCACCGAACATTCGATTGATCGGTACCGAACATTCGATTGATCGGTAACGCACATTCGATTGATCGGTACCGCACATTCGATTGATCGGTACCGAACATTCGATTGATCGGTACCGAACATTCGATTGATCGGTAACGCACATTCGATTGATCGGTACCGCACATTCGATTGATCGGTACCGAACATTCGATTGATCGGTACCGAACATTCGATTGATCGGTACCGATCGTTCGATTGATCGGTACCGAACATTCGATTGATCGGTACCGAACATTCGATTGATCGGTACCGAACATTCGATTGATCAATACCGCACATTCGATTGATCAATACCGCACATTCGATTGATCGGTACCGCACATTCGATTGATCGGTACCGCATATTCGATTGTTCGGTACCGCACATTCGATTGTTCGGTACCGCACATTCGATTCATCGGTACCGCATATTCGATTGTTCGGTACCGCATTTTCGATTGTCCGGTACCGCACATTCGATTGATCGGTATCGAACATTCGATTGATCGGTACCGCACATTCGATTGAACGGTACCGCACATTCGATTAATCGGTACCGCACATTCGATTGATCGGTACCGAACATTCGATTGATGTGTACCGCATATATGATTGATCGGTACCGCACATTCGATTGATCGGTACCGAACATTCTATTGATCGGTACCGAACATTCTATTGATCGGTAGCGAACATTCGATTGATCGGTACCGAACATTCGATTGATCGGTACCGAACATTCGACTGATCGGTACCGAACATTCGATTGATCAATACCGCACATTCGATTGATCGGTACCGCACATTCGATTGATCGGTACCGAACATTCGATTGATCGGTACCGCACAATCGATTGATCGGTACCGAACATTCGATTGATCGGTACCGAACATTCGATTGATCAATACCGCACATTCGATTGATCGGTAACGAACATTCGATTGATCGGTACCGCACATTCGATTGATCGGTAACGAACATTCGATTGATCGGTACCGCACATTCGATTGATCGGTACCGAACATTCGATTGATCAATACCGCACATTCGATTGATCGGTACCGCACATGCGATTGATCGGTACCGAACATTCGATTGATCGGTACCGCACATTCGATTGATCGGTACCGCACATTCGATTGTTCGGTACCGCACATTCGATTGTTCGGTACCGCACATTCGATTGATCGGTATCGAACATTCGATTGATCGGTACCGCACATTCGATTGATCGGTACCGCACATTCGATTAATCGGTACCGCACATTCGATTGATCGGTACCGAACATTCGATTGATCAATACCGCACATTCGATTGATCGGTACCGCACATTCGATTGATCGGTACCGAACATTCGATTGATCGGTACCGCACATTCGATTGATCGGTACCGCACATTCGATTCATCGGTACGGTACCGAACATTCGATTGTTCGGTACCGAACATTCGAATAATCGGTACCGCACATTGGATTGATCGGTACCGAACATTGGATTGATCAATACCGCACATTCGATTGATCGGTACCGCATATTCGATTGTTCGTTACCGCATTTTCGATTGTCCGGTACCGCACATTCGATTGATCGGTATCGAACATTCGATTGATCGGTACCGCACATTCGATTGATCGGTACCGCACATTCGATTAATCGGTACCGCACATTCGATTGATCGGTACCGAACATTCGATTGATGTGTACCGCATATATGATTGATCGGTACCGCACATTCGATTGATCGGTACCGAACATTCGATTGATCGGTACCGAACATTCTATTGATCGGTACCGAACATTCGATTGATCGGTACCGAACATTCGATTGATCGGTACCGAACATTCGATTGATCGGTACCGAACTTTCGATTGATCAATACCGCACATTCGATTGATCGGTACCGCACATTCGATTGATCGGCACCGAACATTCGATTGATCGGTACCGCACAATCGATCGATCGGGACCGAACATTCGATTGATCGGTACCGAACATTCGATTGATCGGTACCGAACATTCGATTGATCGGTACCGAACATTCGATGGATCGGTACCGAACATTCGATTGATCGGTACCGAACATTCTATTGATCGGTACCGAACATTCGATTGATCGGTACCGAACATTCGATTGATCGGTACCGAACATTCGATTGATCGGTACCGAACTTTCGATTGATCAATACCGCACATTCGATTGATCGGTACCGCACATTCGATTGATCGGTACCGAACATTCGATTGATCGGTACCGCACAATCGATTGATCGGGACCGAACATTCGATTGATCGGTACCGAACATTCGATTGATCGGTACCGAACATTCGATTGATCGGTACCGAACATTCGATTGATCGGTACGGAATATTCGATTGATCGGTAACGCACATTCGATTGATCGTCACCGAACATTCGATTGATCGGTACCGAACATTCGATTGATCGGTACCGCACAATCGATTGATCGGGACCGAACATTCGATTGATCGGTACCGAACATTCGATTGATCGGTACCGAACATTCGATTGATCGGTACCGAACATTCGATTGATCGGTACGGAATATTCGATTGATCGGTAACGCACATTCGATTGATCGTCACCGAACATTCGATTGATCGGTACCGAACATTCGATTGATCGGTAACGCACATTCGATTGATCGGTACCGCACATTCGATTGATCGGTACCGAACATTCGATTGATCGGTACCGAACTTTCGATTGATCGGTACCGATCATTCGATTGATCGGTACCGAACATTCGATTGATCGGTACCGAACATTTGATTGATCGGTACAGAACATTCGATTGATCAATACCGCACATTCGATTGATCAATACCGCACATTCGATTGATCGGTACCGCACATTCGATTGATCGGTACCGCATATTCGATTGTTCGGTACCGCACATTCGATTGTTCGGTACCGCACATTCGATTCATCGGTACCGCATATTCGATTGTTCGGTACCGCATTTTCGATTAATCGGTACCGCACATTCGATTGATCGGTACCGAACATTCGATTGATGTGTACCGCATATATGATTGATCGGTACCGCACATTCGATTGATCGGTACCGAACATTCTATTGATCGGTACCGAACATTCTATTGATCGGTAGCGAACATTCGATTGATCGGTACCGAACATTCGATTGATCGGTACCGAACATTCGACTGATCGGTACCGAACATTCGATTGATCAATACCGCACATTCGATTGATCGGTACCGCACATTCGATTGATCGGTACCGAACATTCGATTGTTCGGTACCGCACAATCGATTGATCGGTACCGAACATTCGATTGATCGGTACCGAACATTCGATTGATCAATACCGCACATTCGATTGATCGGTAACGAACATTCGATTGATCGGTACCGCACATTCGATTGATCGGTAACGAACATTCGATTGATCGGTACCGCACATTCGATTGATCGGTACCGAACATTCGATTGATCAATACCGCACATTCGATTGATCGGTACCGCACATGCGATTGATCGGTATCGAACATTCGATTGATCGGTACCGCACATTCGATTGATCGGTACCGCACATTCGATTGTTCGGTACCGCACATTCGATTGTTCGGTACCGCACATTCGATTGATCGGTATCGAACATTCGATTGATCGGTACCGCACATTCGATTGATCGGTACCGCACATTCGATTAATCGGTACCGCACATTCGATTGATCGGTACCGAACATTCGATTGATCAATACCGCACATTCGATTGATCGGTACCGCACATTCGATTGATCGGTACCGAACATTCGATTGATCGGTACCGCACATTCGATTGATCGGTACCGCACATTCGATTCATCGGTACGGTACCGAACATTCGATTGTTCGGTACCGAACATTCGAATAATCGGTACCGCACATTGGATTGATCGGTACCGAACATTCGATTGATCAATACCGCACATTCGATTGATCGGTACCGCATATTCGATTGTTCGGTACCGCATTTTCGATTGTCCGGTACCGCACATTCGATTGATCGGTATCGAACATTCGATTGATCGGTACCGCACATTCGATTGATCGGTACCGCACATTCGATTAATCGGTACCGCACATTCGATTGATCGGTACCGAACATTCGATTGATGTGTACCGCATATATGATTGATCGGTACCGCACATTCGATTGATCGGTACCGAACATTCGATTGATCGGTACCGAACATTCTATTGATCGGTACCGAACATTCGATTGATCGGTACCGAACATTCGATTGATCGGTACCGAACATTCGATTGATCGGTACCGAACATTCGATTGATCGGTACCGCACATTCGATTGATCGGTACCGAACATTCGATTGATCGGTACTGAACTTTCGATTGATCGGTACCGATCATTCGATTGATCGGTACCGAACATTCGATTGATCGGTACCGAACATTTGATTGATCGGTACAGAACATTCGATTGATCAATACCGCACATTCGATTGATCAATACCGCACATTCGATTGATCGGTACCGCACATTCGATTGATCGGTACCGCATATTCGATTGTTCGGTACCGCACATTCGATTGTTCGGTACCGCACATTCGATTCATCGGTACCGCATATTCGATTGTTCGGTACCGCATTTTCGATTAATCGGTACCGCACATTCGATTGATCGGTACCGAACATTCGATTGATGTGTACCGCATATATGATTGATCGGTACCGCACATTCGATTGATCGGTACCGAACATTCTATTGATCGGTACCGAACATTCTATTGATCGGTAGCGAACATTCGATTGATCGGTACCGAACATTCGATTGATCGGTACCGAACATTCGACTGATCGGTACCGAACATTCGATTGATCAATACCGCACATTCGATTGATCGGTACCGCACATTCGATTGATCGGTACCGAACATTCGATTGTTCGGTACCGCACAATCGATTGATCGGTACCGAACATTCGATTGATCGGTACCGAACATTCGATTGATCAATACCGCACATTCGATTGATCGGTAACGAACATTCGATTGATCGGTACCGCACATTCGATTGATCGGTAACGAACATTCGATTGATCGGTACCGCACATTCGATTGATCGGTACCGAACATTCGATTGATCAATACCGCACATTCGATTGATCGGTACCGCACATGCGATTGATCGGTATCGAACATTCGATTGATCGGTACCGCACATTCGATTGATCGGTACCGCACATTCGATTGTTCGGTACCGCACATTCGATTGTTCGGTACCGCACATTCGATTGATCGGTATCGAACATTCGATTGATCGGTACCGCACATTCGATTGATCGGTACCGCACATTCGATTAATCGGTACCGCACATTCGATTGATCGGTACCGAACATTCGATTGATCAATACCGCACATTCGATTGATCGGTACCGCACATTCGATTGATCGGTACCGAACATTCGATTGATCGGTACCGCACATTCGATTGATCGGTACCGCACATTCGATTCATCGGTACGGTACCGAACATTCGATTGTTCGGTACCGAACATTCGAATAATCGGTACCGCACATTGGATTGATCGGTACCGAACATTCGATTGATCAATACCGCACATTCGATTGATCGGTACCGCATATTCGATTGTTCGGTACCGCATTTTCGATTGTCCGGTACCGCACATTCGATTGATCGGTATCGAACATTCGATTGATCGGTACCGCACATTCGATTGATCGGTACCGCACATTCGATTAATCGGTACCGCACATTCGATTGATCGGTACCGAACATTCGATTTATGTGTACCGCATATATGATTGATCGGTACCGCACATTCGATTGATCGGTACCGAACATTCGATTGATCGGTACCGAACATTCTATTGATCGGTACCGAACATTCGATTGATCGGTACCGAACATTCGATTGATCGGTACCGAACATTCGATTGATCGGTACCGAACATTCGATTGATCGGTACCGAACATTCGATTGATCAATACCGCACATTCGATTGATCGGTAACGAACATTCGATTGATCGGTACCGCACATTCGATTGATCGGTAACGAACATTCGATTGATCGGTACCGCACATTCGATTGATCGGTACCGAACATTCGATTGATCAATACCGCACATTCGATTGATCGGTACCGCACATGCGATTGATCGGTACCGAACATTCGATTGATCGGTACCGCACATTCGATTGATCGGTACCGCACATTCGATTGTTCGGTACCGCACATTCGATTGTTCGGTACCGCACATTCGATTGATCGGTACCGCACATTCGATTAATCGGTACCGCACATTCGATTGATCGGTACCGAACATTCGATTGATCAATACCGCACATTCGATTGATCGGTACCGCACATTCGATTGATCGGTACCGAACATTCGATTGATCGGTACCGAACATTCGATTGATCGGTACCGCACATTCGATTCATCGGTACGGTACCGAACATTCGATTGTTCGGTACCGAACATTCGAATAATCGGTACCGCACATTGGATTGATCGGTACCGAACATTCGATTGATCAATACCGAACATTCGATTGATCGGTACCGCATATTCGATTGTTCGGTACCGCATTTTCGATTGTCCGGTACCGCACATTCGATTGATCGGTATCGAACATTCGATTGATCGGTACCGCACATTCGATTGATCGGTACCGCACATTCGATTAATCGGTACCGCACATTCGATTGATCGGTACCGAACATTCGATTGATGTGTACCGCATATATGATTGATCGGTACCGCACATTCGATTGATCGGTACCGCATATTCGATTGTTCGGTACCGCACATTCGATTGTTCGGTACCGCACATTCGATTCATCGGTACCGCATATTCGATTGTTCGGTACCGCACATTAGTTGATCGGTACCGCACATTCGATTCATCGGTACCGAACATTCGATTGATCGGTACCGCACATTCGATTGATCGGTAACGCACATTCGATTGATCGGTAACGCACATTCGATTGATCGGTACCGATCATTCGATTGATCGGTACCGCACATTCGATTGATCGGTACCGAACATTCGATTGATCGGTACCGCACAATCGATTGATCGGTACCGAACATTCGATTGATCGGTACCGAACATTCGATTGATCGGTACCGCACATTCGATTGATCGGTAACGAACATTCGATTAATCGGTACCGCACATTCGATTGATCGGTAACGAACATTCGATTGATCGGTACCGCACATTCGATTGATCGGTACCGAACATTCGATTGATCAATACCGCACATTCGATTGATCGGTACCGCACATTCGATTGTTCGGTACCGCACATTCGATTGTTCGGTACCGCACATTCGATTGTTCGGTACCGCACATTCGATTGATCGGTACCGAACATTCGATTGATCGGTACCGAACATTCGATTGATCGGTACCGCACATTCGATTGATCGGTACCGAACATTCGATTGATCGGTAACGCACATTCGATTGATCGGTACCGAACATTCGATTGATCGGTACCGAACATTCGATTGATCGGTACCGCACATTCGATTGATCGGTACCGCACATTCGATTGATCGGTACCGAACATTCGATTGATCGGTACCGCACATTCGATTGATCAATACCGCACATTGGATTGATCGGTAACGAACATTCGATTGATCAATACCGCACATTCGATTGATCGGTATCGAACATTCGATTGATCGGTACCGCACATTCGATTGATCGGTACCGCACATTCGATTAATCGGTACCGCACATTCGATTGATCGGTACCGAACATTCGATTGATGTGTACCGCATATATGATTGATCGGTACCGCACATTCGATTGATCGGTACCGAACATTCGATTGATCGGTACCGAACATTCTATTGATCGGTACCGAACATTCGATTGATCGGTACCGAACATTCGATTGATCGGTACCGAACTTTCGATTGATCAATACCGCACATTCGATTGATCGGTACCGCACATTCGATTGATCGGTACCGAACATTCGATTGATCGGTACCGCACAATCGATCGATCGGGACCGAACATTCGATTGATCGGTACCGAACGTTCGATTGATCGGTACCGAACATTCGATTGATCGGTACCGAACATTCGATTGATCGGTACCGCACATTCGATTGATCGGTACCGAACATTCGATTGATCGGTACCGAACATTCGATTGATCGGTAACGCACATTCGATTGATCGGTACCGCACATTCGATTGATCGGTACCGAACATTCGATTGATCGGTACCGAACATTCGATTGTTCGGTACCGCACATTCGATTGTTCGGTACCGCACATTCGATTCATCGGTACGGTACCGAACATTCGATTGTTCAGTATCGCACATTAGTTGATCGGTACCGCACATTCGATTGATCGGTACCGCACATTCGATTGATCGGTACCGCATATTAGATTGTTCGGTACCGCACATTCGATTGTTCGGTACCGCACATTCGATTCATCGGTACCGCATATTCGATTGTTCGGTACCGCATTTTCGATTGTCCGGTACCGCACATTCGATTGATCGGTATCGAACATTCGATTGATCGTTACCGCACATTCGATTGATCGGTACCGCACATTCGATTAATCGTTACCGCACATTCGATTGATCGGTACCGAACATTCGATTGATGTGTACCGCATATATGATTGATCGGTACCGCACATTCGATTGATCGGTACCGAACATTCGATTGATCGGTACCGAACATTCTATTGATCGGTACCGAACATTCGATTGATCGGTACCGATCATTCGATTGATCGGTACCGAACATTCGATTGATCGGAACCGAACATTCGATTGATCGGTACCGAACATTCGATTGATCGGTAACGCACATTCGATTGATCGGTACCGCACATTCGATTGATCGGTACCGAACATTCGATTGATCGGTACCGAACATTCGATTGATCGGTACCGATCATTCGATTGATCGGTACCGAACATTCGATTGATCGGTACCGAACATTCGATTGATCGGTACCGAACATTCGATTGATCAATACCGCACATTCGATTGATCAATACCGCACATTCGATTGATCGGTACCGTACATTCGATTGATCGGTACCGAACATTCGATTGATCGGTACCGAACATTCGATTGATCGGTACCGAACATTCGATTGATCAATACCGCACATTTGATTGATCAATACCGCACATTCGATTGATCGGTACCGCACATTCGATTGATCGGTACCGAACATTCGATTGATCGGTACCGCACAATCGATTGATCGGTTCCGAACATTCGATTGATCGGTACTGAACATTCGATTGATCAATACCGAACATTCGATTGATCGGTAACGAACATTCGATTGATCGGTACCGCACATTCGAATGATCGGTAACGAACATTCGATTGAACGGTAACGCACATTCGATTGATCGGTACCGCACATTCGATTCATCGGTACCGCACATTCGATTGATCGGTACGGTACCGAACATTCGATTGTTCGGTATCGCACATTAGTTGATCGGTACCGCACATTCGATTGATCGGTACCGCACATTCGATTGATCGGTACCGCACATTCGATTGATCGGTACCGAACATTCGATTGATCTGTACCGCACATTCGATTGATCGGTACCGCACATTCTATTCATCGGTACCGAACATTCGATTGATCGGTACCGCACAATCGATGGATCGGTACCGAACATTCGATTGATCGGTACCGCACATTCGATTGATCAATACCGCACATTCGATTGATCGGTAACGAACTTTCGATTGATCGGTACCGAACATTCGATTGATCAATACCGCACATTCGATTGATCGGTACCGCACATTCGATTGATCGGTACCGCACATTCGATTGATCGGTACGGCACATTCGATTCATCGGTACCGCACATTCGATTGATCGGTACGGTAACGAACATTCGATTGTTCGGTATCGCACATTAGTTGATCGGTACCGCACATTCGATTGATCGGTACCGCACATTCGATTCATCGGTACCGCACATTCGATTCATCGGTACGGTACCGAACATTCGATTGTTCGGTATCGCACATTAGTTGATCGGTACCGCACATTCGATTGATCGGTACCGCACATTCGATTGATCGGTACCGAACATTCGATTGATCGGTACCGAACATTCGATTGATCGGTACCGAACATTCGATTGATCGGTACCGAACATTCGATTGATCGGTACCGAACATTCGATTGATCGATACCGCACATTCGATTGATCGGTACCGCACATTCGATTGATCGGTACCGAACATTCGATTGATCGGTACCGCACAATCGATTGATCGGTACCGAACATTCGATTGATCGGTACCGCACATTCGATTGATCAATACCGCACATTCGATTGATCGGTAACGAACATTCGATTGATCGGTACCGAACATTCGATTGATCAATATCGCACATTCGATTGATCGGTACCGCACATTCGATTCATCGGTACCGCACATTCGATTGATCGGTACGGCACATTCGATTCATCGGTACCGCACATTCGATTGATCGGTACCGCACATTCGATTGTTCGGTACCGCACATTCGATTGTTCGGTACCGCACATTCGATTGATCGGTATCGAACATTCGATTGATCGGTACCGCACATTCGATTGATCGGTATCGCACATTCGATTAATCGGTACCGAACATTCGATTGATCGGAACCGAACATTCGATTGATCGGTAACGCACATTCGATTGATCGGTACCGCACATTCGATTGATCGGTACCGATCATTCGATTGATCGGTACCGCACATTCGATTGATCGGTACCGAACATTCGATTGATCGGTACCGCACAATCGATTGATCGGTACCGAACATTCGATTGATCGGTACCGCACATTCGATTGATCGGTAACGAACATTCGATTAATCGGTACCGCACATTCGATTGATCGGTAACGAACATTCGATTGATCGGTACCGCACATTCGATTGATCGGTACCGAACATTCGATTGATCAATACCGCACATTCGATTGATCGGTACCGCACATTCGATTGTTCGGTACCGCACATTCGATTGTTCGGTACCGCACATTCGATTGTTCGGTACCGCACATTCGATTGATCGGTACCGAACATTCGATTGATCGGTACCGCACATTCGATTGATCGGTACCGAACATTCGATTGATCGGTAACGCACATTCGATTGATCGGTACCGAACATTCGATTGATCGGTACCGAACATTCGATTGATCGGTACCGCACATTCGATTGATCGGTACCGCACATTCGATTGATCGGTACCGAACATTCGATTGATCGGTACCGAACATTCGATTGATCGGTACCGCTCATTCGATTGATCGGTACCGAACATTCGATTGATCGGTACCGCACAATCGATTGATCGGTACCGAACATTCGATTGATCGGTACCGCACATTCGATTGATCAATACCGCACATTGGATTGATCGGTAACGAACATTCGATTGATCAATACCGCACATTCAATTGATCGGTAACGAACATTTGATTGATCGGTACCACCCATTCGATTGATCGGTACCGAACATTCGATTGATCAATACCGCACATTCGATTGATCGGTACCGCACATTCGATTGATCGGTACCGCACATTCGATTGATCGGTACCGCACATTCGATTCATCGGTACCGCACATTCGATTGATCGGTACGGTACCGAACATTCGATTGTTCGGTATCGCACATTAGTTGATCGGTACCGCACATTCGATTGATCGGTACCGCACATTCGATTGATCGGTACCGCACATTCGATTGATCGGTACCGCACATTCGATTGATCGGTACCGAACATTCGATTGATCAATACCGCACATTCGATTGATCGGTACCGCACATTCGATTGATCGGTACCGAACATTCGATTGATCGGTACCGCACATTCGATTGATCGGTACCGCACATTCGATTCATCGGTACGGTACCGAACATTCGATTGTTCGGTATCGCACATTAGTTGATCGGTACCGCACATTCGATTGATCGGTACCGCACACTCGATTGATCGGTACCGCATATTCGATTGTTCGGTACCGCACATTCGATTGTTCGGTACCGCACATTCGATTGATCGGTATCGAACATTCGATTGATCGGTACCACACATTCGATTGTTCGGTACCGCACATTCGATTGATCGGTACCGCACATTCGATTGATCGGTACCGAACATTCGATTGATCGGTACTGAACATTCGATTGATCAATACCGCACATTCGATTGATCGGTAACGAACATTCGATTGATCGGTACCGCACATTTGATTGATCGGTAACGAACATTCGATTGATCGGTACCGAACATTCGATTGATCGGTACCGCACAATCGATTGATCGGTACCGAACATTCGATTGATCGGTACCGCACATTCGATTGATCGTTACCGCACATTCGATTGATCGGTACCGCACATTCGATTAATCGTTACCGCACATTCGATTGATCGGTACCGAACATTCGATTGATGTGTACCGCATATATGATTGATCGGTACCGCACATTCGATTGATCGGTACCGAACATTCGATTGATCGGTACCGAACATTCTATTGATCGGTACCGAACATTCGATTGATCGGTACCGATCATTCGATTGATCGGTACCGAACATTCGATTGATCGGTACCGAACATTCGATTGATCGGTACCGAACATTCGATTGTTCGGTAACGCACATTCGATTGATCGGTACCGCACATTCGATTGATCGGTACCGAACATTCGATTGATCGGTACCGAACATTCGATTGATCGGTACCGATCATTCGATTGATCGGTACCGAACATTCGATTGATCGGTACCGAACATTCGATTGATCGGTACCGAACATTCGATTGATCAATACCGCACATTCGATTGATCAATACCGCACATTCGATTGATCGGTACCGCACATTCGATTGATCGGTACCGAACATTCGATTGATCGGTACCGAACATTCGATTGATCGGTACCGAACATTCGATTGATCAATACCGCACATTTGATTGATCAATACCGCACATTCGATTGATCGGTACCGCACATTCGATTGATCGGTACCGAACATTCGATTGATCGGTACCGCACAATCGATTGATCGGTTCCGAACATTCGATTGATCGGTACTGAACATTCGATTGATCAATACCGCACATTCGATTGATCGGTAACGAACATTCGATTGATCGGTACCGTACATTCGAATGATCGGTAACGAACATTCGATTGAACGGTAACGCACATTCGATTGATCGGTACCGCACATTCGATTCATCGGTACCGCACATTCGATTGATCGGTACGGTACCGAACATTCGATTGTTCGGTATCGCACATTAGTTGATCGGTACCGCACATTCGATTGATCGGTACCGCACATTCGATTGATCGGTACCGCACATTCGATTGATCGGTACCGAACATTCGATTGATCTGTACCGCACATTCGATTGATCGGTACAGCACATTCGATTGATCGGTACCGAACATTCGATTGATCGGTACCGCACAATCGATTGATCGGTACCGAACATTCGATTGATCGGTACCGCACATTCGATTGATCAATACCGCACATTGGATTGATCGGTAACGAACATTCGATTGATCAATACCGCACATTCAATTGATCGGTAACGAACATTTGATTGATCGGTACCGCCCATTCGATTGATCGGTACCGAACATTCGATTGATCAATACCGCACATTCGATTGATCGGTACCGCACATTCGATTGATCGGTACCGCACATTCGATTGATCGGTACCGCACATTCGATTCATCGGTACCGCACATTCGATTCATCGGTACGGTACCGAACATTCGATTGTTCGGTATCGCACATTAGTTGATCGGTACCGCACATTCGATTGATCGGTACCGCACATTCGATTGATCGGTACCGCACATTCGATTGATCGGTACCGCACATTCGATTGATCGGTACCGCACATTCGATTAATCGGTACCGCACATTCGATTGATCGGTACCGAACATTCGATTGATCAATACCGCACATTCGATTGATCGGTACCGCACATTCGATTGATCGGTACCGAACATTCGATTGATCGGTACCGCACATTCGATTGATCGGTACCGCACATTCGATTCATCGGTACGGTACCGAACATTCGATTGTTCGGTATCGCACATTAGTTGATCGGTACCGCACATTCGATTGATCGGTACCGCACATTCGATTCATCGGTACCGCACATTCGATTCATCGGTACGGTACCGAACATTCGATTGTTCGGTATCGCACATTAGTTGATCGGTACCGCACATTCGATTGATCGGTACCGCACACTCGATTGATCGGTACCGCATATTCGATTGTTCGGTACCGCACATTCGATTGTTCGGTACCGCACATTCGATTGATCGGTATCGAACATTCGATTGATCGGTACCACACATTCGATTGTTCGGTACCGCACATTCGATTGATCGGTACCGCACATTCGATTGATCGGTACCGAACATTCGATTGATCGGTACCGAACATTCGATTGATCGGTACTGAACATTCGATTGATCAATACCGCACATTCGATTGATCGGTAACGAACATTCGATTGATCGGTACCGCACATTTGATTGATCGGTAACGAACATTCGATTGATCGGTACCGAACATTCGATTGATCGGTACCGCACAATCGATTGATCGGTACCGAACATTCGATTGATCGGTACCGCACATTCGATTGATCGTTACCGCACATTCGATTGATCGGTACCGCACATTCGATTAATCGTTACCGCACATTCGATTGATCGGTACCGAACATTCGATTGATGTGTACCGCATATATGATTGATCGGTACCGCACATTCGATTGATCGGTACCGAACATTCGATTGATCGGTACCGAACATTCTATTGATCGGTACCGAACATTCGATTGATCGGTACCGATCATTCGATTGATCGGTACCGAACATTCGATTGATCGGTACCGAACATTCGATTGATCGGTACCGAACATTCGATTGATCGGTAACGCACATTCGATTGATCGGTACCGCACATTCGATTGATCGGTACCGAACATTCGATTGATCGGTACCGAACATTCGATTGATCGGTACCGATCATTCGATTGATCGGTACCGAACATTCGATTGATCGGTACCGAACATTCGATTGATCGGTACCGAACATTCGATTGATCAATACCGCACATTCGATTGATCAATACCGCACATTCGATTGATCGGTACCGCACATTCGATTGATCGGTACCGAACATTCGATTGATCGGTACCGAACATTCGATTGATCGGTACCGAACATTCGATTGATCAATACCGCACATTTGATTGATCAATACCGCACATTCGATTGATCGGTACCGCACATTCGATTGATCGGTACCGAACATTCGATTGATCGGTACCGCACAATCGATTGATCGGTTCCGAACATTCGATTGATCGGTACTGAACATTCGATTGATCAATACCGCACATTCGATTGATCGGTAACGAACATTCGATTGATCGGTACCGTACATTCGAATGATCGGTAACGAACATTCGATTGAACGGTAACGCACATTCGATTGATCGGTACCGCACATTCGATTCATCGGTACCGCACATTCGATTGATCGGTACGGTACCGAACATTCGATTGTTCGGTATCGCACATTAGTTGATCGGTACCGCACATTCGATTGATCGGTACCGCACATTCGATTGATCGGTACCGCACATTCGATTGATCGGTACCGAACATTCGATTGATCTGTACCGCACATTCGATTGATCGGTACAGCACATTCGATTGATCGGTACCGAACATTCGATTGATCGGTACCGCACAATCGATTGATCGGTACCGAACATTCGATTGATCGGTACCGCACATTCGATTGATCAATACCGCACATTCGATTGATCGGTAACGAACTTTCGATTGATCGGTACCGAACATTCGATTGATCAATACCGCATATTTGATTGATCGGTACGGCACATTCGATTCATCGGTACCGCACATTCGATTGATCGGTACGGTAACGAACATTCGATTGTTCGGTATCGCACATTAGTTGATCGGTACCGCACATTCGATTGATCGGTACCGCACATTCGATTCATCGGTACCGCACATTCGATTCATCGGTACGGTACCGAACATTCGATCGTTCGGTATCGCACATTAGTTGATCGGTACCGCACATTCGATTGATCGGTACCGCACATTCGATTGATCGGTACCGAACATTCGATTGATCGGTACCGAACATTCGATTGATCGGTACCGAACATTCGATTGATCGGTACCGAACATTCGATTGATCGATACCGCACATTCGATTGATCGGTACCGCACATTCGATTGATCGGTACCGAACATTCGATTGATCGGTACCGCACAATCGATTGATCGGTACCGAACATTCGATTGATCGGTACCGCACATTCGATTGATCAATACCGCACATTCGATTGATCGGTAACGAACATTCGATTGATCGGTACCGAACATTCGATTGATCAATATCGCACATTCGATTGATCGGTACCGCACATTCGATTCATCGGTACCGCACATTCGATTGATCGGTACGGCACATTCGATTCATCGGTACCGCACATTCGATTGATCGGTACCGCACATTCGATTGTGCGGTACCGCACATTCGATTGTTCGGTACCGCACATTCGATTGATCGGTATCGAACATTCGATTGATCGGTACCGCACATTCGATTGATCGGTATCGCACATTCGATTAATCGGTACCGAACATTCGATTGATCGGTACCGAACATTCGATTGATCGGTAACGCACATTCGATTGATCGGTACCGCACATTCGATTGATCGGTACCGATCATTCGATTGATCGGTACCGCACATTCGATTGATCGGTACCGAACATTCGATTGATCGGTACCGCACAATCGATTGATCGGTACCGAACATTCGATTGATCGGTACCGAACATTCGATTGATCGGTACCGCACATTCGATTGATCGGTACCGCACATTCGATTGATCGGTACCGAACATTCGATTGATCAATACCGCACATTCGATTGATCGGTACCGCACATTCGATTGTTCGGTACCGCACATTCGATTGTTCGGTACCGCACATTCGATTGTTCGGTACCGCACATTCGATTGATCGGTACCGAACATTCGATTGATCGGTACCGCACATTCGATTGATCGGTACCGAACATTCGATTGATCGGTAACGCACATTCGATTGATCGGTACCGAACATTCGATTGATCGGTACCGAACATTCGATTGATCGGTACCGCACATTCGATTGATCGGTACCGCACATTCGATTGATCGGTACCGAACATTCGATTGATCGGTACCGAACATTCGATTGATCGGTACCGCTCATTCGATTGATCGGTACCGAACATTCGATTGATCGGTACCGCACAATCGATTGATCGGTACCGAACATTCGATTGATCGGTACCGCACATTCGATTGATCAATACCGCACATTGGATTGATCGGTAACGAACATTCGATTGATCAATACCGCACATTCAATTGATCGGTAACGAACATTTGATTGATCGGTACCGCCCATTCGATTGATCGGTACCGCACATTCGATTGATCAATACCGCACATTCGATTGATCGGTACCGCACATTCGATTGATCGGTACCGCACATTCGATTGATCGGTACCGCACATTCGATTGATCGGTACCGCACATTCGATTCATCGGTACGGTACCGAACATTCGATTGTTCGGTATCGCACATTAGTTGATCGGTACCGCACATTCGATTGATCGGTACCGCACATTCGATTGATCGGTACCGCACATTCGATTAATCGGTACCGCACATTCGATTGATCGGTACCGAACATTCGATTGATCGGTAACGCACATTCGATTGATCGGTACCGCACATTCGATTGATCGGTACCGAACATTCGATTGATCGGTACCGCACATTCGATTGATCGGTACCGCACATTCGATTCATCGGTACGGTACCGAACATTCGATTGTTCGGTATCGCACATTAGTTGATCGGTACCGCACATTCGATTCATCGGTACCGCACATTCGATTCATCGGTACCGCACATTCGATTCATCGGTACGGTACCGAACATTCGATTGTTCGGTATCGCACATTAGTTGATCGGTACCGCACATTCGATTGATCGGTACCGCACACTCGATTGATCGGTACCGCATATTCGATTGTTCGGTACCGCACATTCGATTGTTCGGTACCGCACATTCGATTGATCGGTATCGAACATTCGATTGATCGGTACCACACATTCGATTGTTCGGTACCGCACATTCGATTGATCGGTACCGCACATTCGATTGATCGGTACCGAACATTCGATTGATCGGTACCGAACATTCGATTGATCGGTACTGAACATTCGATTGATCAATACCGCACATTCGATTGATCGGTAACGAACATTCGATTGATCGGTACCGCACATTGGATTGATCGGTAACGAACATTCGATTGATCGGTACCGCACATTCGATTCATCGGTACCGCACATTCGATTCATCGGTACGGTACCGAACATTCGATTGTTCGGTATCGCACATTAGTTGATCGGTACCACACATTCGATTGATCGGTACCGCACATTCGATTGATCGGTACCGAACATTCGATTGATCTGTACCGAACATTCGATTGATTGGTACCGAACATTCGATTGATCGGTACCGAACATTCGATTGATCGGTACCGCACATTCGATTGATCGGTACCGCACATTCGATTGATCGGTACCGAACATTCGATTGATCGGTACCGCACAATCGATTCATCGGTACCGAACATTCGATTGATCGGTACCGCACATTCGATTGATCGGTACCGCACATTCGATTGATCGGTACCGCACATTCGATTGATCAATACCGCACATTCGATTGATCGGTACCGCACATTCGATTGATCGGTACCGCACATTCGATACATCGGTACCGCACATTCGATTCATCGGTACCGCACATTCGATTCATCGGTACGGTACCGAACATTCGATTGTTCGGTAACGCACATTAGTTGATCGGTACCGCACATTCGATTGATCGGTACCGCACACTCGATTGATCGGTACCGCATATTCGATTGTTCGGTACCGCACATTCGATTGTTCGGTACCGCACATTCGATTGATCGGTATCGAACATTCGATTGATCGGTACCGCACATTCGATTGATCGGTACCGCACATTCGATTAATCGGTACCGCACATTCGATTGATCGGTACCGAACATTCGATTGATCAATACCGCACATTCGATTGATCGGTACCGCACATTCGATTGATCGGTACCGAACATTCGATTGATCGGTACCGCACATTCGATTGATCGGTACCGCACATTCGATTCATCGGTACGGTACCGAACATTCGATTGTTCGGTATCGCACATTAGTTGATCGGTACCGCACATTCGATTCATCGGTACCGCACATTCGATTCATCGGTACCGCACATTCGATTCATCGGTACGGTACCGAACATTCGATTGTTCGGTATCGCACATTAGTTGATCGGTACCGCACATTCGATTCATCGGTACCGCACACTCGATTGATCGGTACCGCATATTCGATTGTTCGGTACCGCACATTCGATTGTTCGGTACCGCACATTCGATTGATCGGTACCGCACATTCGATTGATCGGTACCGAACATTCGATTGATCGGTACCGAACATTCGATTGATCGGTACTGAACATTCGATTGATCAATACCGCACATTCGATTGATCGGTACCGCACATTCGATTGATCGGTACCGCACATTCGATTGATCGGTAACGAACATTCGATTGATCGGTACCGCACATTCGATTGATCGGTACCGCACATTCGATTGATCGGTACCGCACATTCGATTCATCGGTACGGTACCGAACATTCGATTGTTCGGTATCGCACATTAGTTGATCGGTACCACACATTCGATTGATCGGTACCGCACATTCGATTGATCGGTACCGAACATTCGATTGATCTGTACCGAACATTCGATTGTTCGGTACCGAACATTCGATTGATCGGTACCGAACATTCGATTGATCGGTACCGCACATTCGATTGATCGGTACCGCACATTCGATTGATCGGTACCGAACATTCGATTGATCGGTACCGCACAATCGATTGATCGGTACCGAACATTCGATTGATCGGTACCGCACATTCGATTGATCAATACCGCACATTCGATTGATCGGTAACGAACATTCGATTGATCAATACCGCACATTCCATTGATCGGTAACGAACATTCGATTGATCGGTACCGCACATTCGATTGATCGGTACCGAACATTCGATTGATCAATACCGCACATTCGATTGATCGGTACCGCACATTCGATTGATCGGTACCGCACATTCGATTGATCGGTACCGCACATTCGATTCATCGGTACCGCACATTCGATTCATCGGTACGGTACCGAACATTCGATTGTTCGGTATCGCACATTAGTTGATCGGTACCGCACATTCGATTCATCGGTACCGCACACTCGATTGATCGGTACCGCATATTCGATTGTTCGGTACCGCACATTCGATTGTTCGGTACCGCAAATTCGATTGATCGGTATCGAACATTCGATTGATCGGTACCGCACATTCGATTGATCGGTACCGCACATTCGATTAATCGGTACCGCACATTCGATTGTTCGGTACCGAACATTCGATTGATCAATACCGCACATTCGATTGTTCGGTACCGCACATTCGATTGATCGGTACCGCACATTCGATTGATCGGTACCGCACATTCGATTCATCGGTACCGCACATTCGATTCATCGGTACGGTACCGAACATTCGATTGTTCGGTATCGCACATTAGTTGATCGGTACCGCACATTCGATTGATCGGTACCGCACATTCGATTCATCGGTACCGCCCATTCGATTCATCGGTACGGTACCGCACATTCGATTGATCGGTAACGAATATTCGATTGATCGGTACCGCACATTTGATTGATCGGTACCGAACATTCGATTGATCGGTACCGCACATTCGATTGATCGGTACCGAACATTCGATTGATCGGTAACGCACATTCGATTGATCGGTACCGAACATTCGATTGATCGGTACCGAACATTCGATTGATCGGTAACGCACATTCGATTGATCGGTACCGCACATTCGATTGATCGGTACCGAACATTCGATTGATCGGTACCGAACATTCGATTGATCGGTGCCGATCATTCGATTGATCGGTACCGAACATTCGATTGTTCGGTATCGCACATTAGTTGATCGGTACCGCACATTCGATTGATCGGTACCGCACATTCGATTGATCGGTACCGCACATTCGATTCATCGGTACGGTACCGAACATTCGATTGTTCGGTATCGCACATTAGTTGATCGGTACCGCACATTCGATTGATCGGTACCGCACACTCGATTGATCGGTACCGCATATTCGACTGTTCGGTACCGCACATTCGATTGTTCGGTACCGCACATTCGATTGATCGGTATCGAACATTCGATTGATCGGTACGACACATTCGATTGTTCGGTACCGCACATTCGATTGATCGGTACCGCACATTCGATTGATCGGTACCGAACATTCGATTGATCGGTACCGAACATTCGATTGATCGGTACTGAACATTCGATTGATCAATACCGCACATTCGATTGATCGGTAACGAACATTCGATTGATCGGTACCGCACATTTGATTGATCGGTAACGAACATTCGATTGATCGGTACCGCACATTCGATTGATCGGTACCGCACATTCGATTGATCGGTACCGCACATTCGATTCATCGGTACGGTACCGAACATTCGATTGTTCGGTATCGCACATTAGTTGATCGGTACCACACATTCGATTGATCGGTACCGCACATTCGATTGATCGGTACCGAACATTCGATTGATCTGTACCGAACATTCGATTGATTGGTACCGAACATTCGATTGATCGGTACCGAACATTCGTTTGATCGGTACCGCACATTCGATTGGTCGGTACCGCACATTCGATTGATCGGTACCGAACATTCGATTGATCGGTACCGCACAATCGATTGATCGGTACCGAACATTCGATTGATCGGTACCGAACATTCGATTGATCAATACCGCACATTCGATTGATCGGTAACGAACATTCGATTGATCAATACCGCACATTCAATTGATCGGTAACGAACATTCGATTGATCGGTACCGCACATTCGATTGATCGGTACTGAACATTCGATTGATCAATACCGCACATTCGATTGATCGGTACCGCACATTCGATTGATCGGTACCGCACATTCGATTGATCGGTACCGCACATTCGACTCATCGGTACGGTACCGAACATTCGATTGTTCGGTATCGCACATTAGTTGATCGGTACCGCACATTCGATTGATCGGTACCGCACACTCGATTGATCGGTACCGCACATTCGATTGATCGGTATCGAACATTCGATTGATCGGTACCGCACATTCGATTGATCGGTACCGCACATTCGATTGATCGGTACCGAACATTCGATTGATCGGTACCGCACATTCGATTGATCGGTACCGCACATTCGATTGATCGGTACGGTACCGAACATTCGATTGTTCGGTATCGCACATTAGTTGATCGGTACCGCACATTCGATTGATCGGTACCGCACATTCGATTCATCGGTACCGCACATTCGATTCATCGGTACGGTACCGAACATTCGATTGTTCGGTATCGCACATTAGTTGATCGGTACCGCACATTCGATTGATCGGTACCGCACATTCGATTGATCGGTACCGCATATTCGATTGTTCGGTACCGCACATTCGATTGTTCGGTACCGCACATTCGATTGTTCGGTACCGCACATTCGATTGATCGGTATCGAACATTCGATTGATCGGTACCACACATTCGATTGTTCGGTACCGCACATTCGATTGATCGGTACCGCACATTCGATTGATCGGTACCGAACATTCGATTGATCGGTAAGGCACATTCGATTGATCGGTACCGCACATTCGATTGATCGGTACCGAACATTCGATTGATCGGTAACGCACATTCGATTGATCGGTACCGCACATTCGATTGATCGGTACCGATCATTCGATTGATCGGTACCGCACATTCGATTGATCGGTAACGAACATTCGATTGATCGGTACCGCACATTCGATTGATCGGTAACGAACATTCGATTGATCGGTACCGCACATTCGATTGATCGGTACCGAACATTCGATTGATCAATACCGCACATTCGATTGATCGGTACCGCACATTCGATTGATCGGTACAACACATTCGATTGATCGGTACCGCATATTCGATTGATCAATACCGCACATTCGATTGATCGGTACCGCACATTCGATTGATCGGTACCGAACATTCGATTGATCGGTACCGCACATTCGATTGATCGGTACCGCACATTCGAATCATAGGTACGGTACCGAACATTCGATTGTTCGGTATCGCACATTAGTTGATCGGTACCGCACATTCGATTGATCGGTACCGCACATTCGATTCATCGGTACCGCACATTCGATTCATCGGTACGGTACCGAACATTCGATTGTTCGGTATCGCACATTAGTTGATCGGTACCGCACATTCGATTGATCGGTACCGCACATTCGATTGATCGGTACCGCATATTCGATTGTTCGGTACCGCACATTCGATTGTTCGGTACCGCACATTCGATTGTTCGGTACCGCACATTCGATTGATCGGTATCGAACATTCGATTGATCGGTACCACACATTCGATTGTTCGGTACCGCACATTCGATTGATCGGTACCGCACATTCGATTGATCGGTACCGATCATTCGATTGATCGGTAACGCACATTCGATTGATCGGTACCGCACATTCGATTGATCGGTACCGAACATTCGATTGATCGGTAACGCACATTCGATTGATCGGTACCGCACATTCGATTGATCGGTACCGATCATTCGATTGATCGGTACCGCACATTCGATTGATCGGTAACGAACATTCGATTGATCGGTACCGCACATTCGATTGATCGGTAACGAACATTCGATTGATCGGTACCGCACATTCGATTGATCGGTACCGAACATTCGATTGATCAATACCGCACATTCGATTGATCGGTACCGCACATTCGATTGATCGGTACAACACATTCGATTGATCGGTACCGCACATTCGATTGATCGGTACCGCACATTCGATTCATCGGTACCGCACATTCGATTGATCGGTACCGCACATTCGATTGATCGGTACCGCACATTCGATTGTTCGGTACCGCACATTCGATTGTTCGGTACCGAACATTCGATTGATCGGTATCGAACATTCGATTGATCGGTACCGCACATTCGATTGATCGGTACCGAACATTCGATTGATCGGTACCGCACATTCGATTGATCGGTATCGCACATTCGATTGATCGGTACCGCACATTCGATTGATCGGTACCGATCATTCGATTGATCGGTACCGAACATTCGATTGATCGGTACCGAACATTCGATTGATCGGTACCGCACAATCGATTGATCGGTACCGCACATTCGATTGATCGGTACTGAACATTCGATTGATCAATACCGCACATTTGATTGATCGGTAACGAACATTCGATTGATCGGTACCGCATATTCGATTGATCGGTAACGAACATTCGATTGATCGGTACCGCACATTCGATTGATCGGTACCGCACATTCGATTCATCGGTACCGCATATTCGATTCATCGGTACGGTACCGAACATTCGATTGTTCAGTATCGCACATTAGTTGATCGGTACCGCACAATCGATTGATCGGTACCGCACATTCGATTGATCGGTACCGAACATTCGATTGATCGGTACCGAACATTCGATTGATTGGTACCGAACATTCGATTGATCGGTACCGAAAATTCGATTGATCGGTACCGCATATTCGATTGATCGGTACCGAACATTCGATTGATCGGTACCGCACAATCGATTGATCGGTACCGAACATTCGATTGATCGGTACCGCACATTCGATTGATCAATACCGCACATTCGATTGATCGGTAACGAACATTCGATTGATCAATACCGCACATTCAATTGATCGGTAACGAACATTCGATTGATCGGTACCGCACATTCGATTAATCGGTACCGAACATTCGATTGATCAATACCGCACATTCGATTGATCGGTACCGCACATTCGATTGATCGGTACCGCACATTCGATTGATCGGTACCGAACATTCGATTGATCAATACCGCACATTCGATTGATCGGTACCGCACAGTCGATTGATCGGTACCGCACATTCGATTGATCGGTACCGCACATTCGATTCATCGGTACCGCATATTCGATTCATCGGTACGGTACCGAACATTCGATTGTTCGGTATCGCACATTAGTTGATCGGTACCGAACATTCGATTGATCGGTACCGCACATTCGATTGATCGGTACCGCACATTCGATTGATCGGTATCGAACATTCGATTGATCGGTACCGCACATTCGATTGATCGGTACCGCACATTCGATTAATCGGTACCGCACATTCGATTGATCGGTACCGAACATTCGATTGATCAATACCGCACATTCGATTGATCGGTACCGAACATTCGATTGATCGGTAACGCACATTCGATTGATCGGTACCGAACATTCGATTGAAAGGTACCGAACATTCGATTGATCGGTAACGCACATTCGATTGATCGGTACCGCACATTCGATTGATCGGTAACGAACATTCGATTGATCGGTACCGCACATTCGATTGATCGGTACCGAACATTCGATTGAATAATACCGCACATTCGATTGATCGGTACCGCACATTCGATTGTTCGGTACCGCACATTCGATTCATCGGTACCGCATATTCGATTCATCGGTACGGTACCGAACATTCGATTGTTCGGTATCGCACATTAGTTGATCGGTACCGAACATTCGATTGATCGGTACCGCACATTCGATTGATCGGTACCGCACATTCGATTGATCGGTATCGAACATTCGATTGATCGGTACCGCACATTCGATTGATCGGTACCGCACATTCGATTAATCGGTACCGCACATTCGATTGATCGGTACCGAACATTCGATTGATCAATACCGCACATTCGATTGATCGGTACCGAACATTCGATTGATCGGTAACGCACATTCGATTGATCGGTACCGCACATTCGATTGATCGGTACCGAACATTCGATTGATCGGTACCGCACATTCGATTGATCGGTAACGAACATTCGATTGATCGGTACCGCACATTCGATTGATCGGTACCGAACATTCGATTGTTCGGTACCGAACATTCGATTGTTCGGTACCGCACATTCGATTGTTCGGTACCGCACATTCGATTGATCGGTACCGCACATTCGATTGATCGGTACCGAACATTCGATTGATCGGTACCGATCATTCGATTGATCGGTACCGAACATTCGATTGATCGGTACCGAACATTCGATTGATCGGTACCGAACATTCGATTGATCAATACCGCACATTCGATTGATCGGTACCGCACATTCGATTGATCGGTACCGCACATTCGATTGATCGGTACCGAACATTCGATTGATCAATACCGCACATTCGATTGATCGGTACCGCACAGTCGATTGATCGGTACCGCACATTCGATTGATCGGTACCGCACATTCGATTCATCGGTACCGCATATTCGATTCATCGGTACGGTACCGAACATTCGATTGTTCGGTATCGCACATTAGTTGATCGGTACCGAACATTCGATTGATCGGTACCGCACATTCGATTGATCGGTACCGCACATTCGATTGATCGGTATCGAACATTCGATTGATCGGTACCGCACATTCGATTGATCGGTACCGCACATTCGATTAATCGGTACCGCACATTCGATTGATCGGTACCGAACATTCGATTGATCAATACCGCACATTCGATTGATCGGTACCGAACATTCGATTGATCGGTAACGCACATTCGATTGATCGGTACCGAACATTCGATTGAAAGGTACCGAACATTCGATTGATCGGTAACGCACATTCGATTGATCGGTACCGCACATTCGATTGATCGGTAACGAACATTCGATTGATCGGTACCGCACATTCGATTGATCGGTACCGAACATTCGATTGAATAATACCGCACATTCGATTGATCGGTACCGCACATTCGATTGTTCGGTACCGCACATTCGATTCATCGGTACCGCATATTCGATTCATCGGTACGGTACCGAACATTCGATTGTTCGGTATCGCACATTAGTTGATCGGTACCGAACATTCGATTGATCGGTACCGCACATTCGATTGATCGGTACCGCACATTCGATTGATCGGTATCGAACATTCGATTGATCGGTACCGCACATTCGATTGATCGGTACCGCACATTCGATTAATCGGTACCGCACATTCGATTGATCGGTACCGAACATTCGATTGATCAATACCGCACATTCGATTGATCGGTACCGAACATTCGATTGATCGGTAACGCACATTCGATTGATCGGTACCGCACATTCGATTGATCGGTACCGAACATTCGATTGATCGGTACCGCACATTCGATTGATCGGTAACGAACATTCGATTGATCGGTACCGCTCATTCGATTGATCGGTACCGAACATTCGATTGTTCGGTACCGAACATTCGATTGTTCGGTACCGCACATTCGATTGTTCGGTACCGCACATTCGATTGATCGGTACCGCACATTCGATTGATCGGTACCGAACATTCGATTGATCGGTACCGATCATTCGATTGATCGGTACCGAACATTCGATTGATCGGTACCGAACATTCGATTGATCGGTACTGAACATTCGATTGATCGGTACCGAACATTCGATTGATCAATACCGCACATTCGATTGATCGGTACCGCCCATTCGATTGATCGGTACCGAACATTCGATTGATCGGTACCGCACAATCGATTGATCGGTACCGAACAATCGATTGATCGGTACCGCACATTCGATTGATCAATACCGCACATTCGATCGATCGGTAACGAACATTCGATTGATCAATACCGCACATTCAATTGATCGGTAACGCACATTCGATTGATCGGTACCGCACATTCGATTGATCGGTACCGCACATTCGATTTATCGGTACCGAACATTCGATTGATCAATACCGCACATTCGATTGATCGGTACCGCACATTCGATTGATCGGTACCGCACATTCGATTGATCGGTACCGAACATTCGATTGATCAATACCGCACATTCGATTGATCGGTACCGCACATTCGATTGATCGGTACCGCACATTCGATTGATCGGTACCGCACATTCGATTCATCGGTACCGCATATTCGATTCATCGGTACGGTACCGAACATTCGATTGTTCGGTATCGCACATTAGTTGATCGGTACCGAACATTCGATTGATCGGTACCGCACATTCGATTGATCGGTACCGCACATTCGATTGATCGGTATCGAACATTCGATTGATCGGTACCGCACATTCGATTGATCGGTACCGCACAATCGATTAATCGGTACCGCACATTCGATTGATCGGTACCGAACATTCGATTGATCAATACCGCACATTCGATTGATCGGTACCGAACATTCGATTGATCGGTAACGCACATTCGATTGATCGGTACCGAACATTCGATTAAAAGGTACCGAACATTCGATTGATCGGTAAGGCACATTCGATTGATCGGTACCGCACATTCGATTGATCGGTAACGAACATTCGATTGATCGGTACCGCACATTCGATTGATCGGTACCGAACATTCGATTGAATAATACCGCACATTCGATTGATCGGTACCGCACATTCGATTGTTCGGTACCGCACATTCGATTGTTCGGTACCGCACATTCGATTGTTCGGTACCGCACATTCGATTGATCGGTACCGAACATTCGATTGATCGGTACCGAACATTCGATTGATCGGTACCGCACATTCGATTGATCGGTACCGAACATTCGATTGATCGGTAACGCACATTCGATTGATCGGTACCGAACATTCGATTGATCGGTACCGAACATTCGATTGATCGGTAACGCACATTCGATTGATCGGTACCGCACATTCGATTGATCGGTACCGCACATTCGATTGATCGGTACCGAACATTCGATTGATCGGTACCGATCATTCGATTGATCGGTACCGAACATTCGATTGATCGGTACCGAACATTCGATTGATCGGTACCGAACATTCGATTGATCGGTACCGAACATTCGATTGATCAATACCGCACATTCGATTGATCGGTACCGCACATTCGATTGATCGGTACCGAACATTCGATTGATCGGTACCGCACAATCGATTGATCGGTACCGAACAATCGATTGATCGGTACCGCACATTCGATTGATCAATACCGCACATTCGATTGATCGGTAACGAACATTCGATTGATCGGTACCGTACATTCAATTGATCGGTAACGAACATTCGATTGATCGGTACCGCACATTCGATTGATCGGTACCGCACATTCGATTCATCGGTACCGCACATTCGATTCATCCGTACCGCACATTCGATTAATCGGTACCGCACATTCGATTGATCGGTACCGAACATTCGATTGATCAATACCGCACATTCGATTGATCGGTACCGAACATTCGATTGATCGGTAACGCACATTCGATTGATCGGTACCGAACATTCGATTGATCGGTACCGAACATTCGATTGATCGGTAACGCACATTCGATTGATCGGTACCGCACATTCGATTGATCGGTAACGAACATTCGATTGATCGGTACCGCACATTCGATTGATCGGTACCGAACATTCGATTGAATAATACCGCACATTCGATTGATCGGTACCGCACATTCGATTGTTCGGTACCGCACATTCGATTGTTCGGTACCGCACATTCGATTGTTCGGTACCGCACATTCGATTGATCGGTATCGAACATTCGATTGATCGGTACCACACATTCGATTGTTCGGTACCGCACATTCGATTGATCGGTACCGCACATTCGATTGATCGGTACCGAACATTCGATTGATCGGTAACGCACATTCGATTGATCTGTACCGCACATTCGATTGATCGGTACCGAACATTCGATTGATCGGTAACGCACATTCGATTGATCGGTACCGCACATTCGATTGATCGGTACCGATCATTCGATTGATCGGTACCGCACATTCGATTGATCGGTAACGAACATTCGATTGATCGGTACCGCAGATTCGATTGATCGGTAACGAACATTCGATTGATCGGTACCGCACATTCGATTGATCGGTACCGAACATTCGATTGATCAATACCGCACATTCGATTGATCGGTACCGCACATTCGATTGATCGGTACAACACATTCGATTGATCGGTACCGCACATTCGATTGATCGGTACCGCACATTCGATTCATCGGTACCGCACATTCGATTGATCGGTACCGCACATTCGATTGATCGGTACCGCACATTCGATTGTTCGGTACCGCACATTCGATTGTTCGGTACCGCTCATTCGATTGATCGGTATCGAACATTCGATTGATCGGTACCGCACATTCGATTGATCGGTACCGAACATTCGATTGATCGGTACCGCACATTCGATTGATCGGTATCGCACATTCGATTGATCGGTACCGCACATTCGATTGATCGGTACCGATCATTCGATTGATCGGTACCGAACATTCGATTGATCGGTACCGAACATTCGATTGATCGGTACCGCACAATCGATTGATCGGTACCGCACATTCGATTGATCGGTACCGAACATTCGATTGATCGGTACCGCACATTTGATTGATCGGTAACGATCATTCGATTGATCGGTACCGCACATTCGATTGATCGGTAACGAACATTCGATTGATCGGTACCGCACATT
Organism: Apostichopus japonicus; assembly: GCF_037975245.1. Taxonomy (NCBI): domain Eukaryota; kingdom Metazoa; phylum Echinodermata; class Holothuroidea; order Aspidochirotida; family Stichopodidae; genus Apostichopus; species Apostichopus japonicus. Next base: position 5,301,769 of record NC_092571.1, on the reverse strand, counting down.
CGATTGATCGGTACCAAACATTCGATTGATCAATACCGCACATTCGATTGATCGGTACCGCACATTCGATTGATCGGCACCGAACAATCGATTGATCGGTACTGAACATTCGATTGATCAATACCGCACATTCGATTCATCGGTAACGAACATTCGATTGATCGGTACCGCATATTCGATTGATCGGTAACGAACATTCGATTGATCGGTACCGCACATTCGATTGATCGGTACCGCACATTCGATTGATCGGTACCGCACATTCGATTCATCGGTACGGTACCGAACATTCGATTGTTCAGTATCGCACATTAGTTGATCGGTACCGCACAATCGATTGATCGGTACCGCACATTCGATTGATCGGTACCGAACATTCGATTGATCGGTACCGAACATTCGATTGATTGGTACCGAATATTCGATTGATCGGTACCGAAAATTCGATTGATCGGTATCGCATATTCGATTGATCGGTACCGAACATTCGATTGATCGGTACCGCACAATCGATTGATCGGTACCGAACATTCGATTGATCGGTACCGCACATTCGATTGATCAATACCGCACATTCGATTGATCGGTAACGAACATTCGATTGATCAATACCGCACATTCAATTGATCGGTAACGAACATTCGATTGATCGGTACCGCACATTCGATTCATCGGTACCGAACATTCGATTGATCAATACCGCACATTCGATTGATCGGTACCGCACATTCGATTGATCGGTACCGCACATTCGATTGATCGGTACCGAACATTCGATTGATCAATACCGCACATTCGATTGATCGGTACCGCACAGTCGATTGATCGGTACCGCACATTCGATTGATCGGTACCGCACATTCGATTCATCGGTACCGCATATTCGATTCATCGGTACGGTACCGAACATTCGATTGTTCGGTATCGCACATTAGTTGATCGGTACCGAACATTCGATTGATCGGTACCGCACAATCGATTGATCGGTACCGCACATTCGATTGATCGGTATCGAACATTCGATTGATCGGTACCGCACATTCGATTGATCGGTACCGCACATTCGATTAATCGGTACCGCACATTCGATTGATCGGTACCGAACATTCGATTGAATAATACCGCACATTCGATTGATCGGTACCGCACATTCGATTGTTCGGTACCGCACATTCGATTGTTCGGTACCGCACATTCGATTGATCGGTACCGCACATTCGATTGATCGGTACCGAACATTCGATTGATCGGTACCGAACATTCGATTGATCGGTACCGCACATTCGATTGATCGGTACCGAACATTCGATTGATCGGTAACGCACATTCGATTGATCGGTACCGAACATTCGATTGATCGGTACCGAACATTCGATTGATCGGTAACGCACATTCGATTGATCGGTACCGCACATTCGATTGATCGGTACCGCACATTCGATTGATCGGTACCGAACATTCGATTGATCGGTACCGATCATTCGATTGATCGGTACCGATCATTCGATTGATCGGTACCGAACATTCGATTGATCGGTACTGAACATTCGATTGATCGGTACCGAACATTCGATTGATCAATACCGCACATTCGATTGATCGGTACCGCACATTCGATTAATCGGTACCGCACATTCGATTGATCGGTACCGAACATTCGATTGATGTGTACCGCATATATGATTGATCGGTACCGCACATTCGATTGATCGGTACCGAACATTCGATTGATCGGTACCGAACATTCGATTGATCGGTACCGCACATTCAATTGATCGGTAACGAACATTCGATTGATCGGTACCGCACATTCGATTGATCGGTACCGCACATTCGATTCATCGGTACCGCACATTCGATTCATCGGTACCGCACATTCGATTAATCGGTACCGCACATTCGATTGATCGGTACCGAACATTCGATTGATCAATACCGCACATTCGATTGATCGGTACCGAACATTCGATTGATCGGTAACGCACATTCGATTGATCGGTACCGAACATTCGATTGATCGGTACCGAACATTCGATTGATCGGTAACGCACATTCGATTGATCGGTACCGCACATTCGATTGATCGGTAACGAACATTCGATTGATCGGTACCGCACATTCGATTGATCGGTACCGAACATTCGATTGAATAATACCGCACATTCGATTGAATAATACCGCACATTCGATTGTTCGGTACCGAACATTCGATTGTTCGGTACCGCACATTCGATTGTTCGGTACCGCACATTCGATTGATCGGTACCGAACATTCGATTGATCGGTACCGCACATTCGATTGATCGGTACCGAACATTCGATTGATCGGTAACGCACATTCGATTGATCGGTACCGAACATTCGATTGATCGGTACCGAACATTCGATTGATCGGTAACGCACATTCGATTGATCGGTACCGCACATTCGATTGATCGGTATCGAACATTCGATTCATCGGTACCGAACATTCGATTGATCAATACCGCACATTCGATTGATCGGTACCGCACATTCGATTGATCGGTACCGCACATTCGATTGATCGGTACCGAACATTCGATTGATCAATACCGCACATTCGATTGATCGGTACCGCACATTCGATTGATCGGTACCGCACATTCGATTGATCGGTACCGCACATTCGATTCATCGGTACCGCATATTCGATTCATCGGTACGGTACCGAACATTCGATTGTTCGGTATCGCACATTAGTTGATCGGTACCGAACATTCGATTGATCGGTACCGCACATTCGATTGATCGGTACCGCACATTCGATTGATCGGTATCGAACATTCGATTGATCGGTACCGCACATTCGATTGATCGGTACCGCACATTCGATTAATCGGTACCGCACATTCGATTGATCGGTACCGAACATTCGATTGATCAATACCGCACATTCGATTGATCGGTACCGAACATTCGATTGATCGGTAACGCACATTCGATTGATCGGTACCGAACATTCGATTGAAAGGTACCGAACATTCGATTAATCGGTAACGCACATTCGATTGATCGGTACCGCACATTCGATTGATCGGTAACGAACATTCGATTGATCGGTACCGCACATTCGATTGATCGGTACCGAACATTCGATTGATCGGTAACGCACATTCGATTGATCGGTACCGCACATTCGATTGATCGGTACCGAACATTCGATTGATCGGTACCGAACATTCGATTGATCGGTAACGCACATTCGATTGATCGGTACCGCACATTCGATTGTTCGGTACCGCACATTCGATTGATCGGTACCGAACATTCGATTGATCGGTACCGATCATTCGATTGATCGGTACCGAACATTCGATTGATCGGTACCGAACATTCGATTGATCAATACCGCACATTCGATTGATCGGTACCGCACATTCGATTGATCGGTACCGAATATTCGATTGATCGGTACCGCATATTCGATTCATCGGTACGGTACCGAACATTCGATTGTTCGGTATCGCACATTAGTTGATCGGTACCGAACATTCGATTGATCGGTACCGCACAATCGATTGATCGGTACCGCACATTCGATTGATCGGTACCGAACATTCGATTGATCAATACCGCACATTCGATTGATCGGTACCGCACATTCGATTGATCGGTACCGAATATTCGATTGATCGGTACCGCACAATCGATTGATCGGTACCGAACAATCGATTGATCGGTACCGCACATTCGATTGATCAATACCGCACATTCGATTGATCGGTAACGAACATTCGATTGATCGGTACCGCACATTCAATTGATCGGTAACGAACATTCGATTGATCGGTACCGCACATTCGATTGATCGGTACCGCACATTTGATTGATCGGTACCGCACATTCGATTCATCGGTACCGCACATTCGATTAATCGGTGCCGCACATTCGATTGATCGGTACCGAACATTCGATTGATCGGTAACGCACATTCGATTGATCGGTACCGAACATTCGATTGATCGGTACCGAACATTCGATTGATCGGTAACGCACATTCGATTGATCGGTACCGCACATTCGATTGATCGGTAACGAACATTTGATTGATCGGTACCGCACATTCGATTGATCGGTACCGAACATTCGATTGAATAATACCGCACATTCGATTGATCGGTACTGAACATTCGATTGATCAATACCGCACATTCGATTCATCGGTAACGAACATTCGATTGATCGGTACCGCATATTCGATTGATCGGTAACGAACATTCGATTGATCGGTACCGCACATTCGATTGATCGGTACCGCACATTCGATTGATCGGTACCGCACATTCGATTCATCGGTACGGTACCGAACATTCGATTGTTCAGTATCGCACATTAGTTGATCGGTACCGCACAATCGATTGATCGGTACCGCACATTCGATTGATCGGTACCGAACATTCGATTGATCGGTACCGCACATTCGATTCATCGGTACCGAACATTCGATTGATCGGTACCGAACATTCGATTGATCGGTACCGAACATTCGATTCATCGGTACCGAACATTCGATTGATCGGTACCGCACATTCGATTGATCGGTACCGCACATTCGATTGATCAATACCGCACATTCGATTGATCGGTAACGAACATTCGATTGATCGGTACCGCACATTCAATTGATCGGTAACGAACATTCGATTGATCGGTACCGCACATTCGATTGATCGGTACCGCACATTCGATTCATCGGTACCGCACATTCGATTCATCGGTACCGCACATTCGATTAATCGGTACCGCACATTCGATTGATCGGTACCGAACATTCGATTGATCAATACCGCACATTCGATTGATCGGTACCGAACATTCGATTGATCGGTAACGCACATTCGATTGATCGGTACCGAACATTCGATTGATCGGTACCGAACATTCGATTGATCGGTAACGCACATTCGATTGATCGGTACCGCACATTCGATTGATCGGTAACGAACATTCGATTGATCGGTACCGCACATTCGATTGATCGGTACCGAACATTCGATTGAATAATACCGCACATTCGATTGAATAATACCGCACATTCGATTGTTCGGTACCGAACATTCGATTGTTCGGTACCGCACATTCGATTGTTCGGTACCGCACATTCGATTGATCGGTACCGAACATTCGATTGATCGGTACCGCACATTCGATTGATCGGTACCGAACATTCGATTGATCGGTAACGCACATTCGATTGATCGGTACCGAACATTCGATTGATCGGTACCGAACATTCGATTGATCGGTAACGCACATTCGATTGATCGGTACCGCACATTCGATTGATCGGTACCGCACATTCGATTGATCGCTACCGAACATTCGATTGATCGGTACCGATCATTCGATTGATCGGTACCGAACATTCGATTGATCGGTACCGCACATTCGATTGATCGGTAACGAACATTCGATTGATCGGTACCGCACATTCAATTGATCGGTAACGAACATTCGATTGATCGGTACCGCACATTCGATTGATCGGTACCGCACATTTGATTGATCGGTACCGCACATTCGATTCATCGGTACCGCACATTCGATTAATCGGTGCCGCACATTCGATTGATCGGTACCGAACATTCGATTGATCGGTAACGCACATTCGATTGATCGGTACCGAACATTCGATTGATCGGTACCGAACATTCGATTGATCGGTAACGCACATTCGATTGATCGGTACCGCACATTCGATTGATCGGTAACGAACATTTGATTGATCGGTACCGCACATTCGATTGATCGGTACCGAACATTCGATTGAATAATACCGCACATTCGATTGATCGGTACCGCACATTCGATTGTTCGGTACCGCACATTCGATTGTTCGGTACCGCACATTCGATTGTTCGGTACCGCACATTCGATTGATCGGTACCGAACATTCGATTGATCGGTACCGCACATTCGATTGATCGGTACCGAACATTCGATTGATCGGTAACGCACATTCGATTGATCGGTACCGAACATTCGATTGATCGGTACCGAACATTCGATTGATCGGTAACGAACATTCGATTGATCGGTACCGCACATTCGATTGATCGGTACCGCACATTCGATTGATCGGTACCGCACATTCGATTCATCGGTACCGAACATTCGATTGATCGGTACCGAACATTCGATTGATCGGTACCGAACATTCGATTCATCGGTACCGAACATTCGATTGATCGGTACCGCACATTCGATTGATCGGTACCGCACATTCGATTGATCAATACCGCACATTCGATTGATCGGTAACGAACATTCGATTGATCAATACCGCACATTCAATTGATCGGTAACGAACATTCGATTGATCGGTACCGAACATTCGATTGATCGGTACCGCACATTCGATTGATCGGTACCGCACATTCGATTGATCGGTACCGAACATTCGATTCATCGGTACCGCACATTCGATTCATCGGTACGGTACCGAACATTCGATTGTTCGGTATCGCACATTAGTTGATCGGTACCGCACATTCGATTGATCAATACCGCACATTCGATTGATCGGTACCGCACATTCGATTGTTCGGTACCGCACATTCGATTGATCGGTATCGAACATTCGATTGATCGGTACCGCACATTCGATTGATCGGTACCGCACATTCGATTAATCGGTACCGCACATTCGATTGATCGGTACCGAACATTCGATTGATGAATACCGCACATTCGATTGATCGGTACCGCACATTCGATTGATCGGTACCGAACATTCGATTGATCGGTACCGCACATTCGATTGATCGGTACCGCACATTCGATTCATCGGTACGGTACCGAACATTCGATTGTTCGGTATCGCACATTAGTTGATCGGTACCGCACATTCGATTGATCGGTACCGCACATTCGATTGATCGGTACCGCACATTCGATTGATCGGTACCGCACATTCGATTGATCGGTACCGCACATTCGATTGATCGGTACCGAACATTCGATTCATCGGTACCGCACATTAGTTGATCGGTACCGCACATTCGATTGATCAATACCGCACATTCGATTGATCGGTACCGCACATTCGATTGATCGGTACCGAACATTCGATTGATCAATACCGCACATTCGATTGATCGGTACCGCACATTCGATTGATCGGTACCGCATATTCGATTGATCGGTACCGAACATTCGATTCATCGGTACCGCACATTCGATTCATCGGTACGGTACCGAACATTCGATTGTTCGGTATCGCACATTAGTTGATCGGTACCGCACATTCGATTGATCGGTACCGCACACTCGATTGATCGGTACCGCACATTCGATTGTTCGGTACCGCACATTCGATTGTTCGGTACCGCACATTCGATTGATCGGTATCGAACATTCGATTGATCGGTACCGAACATTCGATTGATCGGTACCGCACATTCGATTGATCGGTACCGCACATTCGATTCATCGGTACGGTACCGAACATTCGATTGTTCGGTATCGCACATTAGTTGATCGGTACCGCACATTCGATTAATCGGTACCGCACATTCGATTGATCGGTACCGCACATTCGATTGATCGGTACCGCACATTCGATTGATCGGTACCGCACATTCGATTGATCGGTACCGCACATTCGATTGATCGGTACCGCACATTCGATTGTTCGGTACCGCACATTCGATTGATCGGTATCGAACATACGATTGATCGGTACCGCACATTTGATTGATCGGTACCGCACATTCGATTGATCGGTACCGAACATTCGATTGATCGGTACCGCACATTTGATTGATCGGTATCGCACATTCGATTGATCGGTACCGAACATTCGATTCATCGGTACCGCACATTCGATTCATCGGTACGGTACCGAACATTCGATTGTTCGGTATCGCACATTAGTTGATCGGTACCGCACATTCGATTGATCGGTACCGCACACTCGATTGATCGGTACCGCATATTCGATTGTTCGGTACCGCACATTCGATTGTTCGGTACCGCACATTCGATTGATCGGTATCGAACATTCGATTGATCGGTACCGCACATTCGATTGATCGGTACCGCACATTCGATTAATCGGTACCGCACATTCGATTGATCGGTACCGAACATTCGATTGATGAATACCGCACATTCGATTGATCGGTACCGCACATTCGATTGATCGGTACCGAACATTCGATTGATCGGTACCGCACATTCGATTGATCGGTACCGCACATTCGATTCATCGGTACGGTACCGAACATTCGATTGTTCGGTATCGCACATTAGTTGATCGGTACCGCACATTCGATTGATCGGTACCGCACATTCGATTGATCGGTACCGCACATTCGATTGATCGGTACCGCACATTCGATTGATCGGTACCGCACATTCGATTGTTCGGTACCGCACATTCGATTGTTCGGTACCGCACATTCGATTGATCGGTATCGAACATTCGATTGATCGGTACCGCATTTTCGATTGATCGGTACCGAACATTCGATTGATCGGTACCGAACATTCGATTGATCGGTACCGCATATTCGATTGATCGGTATCGCAAATTCGATTGATCGGTACCGCACATATGATTGATCGGTCCCGCTCATTCGATTGATCGGTACCGCACATTCGATTGTTCGGTACCGCACATTCGATTGTTCGGTACCGCACATTCGATTGATCGGTATCGAACATTCGATTGATCGGTACCGCACATTCGATTGATCGGTACCGCACATTCGATTGATCGGTACCGAACATTCGATTGTTCGGTACCGCACATTCGATTGATCGGTATCGAACATTCGATTGATCGGTACCGCACATTCGATTGATCGGTACCGCACATTCGATTGATCGGTACCGAACATTCGATTGATCGGTACCGCACATTTGATTGATCGGTATCGCACATTCGATTGATCGGTACCGCACATATGATTGATCGGTACCGCACATTCGATTGATCGGTACAACACATTCGATTGATCGGTACCGCACATTCGATTGATCGGTACCGAACATTCGATTGATCGGTAACGCACATTCCATTTATCGGTACCGAACATTCGATTGATCGGTACCGCACATTTGATTGATCGGTATCGCACATTCGATTGATCGGTACCGCACATATGATTGATCGGTACCGCACATTCGATTGATCGGTACAACACATTCGATTGATCGGTACCGCACATTCGATTGATCGGTACCGAACATTCGATTGATCGGTAACGCACATTCCATTTATCGGTACCGAACATTCGATTGATCGGTACCGAACATTCGATTGATCGGTAACGCACATTCGATTGATCGGTACCGCACATTCGATTGATCGGTATCGCACATTAGTTGATCGGTACCGCACATTCGATTGATCGGTACCGCACACTCGATTGATCGGTACCGCAATTCGATTGATCGGTAACGCACATTCGATTGATCGGTACCGCACATTCGATTGATCGGTACCGATCATTCGATTGATCGGTACCGAACATTCGATTGATCGGTATCGTACATTCTATTGATCGGTACCGAACATTCGATTGATCGGTACCGCACAATCGATTGATCGGTAGCGAACATTCGATTGATCGGTACCGAACATTCGATTGATCGGTACCGCACATTCGATTGATCGGTACCGCACATTCGATTGATCAATACCGCACATTCGATTGATCGGTACCGCACATTCGATTGTTCGGTACCGCACATTCGATTGTTCGGTACCGCACATTCGATTGATCGGTACCGCACATTCGATTGATCGGTACCGCACATTCGATTGATCGGTACCGAACATTCGATTGATCGGTACCGCACATTCGATTGATCGGTACCGCACATTCGATTGATCGGTACCGCACATTCGATTGATCGGTACCGAACATTCGATTGATCGGTACCGCACATTCGATTGATCGGTACCGCACATTCGATTCATCGGTACCGCACATTCGATTGATCGGTACCGCACATTCGATTGATCGGTACCGAACATTCGATTGATCGGTACCGCACATTCGATTGATCGGTACCGCACATTCGATTGATCGGTACCGCACATTCGATTGATCGGTACCGAACATTCGATTCATCGGTACCGCACATTCGATTAATCGGTACGGTACCGAACATTCGATTGTTCGGTATCGCACATTAGTTGATCGGTACCGCACATTCGATTGATCGGTACCGCACACTCAATTGATCGGTACCGCATATTCGATTGTTCGGTACCGCACATTCGATTGTTCGGTACCGCACATTCGATTGATCGGTATCGAACATTCGATTGATCGGTACCGCACATTCGATTCATCGGTACCGCACATTCGATTAATCGGTACCGCACATTCGATTGATCGGTACCGAACATTCGATTGATCAATACCGCACATTCGATTGATCGGTACTGCACATTCGATTGATCGGTACCGCACATTCGATTGATCGGTACCGAACATTCGATTGATCGGTATCGCACATTCGATTGATCGGTACCGCACATATGATTGATCGGTACCGCACATTCGATTGATCGGTACAGCACATTCGATTGATCGGTACCGCACATTCGATTGATCGGTACCGAACATTCGATTGATCGGTACCGCACATTCGATTGATCGGTACCGAACATTCGATTGATCGGTAACGCACATTCCATTTATCGGTACCGAACATTCGATTGATCGGTACCGAACATTCGATTGATCGGTAACGAACATTCGATTGATCGGTACCGCACATTCGATTGATCGGTACCGCACATTCGATTGATCGGTACCGCACATTCGATTGATCGGTACCGAACATTCGATTCATCGGTACCGCACATTCGATTAATCGGTACGGTACCGAACATTCGATTGTTCGGTATCGCACATTAGTTGATCGGTACCGCACATTCGATTGATCGGTACCGCACACTCAATTGATCGGTACCGCATATTCGATTGTTCGGTACCGCACATTCGATTGTTCGGTACCGCACATTCGATTGATCGGTATCGAACATTCGATTGATCGGTACCGCACATTCGATTCATCGGTACCGCACATTCGATTAATCGGTACCGCACATTCGATTGATCGGTACCGAACATTCGATTGATCAATACCGCACATTCGATTGATCGGTACTGCACATTCGATTGATCGGTACCGCACATTCGATTGATCGGTACCGAACATTCGATTGATCGGTACCGCACATTCGATTGATCGGTATCGCACATTCGATTGATCGGTACCGCACATATGATTGATCGGTACCGCACATTCGATTGATCGGTACAGCACATTCGATTGATCGGTACCGCACATTCGATTGATCGGTACCGAACATTCGATTGATCGGTACCGCACATTCGATTGATCGGTACCGAACATTCGATTGATCGGTAACGCACATTCCATTTATCGGTACCGAACATTCGATTGATCGGTACCGAACATTCGATTGATCGGTAACGAACATTCGATTGATCGGTACCGCACATTCGATTTATCGGTACCGATCATTCGATTGATCGGTACCGAACATTCGATTGATCGGTACCGAACATTCGATTGATCGGTACCGAACATTCGATTGATCGGTACCGCACATTCGATTGATCGGTACCGCACATTCGATTGTTCGGTACCGCACATTCGATTGATCGGTATCGAACATTCGATTGATCGGTACCGCACATTCGATCAATCGGTACCGCACATTCGATTGATCGGTACCGAACATTTGATTGATCGGTACCGAACATTCGATTGATCGGTATCGAACATTAGATTGATCAATACCGCACATTCGTTTGATCGGTACCGCACATTCGATTGATCGGTACCGAACATTCGATTGATCGGTAACGCACAATCGATTGATCGGTACCGCACATTCGATTGATCGGTAACGAACATTCGATTGATCGGTACCGAACATTTGATGGATCGGTATCGAACATTCGATTGATCGTTACCGCACATTCGATTGATCGGTAACGAACATTCGATTGATCGGTACCGCACATTCGATTGATCGGTACCGATCATTCGATTGATCGGTACCGAACATTCGATTGATCGGTACCGAACATTCGATTGATCGGTACCGCACATTCGATTAATCGGTACCGCACATTCGATTGATCGGTACCGAACATTCGATTGATCAATACCGCACATTCGATTGATCGGTACCGAACATTCGATTGATCGGTACCGCACATTCGATTGATCGGTACCGAACATTCGATTGATCGGTACCGCACAATCGATTGATCGGTACCGAACATTCGATTGATCGGTAACGAACATTCGATTGATCGGTACCGCACATTCGATTGATCGGTACCGAACAGTCGATTGATCAATACCGCACATTCGATTAATCAATACCGCACATTCGATTGATCGGTACCGCACATTCGATTGATCGGTACCGAACATTCGATTGATCGGTACCGCACATTCGATTCATCGGTACCGAGCATTCGATTCATCGGTACGGTACCGAACATTCGATTGTTCGGTATCGCACATTACTTTATCGGTACCGCACATTCGATTCATCGGTACCGCACATTCGATTGATCGGTACCGCACATTCGATTGATCGGTACCGCACATTCGATTGATCGGTACCGCACATTCGATTGTTCGGTACCGCACATTCGATTGTTCGGTACCGCACATTCGATTGATCGGTACCGAACATTACTTTATCGGTACCGCACATTCGATTGATCGGTACCGCACATTCGATTGATCGGTACCGCACATTCGATTGATCGGTACCGCACATTCGATTGTTCGGTACCGCACATTCGATTGTTCGGTACCGCACATTCGATTGATCGGTATCGCACATTCGATTGTTCGGTACCGCACATTCGATTGATCGGTACCGCACATTCGATTGATCGGTACCGCACATTCGATTGTTCGGTACCGCACATTCGATTGTTCGGTACCGCACATTCGATTGATCGGTATCGCACATTCGATTGTTCGGTACCGCACATTCGATTGATCGGTATCGAACATTCGATTGATCGGTACCGCACATTCGATTGATCGGTATCGAACATTCGATTGAACGGTACCGCACATTCGATTGATCGGTACCGCACATTCGATTGATCGGTACCGCACATTCGATTGATCGGTAACGAACATTCGATTGATCGGTACCGCACATTCGATTGATCGGTACCGAACATTCGATTGATCGGTACCGCACATTCGATTAATCGGTACCGCACATTCGATTGATCGGTACCGAACATTCGATTGATCAATACCGCACATTCGATTGATCGGTACCGAACATTCGATTGATCGGTACCGCACATTCGATTGATCGGTACCGAACATTCGATTGATCGGTACCGCACAATCGATTGATCGGTACCGAACATTCGATTGATCGGTAACGAACATTCGATTGATCGGTACCGCACATTCGATTGATCGGTACCGAACAGTCGATTGATCAATACCGCACATTCGATTAATCAATACCGCACATTCGATTGATCGGTACCGAACATTCGATTGATCGGTACCGAACATTCGATTGATCGGTATCGAACATTAGATTGATCAATACCGCACATTCGTTTGATCGGTACCGCACATTCGATTGATCGGTACCGAACATTCGATTGATCGGTAACGCATAATCGATTGATCGGTACCGCACATTCGATTGATCGGTACCGCACATTCGATTGATCGGTACCGAACATTCGATTGATCGGTATCGAACATTCGATTGATCGTTACCGCACATTCGATTGATCGCTACCGCACATTCGATTGATCGGTACCGCTCGTTCGATTGATCGGTACCGTACATTCGATTGATCGGTACCGCACATTCGATTGATCGATACCGCATATTCGATTGTTCGGTACCGAAAATTCGATTGATCGGTATCGAACATTCGATTGATCGGTTCCGAACATTCGATTGATCGGTACCGAACATTCGATTGATCGGTACCGCACATTCGATTGATCGGTACCGAACATTCGATTGATCGGTACCGCACAATCGATTGATCGGTACCGCACATTCGATTGATCGGTACCGAACATTCGATTGATCGGTACCGCACATTCGATTGATCGGTACCGCACATTCGATTGATCGGTACCGAACATTCGATTGTTCGGTACCGCACATTCGATTGTTCGGTACCGCACATTCGATTGATCGGTGTCGAACATTCGATTGATCGGTACCGAACATTCGATTGATCAATACCGCACATTCGATTGATCGGTACCGCACATTCGATTGTTCGGTACCGCACATTCGATTGATCGGTACCGCACATTCGATTCATCGGTACCGCATATTCGATTCATCGGTACGGTACCGAACATTCGATTGTTCGGTATCGCACATTAGTTGATCGGTACCGAACATTCGATTGATCGGTACCGCACATTCGATTGATCGGTACCGCACATTCGATTGATCGGTATCGAACATTCGATTGATCGGTACCGCACATTCGATTGATCGGTACCGCACATTCGATTAATCGGTACCGCACATTCGATTGATCGGTACCGAACATTCGATTGATCAATACCGCACATTCGATTGATCGGTACCGAACATTCGATTGATCGGTAACGCACATTCGATTGATCGGTACCGAACATTCGATTGAAAGGTACCGAACATTCGATTAATCGGTAACGCACATTCGATTGATCGGTACCGCACATTCGATTGATCGGTAACGAACATTCGATTGATCGGTACCGCACATTCGATTGATCGGTACCGAACATTCGATTGATCGGTAACGCACATTCGATTGATCGGTACCGCACATTCGATTGATCGGTACCGAACATTCGATTGATCGGTACCGAACATTCGATTGATCGGTAACGCACATTCGATTGATCGGTACCGCACATTCGATTGTTCGGTACCGCACATTCGATTGATCGGTACCGAACATTCGATTGATCGGTACCGATCATTCGATTGATCGGTACCGAACATTCGATTGATCGGTACCGAACATTCGATTGATCAATACCGCACATTCGATTGATCGGTACCGCACATTCGATTGATCGGTACCGAATATTCGATTGATCGGTACCGCATATTCGATTCATCGGTACGGTACCGAACATTCGATTGTTCGGTATCGCACATTAGTTGATCGGTACCGAACATTCGATTGATCGGTACCGCACAATCGATTGATCGGTACCGCACATTCGATTGATCGGTACCGAACATTCGATTGATCAATACCGCACATTCGATTGATCGGTACCGCACATTCGATTGATCGGTACCGAATATTCGATTGATCGGTACCGCACAATCGATTGATCGGTACCGAACAATCGATTGATCGGTACCGCACATTCGATTGATCAATACCGCACATTCGATTGATCGGTAACGAACATTCGATTGATCGGTACCGCACATTCAATTGATCGGTAACGAACATTCGATTGATCGGTACCGCACATTCGATTGATCGGTACCGCACATTTGATTGATCGGTACCGCACATTCGATTCATCGGTACCGCACATTCGATTAATCGGTGCCGCACATTCGATTGATCGGTACCGAACATTCGATTGATCGGTAACGCACATTCGATTGATCGGTACCGAACATTCGATTGATCGGTACCGAACATTCGATTGATCGGTAACGCACATTCGATTGATCGGTACCGCACATTCGATTGATCGGTAACGAACATTTGATTGATCGGTACCGCACATTCGATTGATCGGTACCGAACATTCGATTGAATAATACCGCACATTCGATTGATCGGTACTGAACATTCGATTGATCAATACCGCACATTCGATTCATCGGTAACGAACATTCGATTGATCGGTACCGCATATTCGATTGATCGGTAACGAACATTCGATTGATCGGTACCGCACATTCGATTGATCGGTACCGCACATTCGATTGATCGGTACCGCACATTCGATTCATCGGTACGGTACCGAACATTCGATTGTTCAGTATCGCACATTAGTTGATCGGTACCGCACAATCGATTGATCGGTACCGCACATTCGATTGATCGGTACCGAACATTCGATTGATCGGTACCGCACATTCGATTCATCGGTACCGAACATTCGATTGATCGGTACCGAACATTCGATTGATCGGTACCGAACATTCGATTCATCGGTACCGAACATTCGATTGATCGGTACCGCACATTCGATTGATCGGTACCGCACATTCGATTGATCAATACCGCACATTCGATTGATCGGTAACGAACATTCGATTGATCGGTACCGCACATTCAATTGATCGGTAACGAACATTCGATTGATCGGTACCGCACATTCGATTGATCGGTACCGCACATTCGATTCATCGGTACCGCACATTCGATTCATCGGTACCGCACATTCGATTAATCGGTACCGCACATTCGATTGATCGGTACCGAACATTCGATTGATCAATACCGCACATTCGATTGATCGGTACCGAACATTCGATTGATCGGTAACGCACATTCGATTGATCGGTACCGAACATTCGATTGATCGGTACCGAACATTCGATTGATCGGTAACGCACATTCGATTGATCGGTACCGCACATTCGATTGATCGGTAACGAACATTCGATTGATCGGTACCGCACATTCGATTGATCGGTACCGAACATTCGATTGAATAATACCGCACATTCGATTGAATAATACCGCACATTCGATTGTTCGGTACCGAACATTCGATTGTTCGGTACCGCACATTCGATTGTTCGGTACCGCACATTCGATTGATCGGTACCGAACATTCGATTGATCGGTACCGCACATTCGATTGATCGGTACCGAACATTCGATTGATCGGTAACGCACATTCGATTGATCGGTACCGAACATTCGATTGATCGGTACCGAACATTCGATTGATCGGTAACGCACATTCGATTGATCGGTACCGCACATTCGATTGATCGGTACCGCACATTCGATTGATCGCTACCGAACATTCGATTGATCGGTACCGATCATTCGATTGATCGGTACCGAACATTCGATTGATCGGTACCGCACATTCGATTGATCGGTAACGAACATTCGATTGATCGGTACCGCACATTCAATTGATCGGTAACGAACATTCGATTGATCGGTACCGCACATTCGATTGATCGGTACCGCACATTTGATTGATCGGTACCGCACATTCGATTCATCGGTACCGCACATTCGATTAATCGGTGCCGCACATTCGATTGATCGGTACCGAACATTCGATTGATCGGTAACGCACATTCGATTGATCGGTACCGAACATTCGATTGATCGGTACCGAACATTCGATTGATCGGTAACGCACATTCGATTGATCGGTACCGCACATTCGATTGATCGGTAACGAACATTTGATTGATCGGTACCGCACATTCGATTGATCGGTACCGAACATTCGATTGAATAATACCGCACATTCGATTGATCGGTACCGCACATTCGATTGTTCGGTACCGCACATTCGATTGTTCGGTACCGCACATTCGATTGTTCGGTACCGCACATTCGATTGATCGGTACCGAACATTCGATTGATCGGTACCGCACATTCGATTGATCGGTACCGAACATTCGATTGATCGGTAACGCACATTCGATTGATCGGTACCGAACATTCGATTGATCGGTACCGAACATTCGATTGATCGGTAACGAACATTCGATTGATCGGTACCGCACATTCGATTGATCGGTACCGCACATTCGATTCATCGGTACCGCACATTCGATTCATCGGTACCGAACATTCGATTGATCGGTACCGAACATTCGATTGATCGGTACCGAACATTCGATTCATCGGTACCGAACATTCGATTGATCGGTACCGCACATTCGATTGATCGGTACCGCACATTCGATTGATCAATACCGCACATTCGATTGATCGGTAACGAACATTCGATTGATCAATACCGCACATTCAATTGATCGGTAACGAACATTCGATTGATCGGTACCGAACATTCGATTGATCGGTACCGCACATTCGATTGATCGGTACCGCACATTCGATTGATCGGTACCGAACATTCGATTCATCGGTACCGCACATTCGATTCATCGGTACGGTACCGAACATTCGATTGTTCGGTATCGCACATTAGTTGATCGGTACCGCACATTCGATTGATCAATACCGCACATTCGATTGATCGGTACCGCACATTCGATTGTTCGGTACCGCACATTCGATTGATCGGTATCGAACATTCGATTGATCGGTACCGCACATTCGATTGATCGGTACCGCACATTCGATTAATCGGTACCGCACATTCGATTGATCGGTACCGAACATTCGATTGATGAATACCGCACATTCGATTGATCGGTACCGCACATTCGATTGATCGGTACCGAACATTCGATTGATCGGTACCGCACATTCGATTGATCGGTACCGCACATTCGATTCATCGGTACGGTACCGAACATTCGATTGTTCGGTATCGCACATTAGTTGATCGGTACCGCACATTCGATTGATCGGTACCGCACATTCGATTGATCGGTACCGCACATTCGATTGATCGGTACCGCACATTCGATTGATCGGTACCGCACATTCGATTGATCGGTACCGAACATTCGATTCATCGGTACCGCACATTCGATTCATCGGTACGGTACCGAACATTCGATTGTTCGGTATCGCACATTAGTTGATCGGTACCGCACATTCGATTGATCAATACCGCACATTCGATTGATCGGTACCGCACATTCGATTGATCGGTACCGAACATTCGATTGATCAATACCGCACATTCGATTGATCGGTACCGCACATTCGATTGATCGGTACCGCATATTCGATTGATCGGTACCGAACATTCGATTCATCGGTACCGCACATTCGATTCATCGGTACGGTACCGAACATTCGATTGTTCGGTATCGCACATTAGTTGATCGGTACCGCACATTCGATTGATCGGTACCGCACACTCGATTGATCGGTACCGCACATTCGATTGTTCGGTACCGCACATTCGATTGTTCGGTACCGCACATTCGATTGATCGGTATCGAACATTCGATTGATCGGTACCGAACATTCGATTGATCGGTACCGCACATTCGATTGATCGGTACCGCACATTCGATTCATCGGTACGGTACCGAACATTCGATTGTTCGGTATCGCACATTAGTTGATCGGTACCGCACATTCGATTAATCGGTACCGCACATTCGATTGATCGGTACCGCACATTCGATTGATCGGTACCGCACATTCGATTGATCGGTACCGCACATTCGATTGATCGGTACCGCACATTCGATTGATCGGTACCGCACATTCGATTGTTCGGTACCGCACATTCGATTGATCGGTATCGAACATACGATTGATCGGTACCGCACATTTGATTGATCGGTACCGCACATTCGATTGATCGGTACCGAACATTCGATTGATCGGTACCGCACATTTGATTGATCGGTATCGCACATTCGATTGATCGGTACCGAACATTCGATTCATCGGTACCGCACATTCGATTCATCGGTACGGTACCGAACATTCGATTGTTCGGTATCGCACATTAGTTGATCGGTACCGCACATTCGATTGATCGGTACCGCACACTCGATTGATCGGTACCGCATATTCGATTGTTCGGTACCGCACATTCGATTGTTCGGTACCGCACATTCGATTGATCGGTATCGAACATTCGATTGATCGGTACCGCACATTCGATTGATCGGTACCGCACATTCGATTAATCGGTACCGCACATTCGATTGATCGGTACCGAACATTCGATTGATGAATACCGCACATTCGATTGATCGGTACCGCACATTCGATTGATCGGTACCGAACATTCGATTGATCGGTACCGCACATTCGATTGATCGGTACCGCACATTCGATTCATCGGTACGGTACCGAACATTCGATTGTTCGGTATCGCACATTAGTTGATCGGTACCGCACATTCGATTGATCGGTACCGCACATTCGATTGATCGGTACCGCACATTCGATTGATCGGTACCGCACATTCGATTGATCGGTACCGCACATTCGATTGTTCGGTACCGCACATTCGATTGTTCGGTACCGCACATTCGATTGATCGGTATCGAACATTCGATTGATCGGTACCGCATTTTCGATTGATCGGTACCGAACATTCGATTGATCGGTACCGAACATTCGATTGATCGGTACCGCATATTCGATTGATCGGTATCGCAAATTCGATTGATCGGTACCGCACATATGATTGATCGGTCCCGCTCATTCGATTGATCGGTACCGCACATTCGATTGTTCGGTACCGCACATTCGATTGTTCGGTACCGCACATTCGATTGATCGGTATCGAACATTCGATTGATCGGTACCGCACATTCGATTGATCGGTACCGCACATTCGATTGATCGGTACCGCACATTCGATTGATCGGTAACGAACATTCGATTGATCGGTACCGCACATTCGATTGATCGGTACCGAACATTCGATTGAATAATACCGCACATTCGATTGAATAATACCGCACATTCGATTGTTCGGTACCGAACATTCGATTGTTCGGTACCGCACATTCGATTGTTCGGTACCGCACATTCGATTGATCGGTACCGAACATTCGATTGATCGGTACCGCACATTCGATTGATCGGTACCGAACATTCGATTGATCGGTAACGCACATTCGATTGATCGGTACCGAACATTCGATTGATCGGTACCGAACATTCGATTGATCGGTAACGCACATTCGATTGATCGGTACCGCACATTCGATTGATCGGTACCGCACATTCGATTGATCGCTACCGAACATTCGATTGATCGGTACCGATCATTCGATTGATCGGTACCGAACATTCGATTGATCGGTACCGCACATTCGATTGATCGGTAACGAACATTCGATTGATCGGTACCGCACATTCAATTGATCGGTAACGAACATTCGATTGATCGGTACCGCACATTCGATTGATCGGTACCGCACATTTGATTGATCGGTACCGCACATTCGATTCATCGGTACCGCACATTCGATTAATCGGTGCCGCACATTCGATTGATCGGTACCGAACATTCGATTGATCGGTAACGCACATTCGATTGATCGGTACCGAACATTCGATTGATCGGTACCGAACATTCGATTGATCGGTAACGCACATTCGATTGATCGGTACCGCACATTCGATTGATCGGTAACGAACATTTGATTGATCGGTACCGCACATTCGATTGATCGGTACCGAACATTCGATTGAATAATACCGCACATTCGATTGATCGGTACCGCACATTCGATTGTTCGGTACCGCACATTCGATTGTTCGGTACCGCACATTCGATTGTTCGGTACCGCACATTCGATTGATCGGTACCGAACATTCGATTGATCGGTACCGCACATTCGATTGATCGGTACCGAACATTCGATTGATCGGTAACGCACATTCGATTGATCGGTACCGAACATTCGATTGATCGGTACCGAACATTCGATTGATCGGTAACGAACATTCGATTGATCGGTACCGCACATTCGATTGATCGGTACCGCACATTCGATTGATCGGTACCGCACATTCGATTCATCGGTACCGAACATTCGATTGATCGGTACCGAACATTCGATTGATCGGTACCGAACATTCGATTCATCGGTACCGAACATTCGATTGATCGGTACCGCACATTCGATTGATCGGTACCGCACATTCGATTGATCAATACCGCACATTCGATTGATCGGTAACGAACATTCGATTGATCAATACCGCACATTCAATTGATCGGTAACGAACATTCGATTGATCGGTACCGAACATTCGATTGATCGGTACCGCACATTCGATTGATCGGTACCGCACATTCGATTGATCGGTACCGAACATTCGATTCATCGGTACCGCACATTCGATTCATCGGTACGGTACCGAACATTCGATTGTTCGGTATCGCACATTAGTTGATCGGTACCGCACATTCGATTGATCAATACCGCACATTCGATTGATCGGTACCGCACATTCGATTGTTCGGTACCGCACATTCGATTGATCGGTATCGAACATTCGATTGATCGGTACCGCACATTCGATTGATCGGTACCGCACATTCGATTAATCGGTACCGCACATTCGATTGATCGGTACCGAACATTCGATTGATGAATACCGCACATTCGATTGATCGGTACCGCACATTCGATTGATCGGTACCGAACATTCGATTGATCGGTACCGCACATTCGATTGATCGGTACCGCACATTCGATTCATCGGTACGGTACCGAACATTCGATTGTTCGGTATCGCACATTAGTTGATCGGTACCGCACATTCGATTGATCGGTACCGCACATTCGATTGATCGGTACCGCACATTCGATTGATCGGTACCGCACATTCGATTGATCGGTACCGCACATTCGATTGATCGGTACCGAACATTCGATTCATCGGTACCGCACATTCGATTCATCGGTACGGTACCGAACATTCGATTGTTCGGTATCGCACATTAGTTGATCGGTACCGCACATTCGATTGATCAATACCGCACATTCGATTGATCGGTACCGCACATTCGATTGATCGGTACCGAACATTCGATTGATCAATACCGCACATTCGATTGATCGGTACCGCACATTCGATTGATCGGTACCGCATATTCGATTGATCGGTACCGAACATTCGATTCATCGGTACCGCACATTCGATTCATCGGTACGGTACCGAACATTCGATTGTTCGGTATCGCACATTAGTTGATCGGTACCGCACATTCGATTGATCGGTACCGCACACTCGATTGATCGGTACCGCACATTCGATTGTTCGGTACCGCACATTCGATTGTTCGGTACCGCACATTCGATTGATCGGTATCGAACATTCGATTGATCGGTACCGAACATTCGATTGATCGGTACCGCACATTCGATTGATCGGTACCGCACATTCGATTCATCGGTACGGTACCGAACATTCGATTGTTCGGTATCGCACATTAGTTGATCGGTACCGCACATTCGATTAATCGGTACCGCACATTCGATTGATCGGTACCGCACATTCGATTGATCGGTACCGCACATTCGATTGATCGGTACCGCACATTCGATTGATCGGTACCGCACATTCGATTGATCGGTACCGCACATTCGATTGTTCGGTACCGCACATTCGATTGATCGGTATCGAACATACGATTGATCGGTACCGCACATTTGATTGATCGGTACCGCACATTCGATTGATCGGTACCGAACATTCGATTGATCGGTACCGCACATTTGATTGATCGGTATCGCACATTCGATTGATCGGTACCGAACATTCGATTCATCGGTACCGCACATTCGATTCATCGGTACGGTACCGAACATTCGATTGTTCGGTATCGCACATTAGTTGATCGGTACCGCACATTCGATTGATCGGTACCGCACACTCGATTGATCGGTACCGCATATTCGATTGTTCGGTACCGCACATTCGATTGTTCGGTACCGCACATTCGATTGATCGGTATCGAACATTCGATTGATCGGTACCGCACATTCGATTGATCGGTACCGCACATTCGATTAATCGGTACCGCACATTCGATTGATCGGTACCGAACATTCGATTGATGAATACCGCACATTCGATTGATCGGTACCGCACATTCGATTGATCGGTACCGAACATTCGATTGATCGGTACCGCACATTCGATTGATCGGTACCGCACATTCGATTCATCGGTACGGTACCGAACATTCGATTGTTCGGTATCGCACATTAGTTGATCGGTACCGCACATTCGATTGATCGGTACCGCACATTCGATTGATCGGTACCGCACATTCGATTGATCGGTACCGCACATTCGATTGATCGGTACCGCACATTCGATTGTTCGGTACCGCACATTCGATTGTTCGGTACCGCACATTCGATTGATCGGTATCGAACATTCGATTGATCGGTACCGCATTTTCGATTGATCGGTACCGAACATTCGATTGATCGGTACCGAACATTCGATTGATCGGTACCGCATATTCGATTGATCGGTATCGCAAATTCGATTGATCGGTACCGCACATATGATTGATCGGTCCCGCTCATTCGATTGATCGGTACCGCACATTCGATTGTTCGGTACCGCACATTCGATTGTTCGGTACCGCACATTCGATTGATCGGTATCGAACATTCGATTGATCGGTACCGCACATTCGATTGATCGGTACCGCACATTCGATTGATCGGTACCGAACATTCGATTGTTCGGTACCGCACATTCGATTGATCGGTATCGAACATTCGATTGATCGGTACCGCACATTCGATTGATCGGTACCGCACATTCGATTGATCGGTACCGAACATTCGATTGATCGGTACCGCACATTTGATTGATCGGTATCGCACATTCGATTGATCGGTACCGCACATATGATTGATCGGTACCGCACATTCGATTGATCGGTACAACACATTCGATTGATCGGTACCGCACATTCGATTGATCGGTACCGAACATTCGATTGATCGGTAACGCACATTCCATTTATCGGTACCGAACATTCGATTGATCGGTACCGAACATTCGATTGATCGGTAACGCACATTCGATTGATCGGTACCGCACATTCGATTGATCGGTATCGCACATTAGTTGATCGGTACCGCACATTCGATTGATCGGTACCGCACACTCGATTGATCGGTACCGCAATTCGATTGATCGGTAACGCACATTCGATTGATCGGTACCGCACATTCGATTGATCGGTACCGATCATTCGATTGATCGGTACCGAACATTCGATTGATCGGTATCGTACATTCTATTGATCGGTACCGAACATTCGATTGATCGGTACCGCACAATCGATTGATCGGTAGCGAACATTCGATTGATCGGTACCGAACATTCGATTGATCGGTACCGCACATTCGATTGATCGGTACCGCACATTCGATTGATCAATACCGCACATTCGATTGATCGGTACCGCACATTCGATTGTTCGGTACCGCACATTCGATTGTTCGGTACCGCACATTCGATTGATCGGTACCGCACATTCGATTGATCGGTACCGCACATTCGATTGATCGGTACCGAACATTCGATTGATCGGTACCGCACATTCGATTGATCGGTACCGCACATTCGATTGATCGGTACCGCACATTCGATTGATCGGTACCGAACATTCGATTGATCGGTACCGCACATTCGATTGATCGGTACCGCACATTCGATTCATCGGTACCGCACATTCGATTGATCGGTACCGCACATTCGATTGATCGGTACCGAACATTCGATTGATCGGTACCGCACATTCGATTGATCGGTACCGCACATTCGATTGATCGGTACCGCACATTCGATTGATCGGTACCGAACATTCGATTCATCGGTACCGCACATTCGATTAATCGGTACGGTACCGAACATTCGATTGTTCGGTATCGCACATTAGTTGATCGGTACCGCACATTCGATTGATCGGTACCGCACACTCAATTGATCGGTACCGCATATTCGATTGTTCGGTACCGCACATTCGATTGTTCGGTACCGCACATTCGATTGATCGGTATCGAACATTCGATTGATCGGTACCGCACATTCGATTCATCGGTACCGCACATTCGATTAATCGGTACCGCACATTCGATTGATCGGTACCGAACATTCGATTGATCAATACCGCACATTCGATTGATCGGTACTGCACATTCGATTGATCGGTACCGCACATTCGATTGATCGGTACCGAACATTCGATTGATCGGTACCGCACATTCGATTGATCGGTATCGCACATTCGATTGATCGGTACCGCACATATGATTGATCGGTACCGCACATTCGATTGATCGGTACAGCACATTCGATTGATCGGTACCGCACATTCGATTGATCGGTACCGAACATTCGATTGATCGGTACCGCACATTCGATTGATCGGTACCGAACATTCGATTGATCGGTAACGCACATTCCATTTATCGGTACCGAACATTCGATTGATCGGTACCGAACATTCGATTGATCGGTAACGAACATTCGATTGATCGGTACCGCACATTCGATTGATCGGTACCGATCATTCGATTGATCGGTACCGAACATTCGATTGATCGGTACCGAACATTCGATTGATCGGTACCGAACATTCGATTGATCGGTACCGCACATTCGATTGATCGGTACCGCACATTCGATTGTTCGGTACCGCAAATTCGATTGATCGGTATCGAACATTCGATTGATCGGTACCGCACATTCGATCAATCGGTACCGCACATTCGATTGATCGGTACCGAACATTTGATTGATCGGTACCGAACATTCGATTGATCGGTATCGAACATTAGATTGATCAATACCGCACATTCGTTTGATCGGTACCGCACATTCGATTGATCGGTACCGAACATTCGATTGATCGGTAACGCACAATCGATTGATCGGTACCGCACATTCGATTGATCGGTAACGAACATTCGATTGATCGGTACCGAACATTTGATGGATCGGTATCGAACATTCGATTGATCGTTACCGCACATTCGATTGATCGGTAACGAACATTCGATTGATCGGTACCGCACATTCGATTGATCGGTACCGATCATTCGATTGATCGGTACCGAACATTCGATTGATCGGTACCGAACATTCGATTGATCGGTACCGCACATTCGATTAATCGGTACCGCACATTCGATTGATCGGTACCGAACATTCGATTGATCAATACCGCACATTCGATTGATCGGTACCGAACATTCGATTGATCGGTACCGCACATTCGATTGATCGGTACCGAACATTCGATTGATCGGTACCGCACAATCGATTGATCGGTACCGAACATTCGATTGATCGGTAACGAACATTCGATTGATCGGTACCGCACATTCGATTGATCGGTACCGAACAGTCGATTGATCAATACCGCACATTCGATTAATCAATACCGCACATTCGATTGATCGGTACCGCACATTCGATTGATCGGTACCGAACATTCGATTGATCGGTACCGCACATTCGATTCATCGGTACCGAGCATTCGATTCATCGGTACGGTACCGAACATTCGATTGTTCGGTATCGCACATTACTTTATCGGTACCGCACATTCGATTCATCGGTACCGCACATTCGATTGATCGGTACCGCACATTCGATTGATCGGTACCGCACATTCGATTGATCGGTACCGCACATTCGATTGTTCGGTACCGCACATTCGATTGTTCGGTACCGCACATTCGATTGATCGGTACCGAACATTACTTTATCGGTACCGCACATTCGATTGATCGGTACCGCACATTCGATTGATCGGTACCGCACATTCGATTGATCGGTACCGCACATTCGATTGTTCGGTACCGCACATTCGATTGTTCGGTACCGCACATTCGATTGATCGGTATCGCACATTCGATTGTTCGGTACCGCACATTCGATTGATCGGTACCGCACATTCGATTGATCGGTACCGCACATTCGATTGTTCGGTACCGCACATTCGATTGTTCGGTACCGCACATTCGATTGATCGGTATCGCACATTCGATTGTTCGGTACCGCACATTCGATTGATCGGTATCGAACATTCGATTGATCGGTACCGCACATTCGATTGATCGGTATCGAACATTCGATTGAACGGTACCGCACATTCGATTGATCGGTACCGCACATTCGATTGATCGGTACCGCACATTCGATTGATCGGTAACGAACATTCGATTGATCGGTACCGCACATTCGATTGATCGGTACCGAACATTCGATTGATCGGTACCGCACATTCGATTAATCGGTACCGCACATTCGATTGATCGGTACCGAACATTCGATTGATCAATACCGCACATTCGATTGATCGGTACCGAACATTCGATTGATCGGTACCGCACATTCGATTGATCGGTACCGAACATTCGATTGATCGGTACCGCACAATCGATTGATCGGTACCGAACATTCGATTGATCGGTAACGAACATTCGATTGATCGGTACCGCACATTCGATTGATCGGTACCGAACAGTCGATTGATCAATACCGCACATTCGATTAATCAATACCGCACATTCGATTGATCGGTACCGAACATTCGATTGATCGGTACCGAACATTCGATTGATCGGTATCGAACATTAGATTGATCAATACCGCACATTCGTTTGATCGGTACCGCACATTCGATTGATCGGTACCGAACATTCGATTGATCGGTAACGCATAATCGATTGATCGGTACCGCACATTCGATTGATCGGTACCGCACATTCGATTGATCGGTACCGAACATTCGATTGATCGGTATCGAACATTCGTTTGATCGTTACCGCACATTCGATTGATCGCTACCGCACATTCGATTGATCGGTACCGCTCGTTCGATTGATCGGTACCGTACATTCGATTGATCGGTACCGCACATTCGATTGATCGATACCGCATATTCGATTGTTCGGTACCGAAAATTCGATTGATCGGTATCGAACATTCGATTGATCGGTTCCGAACATTCGATTGATCGGTACCGAACATTCGATTGATCGGTACCGCACATTCGATTGATCGGTACCGAACATTCGATTGATCGGTACCGCACAATCGATTGATCGGTACCGCACATTCGATTGATCGGTACCGAACATTCGATTGATCGGTACCGCACATTCGATTGATCGGTACCGCACATTCGATTGATCGGTACCGAACATTCGATTGTTCGGTACCGCACATTCGATTGTTCGGTACCGCACATTCGATTGATCGGTGTCGAACATTCGATTGATCGGTACCGAACATTCGATTGATCAATACCGCACATTCGATTGATCGGTACCGCACATTCGATTGTTCGGTACCGCACATTCGATTGATCGGTGTCGAACATTCGATTGATCGGTACCGAACATTCGATTGATCAATACCGCACATTCGATTGATCGGTACCGCACATTCGATTGTTCGGTACCGCAAATTCGATTGTTCGGTACCGCACATTCGATTGATCGGTACCGCACATTCGATTGATCGGTACCGCACATTCGATTGATCGGTACCGAACATTCGATTGATCGGTACCACACATTCGATTGATCGGTACCGCACATTCGATTGATCGGTACCGCACATTCGATTGATCGGTACCGAACATTCGATTGATCGGTACCGCACATTCGATTGATCGGTACCGCACATTCGATTCATCGGTACCGCACATTCGATTGATCGGTACCGCACATTCGATTGATCGGTACCGAACATTCGATTGATCGGTACCGCACATTCGATTGATCGGTACCGCACATTCGATTGATCGGTACCGCACATTCGATTGATCGGTACCGAACATTCGATTCATCGGTACCGCACATTCGATTGATCGGTACGGTACCGAACATTCGATTGTTCGGTATCGCACATTAGTTGATCGGTACCGCACATTTTATTGATCGGTACCGCACACTCAATTGATCGGTACCGCATATTCGATTGTTCGGTACCGCACATTCGATTGTTCGGTACCGCACATTCGATTGATCGGTATCGAACATTCGATTGATCGGTACCGCACATTCGATTGATCGGTACCGCACATTCGAATGATCGGTACCGCACATTCGATTGATCGGTACCGCACATTCGATTGTTCGGTACCGCACATTCGATTGATCGGTATCGAACATTCGATTGATCGGTACCGCACATTCGATCAATCGGTACCGCACATTCGATTGATCGGTACCGAACATTCGATTGATCGGTACCGAACATTCGATTGATCGGTATCGAACAGTAGATTGATCAATACCGCACATTCGTTTGATCGGTACCGCACATTCGATTGATCGGTACCGAACATTCGATTGATCGGTAACGCACAATCGATTGATCGGTACCGCACATTCGATTGATCGGTACCGCTTATTCGATTGATCGGTACCGAACATTCGATTGATCGGTATCGAACATTCGATTGATCGTTACCGCACATTCGATTGATCGCTACCGCACATTCGATTGATCGGTACCGCTCGTTCGATTGATCGGTACCGTACATTCGATTGATCGGTACCGCACATTCGATTGATCGATACCGCATATTCGATTGTTCGGTACCGAAAATTCGATTGATCGGTATCGAACATTCGATTGATCGGTTCCGAACATTCGATTGATCGGTACCGAACATTCGATTGATCGGTACCGCACATTCGATTGATCGGTACCGAACATTCGATTGATCGGTAACGCACAATCGATTGATCGGTACCGCACATTCGATTGATCGGTACCGAACATTCGATTGATCGGTACCGCACATTCGATTGATCGGTACCGCACATTCGATTGATCGGTACCGCACATTCGATTGTTCGGTACCGCACATTCGATTGTTCGGTACCGCACATTCGATTGATCGGTGTCGAACATTCGATTGATCGGTACCGAACATTCGATTGATCAATACCGCACATTCGATTGATCGGTACCGCACATTCGATTGTTCGGTACCGCAAATTCGATTGTTCGGTACCGCACATTCGATTGATCGGTACCGCACATTCGATTGATCGGTACCGCACATTCGATTGATCGGTACCGAACATTCGATTGATCGGTACCGCACATTCGATTGATCGGTACCGCACATTCGATTGATCGGTACCGCACATTCGATTGATCGGTACCGAACATTCGATTGATCGGTACCGCACATTCGATTGATCGGTACCGCACATTCGATTCATCGGTACCGCACATTCGATTGATCGGTACCGCACATTCGATTGATCGGTACCGAACATTCGATTGATCGGTACCGCACATTCGATTGATCGGTACCGCACATTCGATTGATCGGTACCGCACATTCGATTGATCGGTACCGAACATTCGATTCATCGGTACCGCACATTCGATTGATCGGTACGGTACCGAACATTCGATTGTTCGGTATCGCACATTAGTTGATCGGTACCGCACATTCGATTGATCGGTACCGCACACTCAATTGATCGGTACCGCATATTCGATTGTTCGGTACCGCACATTCGATTGTTCGGTACCGCACATTCGATTGATCGGTATCGAACATTCGATTGATCGGTACCGCACATTCGATTGATCGGTACCGCACATTCGATTAATCGGTACCGCACATTCGATTGATCGGTACCGAACATTCGATTGATCAATACCGCACATTCGATTGATCGGTACCGCACATTCGATTGTTCGGTACCGCACATTCGATTGATCGGTATCGAACATTCGATTGATCGGTACCGCACATTCGATCAATCGGTACCGCACATTCGATTGATCGGTACCGAACATTCGATTGATCGGTACCGAACATTCGATTGATCGGTATCGAACATTAGATTGATCAATACCGCACATTCGTTTGATCGGTACCGCACATTCGATTGATCGGTACCGAACATTCGATTGATCGGTAACGCACAATCGATTGATCGGTACCGCACATTCGATTGATCGGTACCGCACATTCGATTGATCGGTACCGAACATTCGATTGATCGGTATCGAACATTCGATTGATCGTTACCGCACATTCGATTGATCGGACCGAACATTCGATTGATCGGTACCGCACATTCGATTGATCGGTACCGATCATTCGATTGATCGGTACCGCACAATCGATTGATCGGTAGCGAACATTCGAATGATCGGTATCGAACATTAGATTGATCAATATCGCACATTCGTTTGATCGGTACCGCACATTCGATTGATCGGTACCGAACATTCGATTGATCGGTAACGCACAATCGATTGATCGGTACCGCACATTCGATTGATCGGTACCGCACATTCGATTGATCGGTACCGAACATTCGATTGATCGGTATCGAACATTCGATTGATCGTTACCGCACATTCGATTGATCGCTACCGCACATTCGATTGATCGGTACCGCTCGTTCGATTGATCGGTACCGTACATTCGATTGATCGGTACCGCACATTCGATTGATCGATACCGCATATTCGATTGTTCGGTACCGAAAATTCGATTGATCGGTATCGAACATTCGATTGATCGGTTCCGAACATTTGATTGATCGGTACCGAACATTCGATTGATCGGTACCGCACATTCGATTGATCGGTACCGAACATTCGATTGATCGGTACCGCACAATCGATTGATCGGTACCGCACATTCGATTGATCGGTACCGAACATTCGATTGATCGGTACCGCACATTCGATTCATCGGTACCGCACATTCGATTGATCGGTACCGCACATTCGATTGTTCGGTACCGCACATTCGATTGTTCGGTACCGCACATTCGATTGATCGGTGTCGAACATTCGATTGATCGGTACCGCACATTCGATTGATCGGTACCGCACATTCGATTGATCGGTACCGAACATTCGATTGATCGGTACCGCACATTTGATTGATCGGTATCGCACATTCGATTGATCGGTACAGCACATATGATTGATCGGTACTGCACATTCGATTGATCGGTACAGCACATTCGATTGATCGGTACCGCACATTCGATTAATCGGTACCGAACATTCGATTGATCGGTAACGCACATTCGATTGATCGGTACCGCACATTCGATTGATCGGTACCGAACATTCGATTGATCGGTAACGCACATTCCATTTATCGGTACCGAACATTCGATTGATTGGTAACGCACATTCCATTTATCGGTACCGCACATTCGATTGATCGGTACCGATCATTCGATTGATCGGTACCGAACATTCGATTGATCGGTACCGAACATTCGATTGATCGGTACCGAACATTCGATTGATCGGTACCGCACATTCGATTGATCGGTACCGCACATTCGATTAATCGGTACCGCACAATCGATTGATCGGTAGCGAACATTCGAATGATCGGTACCGAACATTGGATTGATCGGTACCGCACATTCCATTGTTCGGTACCGCACATTCGATTGATCGGTATCGAACATTCGATTGATCGGTACCGCACATTCGATGAATCGGTACCGCACATTCGATTGATCGGTACCGAACATTCGATTGATCGGTACCGCACATTCGATTGATCGGTACCGAACATTCGATTGTTCGGTACCGCACATTCGATTGTTCGGTACCGCACATTCGATTGATCGGTGTCGAACATTCGATTGATCGGTACCGAACATTCGATTGATCAATACCGCACATTCGATTGATCGGTACCGCACATTCGATTGTTCGGTACCGCACATTCGATTGATCGGTGTCGAACATTCGATTGATCGGTACCGAACATTCGATTGATCAATACCGCACATTCGATTGATCGGTACCGCACATTCGATTGTTCGGTACCGCAAATTCGATTGTTCGGTACCGCACATTCGATTGATCGGTACCGCACATTCGATTGATCGGTACCGCACATTCGATTGATCGGTACCGAACATTCGATTGATCGGTACCACACATTCGATTGATCGGTACCGCACATTCGATTGATCGGTACCGCACATTCGATTGATCGGTACCGAACATTCGATTGATCGGTACCGCACATTCGATTGATCGGTACCGCACATTCGATTCATCGGTACCGCACATTCGATTGATCGGTACCGCACATTCGATTGATCGGTACCGAACATTCGATTGATCGGTACCGCACATTCGATTGATCGGTACCGCACATTCGATTGATCGGTACCGCACATTCGATTGATCGGTACCGAACATTCGATTCATCGGTACCGCACATTCGATTGATCGGTACGGTACCGAACATTCGATTGTTCGGTATCGCACATTAGTTGATCGGTACCGCACATTTTATTGATCGGTACCGCACACTCAATTGATCGGTACCGCATATTCGATTGTTCGGTACCGCACATTCGATTGTTCGGTACCGCACATTCGATTGATCGGTATCGAACATTCGATTGATCGGTACCGCACATTCGATTGATCGGTACCGCACATTCGAATGATCGGTACCGCACATTCGATTGATCGGTACCGCACATTCGATTGTTCGGTACCGCACATTCGATTGATCGGTATCGAACATTCGATTGATCGGTACCGCACATTCGATCAATCGGTACCGCACATTCGATTGATCGGTACCGAACATTCGATTGATCGGTACCGAACATTCGATTGATCGGTATCGAACAGTAGATTGATCAATACCGCACATTCGTTTGATCGGTACCGCACATTCGATTGATCGGTACCGAACATTCGATTGATCGGTAACGCACAATCGATTGATCGGTACCGCACATTCGATTGATCGGTACCGCTTATTCGATTGATCGGTACCGAACATTCGATTGATCGGTATCGAACATTCGATTGATCGTTACCGCACATTCGATTGATCGCTACCGCACATTCGATTGATCGGTACCGCTCGTTCGATTGATCGGTACCGTACATTCGATTGATCGGTACCGCACATTCGATTGATCGATACCGCATATTCGATTGTTCGGTACCGAAAATTCGATTGATCGGTATCGAACATTCGATTGATCGGTTCCGAACATTCGATTGATCGGTACCGAACATTCGATTGATCGGTACCGCACATTCGATTGATCGGTACCGAACATTCGATTGATCGGTAACGCACAATCGATTGATCGGTACCGCACATTCGATTGATCGGTACCGAACATTCGATTGATCGGTACCGCACATTCGATTGATCGGTACCGCACATTCGATTGATCGGTACCGCACATTCGATTGTTCGGTACCGCACATTCGATTGTTCGGTACCGCACATTCGATTGATCGGTGTCGAACATTCGATTGATCGGTACCGAACATTCGATTGATCAATACCGCACATTCGATTGATCGGTACCGCACATTCGATTGTTCGGTACCGCAAATTCGATTGTTCGGTACCGCACATTCGATTGATCGGTACCGCACATTCGATTGATCGGTACCGCACATTCGATTGATCGGTACCGAACATTCGATTGATCGGTACCGCACATTCGATTGATCGGTACCGCACATTCGATTGATCGGTACCGCACATTCGATTGATCGGTACCGAACATTCGATTGATCGGTACCGCACATTCGATTGATCGGTACCGCACATTCGATTCATCGGTACCGCACATTCGATTGATCGGTACCGCACATTCGATTGATCGGTACCGAACATTCGATTGATCGGTACCGCACATTCGATTGATCGGTACCGCACATTCGATTGATCGGTACCGCACATTCGATTGATCGGTACCGAACATTCGATTCATCGGTACCGCACATTCGATTGATCGGTACGGTACCGAACATTCGATTGTTCGGTATCGCACATTAGTTGATCGGTACCGCACATTCGATTGATCGGTACCGCACACTCAATTGATCGGTACCGCATATTCGATTGTTCGGTACCGCACATTCGATTGTTCGGTACCGTACATTCGATTGATCGGTATCGAACATTCGATTGATCGGTACCGCACATTCGATTGATCGGTACCGCACATTCGATTAATCGGTACCGCACATTCGATTGATCGGTACCGAACATTCGATTGATCAATACCGCACATTCGATTGATCGGTACCGCACATTCGATTGTTCGGTACCGCACATTCGATTGATCGGTATCGAACATTCGATTGATCGGTACCGCACATTCGATCAATCGGTACCGCACATTCGATTGATCGGTACCGAACATTCGATTGATCGGTACCGAACATTCGATTGATCGGTATCGAACATTAGATTGATCAATACCGCACATTCGTTTGATCGGTACCGCACATTCGATTGATCGGTACCGAACATTCGATTGATCGGTAACGCACAATCGATTGATCGGTACCGCACATTCGATTGATCGGTACCGCACATTCGATTGATCGGTACCGAACATTCGATTGATCGGTATCGAACATTCGATTGATCGTTACCGCACATTCGATTGATCGGACCGAACATTCGATTGATCGGTACCGCACATTCGATTGATCGGTACCGATCATTCGATTGATCGGTACCGCACAATCGATTGATCGGTAGCGAACATTCGAATGATCGGTATCGAACATTAGATTGATCAATATCGCACATTCGTTTGATCGGTACCGCACATTCGATTGATCGGTACCGAACATTCGATTGATCGGTAACGCACAATCGATTGATCGGTACCGCACATTCGATTGATCGGTACCGCACATTCGATTGATCGGTACCGAACATTCGATTGATCGGTATCGAACATTCGATTGATCGTTACCGCACATTCGATTGATCGCTACCGCACATTCGATTGATCGGTACCGCTCGTTCGATTGATCGGTACCGTACATTCGATTGATCGGTACCGCACATTCGATTGATCGATACCGCATATTCGATTGTTCGGTACCGAAAATTCGATTGATCGGTATCGAACATTCGATTGATCGGTTCCGAACATTCGATTGATCGGTACCGAACATTCGATTGATCGGTACCGCACATTCGATTGATCGGTACCGAACATTCGATTGATCGGTACCGCACAATCGATTGATCGGTACCGCACATTCGATTGATCGGTACCGAACATTCGATTGATCGGTACCGCACATTCGATTGATCGGTACCGCACATTCGATTGATCGGTACCGCACATTCGATTGTTCGGTACCGCACATTCGATTGTTCGGTACCGCACATTCGATTGATCGGTGTCGAACATTCGATTGATCGGTACCGCACATTCGATTGATCGGTACCGCACATTCGATTGATCGGTACCGAACATTCGATTGATCGGTACCGCACATTTGATTGATCGGTATCGCACATTCGATTGATCGGTACAGCACATATGATTGATCGGTACTGCACATTCGATTGATCGGTACAGCACATTCGATTGATCGGTACCGCACATTCGATTAATCGGTACCGAACATTCGATTGATCGGTAACGCACATTCGATTGATCGGTACCGCACATTCGATTGATCGGTACCGAACATTCGATTGATCGGTAACGCACATTCCATTTATCGGTACCGAACATTCGATTGATTGGTAACGCACATTCCATTTATCGGTACCGCACATTCGATTGATCGGTACCGATCATTCGATTGATCGGTACCGAACATTCGATTGATCGGTACCGAACATTCGATTGATCGGTACCGAACATTCGATTGATCGGTACCGCACATTCGATTGATCGGTACCGCACATTCGATTAATCGGTACCGCACAATCGATTGATCGGTAGCGAACATTCGAATGATCGGTACCGAACATTGGATTGATCGGTACCGCACATTCCATTGTTCGGTACCGCACATTCGATTGATCGGTATCGAACATTCGATTGATCGGTACCGCACATTCGATGAATCGGTACCGCACATTCGATTGATCGGTACCGAACATTCGATTGATCGGTACCGCACATTCGATTGATCGATACCGCATATTCGATTGTTCGGTACCGAAAATTCGTTTGATCGGTATCGAACATTCGATTGATCGGTTCCGAACATTCGATTGATCGGTACCGAACATTCGATTGATCGGTATCGCACATTCGATTGATCGGTACCGAACATTCGATTGATCGGTACCGCACAATCGATTGATCGGTACCGCACATTCGATTGATCGGTACCGAACATTCGATTGATCGGTACCGCACATTCGATTGATCGGTAACGAACATTCGATTGATCGGTACCGCACATTCGATTGATCGGTAACGAACATTCGATTGATCGGTACCGCACATTCGATTGATCGGTACCGAACATTGGATTGATCAATACCGCACATTCGATTGATCGGTACCGCACATTCGATTGATCGGTACCGAACATTCGATTGATCGGTACCGCACATTCGATTGATCGGTACCGAACATTCGATTGATCGGTAACGCACATTTGATTGATCGGTATCGAACATTCGATTGATCGGTACCGAACATTCGATTGATCGGTAACGCACATTCGATTGATCGGTACCGCACATTCGATTGATCGGTACCGAACATTCGATTGATCGGTACCGAACATTCGATTGATCGGTACCGATCATTCGATTGATCGGTACCGAACATTCGATTGATCGGTACCGAACATTCGATTGATCGGTACTGAACATTCGATTGATCGGTACCGAACATTCGATTGATCGGTACAACACATTCGATTGATCGGTACCGCACATTCGATTGATCGGTACCGAACATTCGATTGATCGGTATCGAACATTCGATTGATCGGTACCGAACATTCGATTGATCGGTATCGAACATTAGATTGATCAATACCGCACATTCGTTTGATCGGTACCGCACATTCGATTGATCGGTACCGAACATTCGATTGATCGGTAACGCACAATCGATTGATCGGTACCGCACATTCGATTGATCGGTACCGAACATTCGATTGATCGGTACCGAACATTCGATTGATCGGTACCGAACTTTCGATTGATCGGTACCGAACATTCGATTGATCGGTACAACACATTCGATTGATCGGTAACGCACAATCGATTGATCGGTACCGCACATTCGATTGATCGGTACCGAACATTCGATTGATCGGTACCGAACATTCGATAGATCGGTACTGAACATTCGATTGATCGGTACCGAACATTCGATTGATCGGTACAACACATTCGATTGATCGGTACCGCACATTCGATTGATCGGTACCGAACATTCGATTGATCGGTACCGCACAATCGATTGATCGGTACCGAACATTCGATTGATCGGTACTGAACATTCGATTGATCAATACCGCACATTCGATTGATCGGTAACGAACATTCGATTGATCGGTACCGCACATTCGATTGATCGGTACCGAACATTCGATTGATCGGTACCGAACATTCGATTGATCGGTACAACACATTCGATTGATCGGTACCGAACATTCGATTGATCGGTACAACACATTCGATTGATCGGTACCGAACATTCGATTGATCGGTACAACACATTCGATTGATCGGTACCGCACATTCGATTGATCGGTACCGAACATTCGATTGATCGGTACCGCACAATCGATTGATCGGTACCGAACATTCGATTGATCGGTACTGAACATTCGATTGATCAATACCGCACATTCGATTGATCGGTAACGAACATTCGATTGATCGGTACCGCACATTCGATTGATCGGTAACGAACAATCGATTGATCGGTACCGCACATTCGATTGATCGGTAACGCACATTCGATTCATCGGTACCGCACATTCGATTCATCGGTACGGTACCGAACATTCGATTGTTCGGTATCGCACATTAGTTGATCGGTACCGCACATTCTATTGATCGGTACCGCACATTCGATTGATCGGTACCGAACATTCGATTGATCGGTACCGCACATTCGATTGATCGGTACCGAACATTCGATTGATCGGTATCGAACATTCGATTGATCGGTACCGCACATTCGATGAATCGGTACCGCACATTCGATTGATCGGTACCGAACATTCGATTGATCGGTACCGAACATTCGATTGATCGGTATCGAACATTAGATTGATCAATACCGCACATTCGTTTGATCGGTACCGCACATTCGATTGATCGGTACCGAACATTCGATTGATCGGTAACGCACAATCGATTGATCGGTACCGCACATTCGATTGATCGGTACCGCACATTCGATTGATCGGTACCGAACATTCGATTGATCGTAATCGAACATTCGATTGATCGTTTCCGCACATTCTATTGATCGCTACCGCACATTCGATTGATCGGTACCGCTCGTTCGATTAATCGGTACCGAACATTCGATTGATCGGTATCGAACATTCGACTGCTCCGTACCGCACATTCGATTGATCGGTACCGGACATTCGATTGATCGGTACCGTACATTCGATTGATCGGTACCGCACATTCGATTGATCGGTACCGAACATTCGATTGATCGGTAACGAACATTCGATTGATCGGTACCGCACATTCGATTGATTGGTACCGAACATTCGATTGATCAATACCGCACATTCGATTGATCGGTAACGCACATTCGATTGATCGGTACCGCACATTCGATTGATCGGTACCGAACATTCGATTGATCGGTACCGAACATTCGATTGATCAGTACCGAACATTCGATTGTTCGGTATCGCACATTAGTTGATCGGTACCGCACATTCGATTGATCCGTACCGCACATTCGATTGTTCGGTACCGCACATTCGATTGATCGGTACCGCACATTCGATTGTTCGGTACCGCACATTCGATTGTTCGGTACCGCACATTCGATTGATCGGTATCGAACATTCGATTGATCGGTACCGCACATTCGATTGATCGGTACCGCACATTCGATTGACCGGTACCGAACATTCGATTGATCGGTACCGCACATTCGATTGATCGGTACCGAACATTCGATTGATCAATACCGCACATTCGATTGATCGGTAACGAACATTCGATTGATCGGTACCGCACATTCGATTCATCGGTACCGAACATTCGATTGATCAATACCGCACATTCGATTGATCGGTAACGCACATTCGATTGATCGGTACCGCACATTCGATTGATCGGTACCGAACATTCGATTGATCGGTACCGAACATTCGATTGATCAGTACCGAACATTCGATTGTTCGGTATCGCACATTAGTTGATCGGTACCGCACATTCGATTGATCGGTACCGCACATTCGATTGTTCGGTACCGCACATTCGATTGTTCGGTACCGCACATTCGATTGATCGGTATCGAACATTCGATTGATCGGTACCGCACATTCGATTGATCGGTACCGCACATTCGATTAATCGGTACCGCACATTCGATTGATCGGTACCGAACATTCGATTGATCGGTACCGAACATTCGATTGATCAGTACCGCACATTCGATTGATCGGTACCGAACATTCGATTGATCGGTACCGAACATTCGATTGATCGGTACCGAGCATTCGATTCATCGGTAACGAACATTCGATTGATCGGTACCGCACATTCGATTGATCGGTAACGAACATTCGATTGATCGGTAACGAACATTCGATTGATCGGTACCGCACATTCGATTGACCGGTACCGAACATTCGATTGATCGGTACCGCACATTCGATTGATCGGTACCGAACATTCGATTGATCAATACCGCACATTCGATTGATCGGTAACGAACATTCGATTGATCGGTACCGCACATTCGATTGATCGGTAACGAACATTCGATTGATCGGTAACGCACATTCGATTGATCGGTACCGAACATTCGATTGATCAATACCGCACATTCGATTGATCGGTAACGCACATTCGATTGATCGGTACCGCACATTCGATTGATCGGTACCGAACATTCGATTGATCGGTACCGAACATTCGATTGATCAGTACCGAACATTCGATTGTTCGGTATCGCACATTCGATTGTTCGGTACCGCACATTCGATTGATCGGTACCGCACATTCGATTGTTCGGTACCGCACATTCGATTGTTCGGTACCGCACATTCGATTGATCGGTATCGAACATTCGATTGATCGGTACCGCACATTCGATTGATCGGTACCGCACATTCGATTAATCGGTACCGCACATTCGATTGATCGGTACCGAACATTCGATTGATCAATACCGCACATTCGATTCATCGGTACCGCACATTCGATTGATCGGTACCGAACATTCGATTGATCGGTACCGCACATTCGATTGATCGGTACCGAGCATTCGATTCATCGGTACGGTACCGCACATT
This sequence comes from Apostichopus japonicus, assembly GCF_037975245.1. Classification (NCBI taxonomy): domain Eukaryota; kingdom Metazoa; phylum Echinodermata; class Holothuroidea; order Aspidochirotida; family Stichopodidae; genus Apostichopus; species Apostichopus japonicus. The sequence continues at coordinate 5,259,823 of NC_092571.1, read as the reverse complement.
CGATTGATCGGTAACGAACATTCGATTGATCAATACCGCACATTCGATTCATCGGTACCGCACATTCGATTGATCGGTACCGAACATTCGATTGATCGGTACCGCACATTCGATTGATCGGTACCGAGCATTCGATTCATCGGTACGGTACCGCACATTCGATTGATCGGTAACGAACATTCGATTGATCGGTACCGCACATTCGATTGATCGGTAACGAACATTCGATTGATCGGTACCGCACATTCGATTGATCGGTACCGAACATTCGATTGATCAATACCGCACATTCGATTGATCGTTACCGCACATTCGATTGATCGGTACCGCACATTCGATTGTTCGGTACCGCACATTCGATTGATCGGTATCGAACATTCGATTGATCGGTACCGCACATTCGATTGATCGGTACCGCACATTCGATTAATCGGTACCGCACATTCGATTGATCGGTACCGCACATTCGATTGATCAATACCGCACATTCGATTCATCGGTACGGTACCGAACATTTGATTGTTCGGTATCGCAAATTAGTTGATCGGTACCGCACATTCGATTGTTCGGTACCGCACATTCGATTGATCGGTATCGAACATTCGATTGATCGGTACCGCACATTCGATTGATCGGTACCGCACATTCGATTGACCGGTACCGAACATTCGATTGATCGGTACCGCACATTCGATTGATCGGTACCGAACATTCGATTGATCAATACCGCACATTCGATTGATCGGTAACGAACATTCGATTGATCGGTACCGCACATTAGTTGATCGGTACCGCACATTCGATTGATCGGTACCGCACATTCGATTGTTCGGTACCGCACATTCGATTGTTCGGTACCGCACATTCGATTGATCGGTATCGAACATTCGATTGATCGGTACCGCACATTCGATTGATCGGTACCGCACATTCGATTAATCGGTACCGCACATTCGATTGATCGGTACCGAACATTCGATTGATCGGTACCGCACATTCGATTGATCGGTATCGCACATTCGATTAATCGGTACCGCACATATGATTGATCGGTACCGCACATTCGATTGATCGGTACCGAACATTCGATTGATCAATACCGCACATTCGATTGATCGGTAACGAACATTCGATTGATCGGTACCGCACATTCGATTGATCGGTAACGAACATTCGATTGATCGGTAACGCACATTCGATTGATTGGTACCGAACATTCGATTGATCAATACCGCACATTCGATTGATCGGTAACGCACATTCGATTGATCGGTACCGCACATTCGATTGATCGGTACCGAACATTCGATTGATCGGTACCGAACATTCGATTGATCAGTACCGAACATTCGATTGTTCGGTATCGCACATTAGTTGATCGGTACCGCACATTCGATTGATCCGTACCGCACATTCGATTGTTCGGTACCGCACATTCGATTGATCGGTACCGCACATTCGATTGTTCGGTACCGCACATTCGATTGTTCGGTACCGCACATTCGATTGATTGGTATCGAACATTCGATTGATCGGTACCGCACATTCGATTGATCGGTACCGCACATTCGATTGACCGGTACCGAACATTCGATTGATCGGTACCGCACATTCGATTGATCGGTACCGAACATTCGATTGATCAATACCGCATATTCGATTGATCGGTAACGAACATTCGATTGATCGGTACCGCACATTCGATTGATCGGTAACGAACATTCGATTGATCGGTACCGCACATTCGATTGATCGGTACCGAACATTCGATTGATCAATACCGCACATTCGATTGATCGGTAACGCACATTCGATTGATCGGTACCGCACATTCGATTGATCGGTACCGAACATTCGATTGATCGGTACCGAACATTCGATTGATCAGTACCGAACATTCGATTGTTCGGTATCGCACATTAGTTGATCGGTACCGCACATTCGATTGATCGGTACCGCACATTCGATTTTTCGGTACCGCACATTCGATTGTTCGGTACCGCACATTCGATTGTTCGGTACCCAACATTCGATTGATCAATACCGCACATTCGATTGATCGGTACCGCACATTCGATTAATCGGTACCGCACATTCGATTGATCGGTACCGAACATTCGATTGATCAATACCGCACATTCGATTCATCGGTACCGCACATTCGATTGATCGGTACCGAACATTCGATTGATCGGTACCGAACATTCGATTGATCGGTACCGAGCATTCGATTCATCGGTAACGAACATTCGATTGATCGGTACCGCACATTCGATTGATCGGTAACGAACATTCGATTGATCGGTAACGAACATTCGATTGTTCGGTATCGCACATTAGTTGATCGGTACCGCACATTCGATTGATCGGTACCGCACATTCGATTGTTCGGTACCGCACATTCGATTGTTCGGTACCGCACATTCGATTGATCGGTATCGAACATTCGATTGATCGGTACCGAACATTCGATTGATCGGTAACGCACATTCGATTGATCGGTACCGCACATTCGATTGATCGGTACCGAACATTCGATTGATCGGTACCGCACATTCGATTGATCGGTATCGCACATTCGATTGATCGGTACCGAACATTCGATTGATCGGTACCGCACATTCGATTGATCGGTACCGATCAATCGATTGATCGGTACCGCACATTCGATTGATCGGTAACGAACATTCGATTGATCGGTACCGCACATTATATTGATCGGTACCGAACATTCGATTGATCAATACCGCACATTCGATTGATCGGTACCGCACATTCGATTGATCGGTACCGCACATTCGATTCATCGGTACGGTACCGAACATTTGATTGTTCGGTATCGCACATTAGTTGAACGGTACCGCATATTCGATTGATCGGTATCGAACATTCGATTGTTCGGTATCGCACATTAGTTGAACGGTACCGCACATTCGATTGATCGGTATTGAACATTCGATTGATCGGTACCGCACATTCGATTGATCGGTACCGCACATTCGATTGATCGGTACCGAACATTCGATTGATCGGTACCGCACATTTGATTGATCGGTACCGCACATTCGATTGATCGGTACCGCACATATGATTGATCGGTACCGCACATTCGATTGATCGGTACAACACATTCGATTGATCGGTACCGCACATTGGATTGATCGGTACCGAACATTCGATTGATCGGTAACGCACATTCGATTGATCGGTACCGCACATTCGATTGATCGGTACCGCACATTCGATTGACCGGTACCGAACATTCGATTGATCGGTACCGCACATTCGATTGATCGGTACCGAACATTCGATTGATCAATACCGCACATTCGATTGATCGGTAACGAACATTCGATTGATCGGTACCGCACATTCGATTGATCGGTAACGAACATTCGATTGATCGGTACCGCACATTCGATTGATCGGTACCGCACATTCGATTGATCAATACCGCACATTCGATTGATCGGTAACGCACATTCGATTGATCGGTACCGCACATTCGATTGATCGGTATCGAACATTCGATTGATCGGTACCGAACATTCGATTGATCAGTACCGAACATTCGATTGTTCGGTATCGCACATTAGTTGATCGGTACCGCACATTCGATTGATCGGTACCGCACATTCGATTGTTCGGTACCGCACATTCGATTGTTCGGTACCGCACATTCGATTGATCGGTATCGAACATTCGATTGATCGGTACCGCACATTCGATTGATCGGTACCGCACATTCGATTAATCGGTACCGCACATTCGATTGATCGGTACCGAACATTCGATTGATCAATACCGCACATTCGATTCATCGGTACCGCACATTCGATTGATCGGTACCGAACATTCGATTGATGTGTACCGAACATTCGATTGATCGGTAACGCACATTCGATTGATCGGTAACGAACATTCGATTGATCGGTACCGAACATTCGATTGTTCGGTATCGCACATTAGTTGATCGGTACCGCACATTCGATTGATCGGTACCGCACATTCGATTGATCGGTAACGAACATTCGATTGTTCGGTACCGCACATTCGATTGATCGGTATCGAACATTCGATTGATCGGTACCGAACATTCGATTGATCGGTAACGCACATTCGATTGATCGGTATCGCACATTCGTTTGATCGGTACCGAACATTCGATTGATCGGTACCGCACATTCGATTGATCGGTACCGAACATTCGATTGATCAATACCGCACATTCGATTGATCGGTAACGAACATTCGATTGATCGGTACCGCACATTCGATTGATCGGTACCGAACATTCGATTGATCGGTACCGAACATTCGATTGATCGGTACCGAACATTCGATTGATCGGTACCGAACATTCGATTGATCGGTACCGCACATTCGATTGATCGGTACCGCACAATCGATTGTTCGGTACCGAACATTCGATTGATCGCTACCGAACATTCGATTGATCAGTACCGAACATTCGATTGTTCGGTATCGCACATTAGTTGATCGGTACCGCACATACGATTGATCGGTAATGAACATTCGATTGATCGGTAACGCACATTCGATTGATCGGTACCGAACATTCGATTGATCAATACCGTACATTCGATTGATCGGTAACGCACATTCGATTGATCGGTATCGAACATTCGATTGATCGGTACCGCACATTCGATTGATCGGTACCGAACATTCGATTGATCGGTACCGAACATTCGATTGATCAATACCGAACATTCGATTGATCGGTACCGTACATTCGATTGATCAATACCGCACATTCGATTGATCGGTAACGAACATTCGATTGATCGGTACCGCACATTCGATTGATCGGTAACGAACATTCGATTGATCGGTACCGCACATTATATTGATCGGTACCGAACATTCGATTGATCAATACCGCACATTCGATTGATCGGTACCGCACATTCGATTGATCGGTACCGCACATTCGATTGATCGGTACCGAACATTCGATTGATCGGTACCGAACATTCGATTGATCGGTACCGATCATTCGATTGATCGGTACCGAACATTCGATTGATCGGTACCGAACATTGGATTGATCGGTACCGAACATTCGATTGATCGGTACCGAACATTCGATTGATCAATACCGAACATTCGATTGATCGGTAACGAACATTCGATTGATTGGTACCGAACATTCGATTGATCAATACCGCACATTCGATTGATCGGTAACGCACATTCGATTGATCGGTACCGCACATTCGATTGATCGGTACCGAACATTCGATTGATCGGTACCGAACATTCGATTGATCGGTACCGAACATTCGATTGTTCGGTATCGCACATTAGTTGATCGGTACCGCACATTCGATTGATCCGTACCGCACATTCGATTGTTCGGTACCGCACATTCGATTGATCGGTACCGCACATTCGATTGTTCGGTACCGCACATTCGATTGTTCGGTACCGCACATTCGATTGATTGGTATCGAACATTCGATTGATCGGTACCGCACATTCGATTGATCGGTACCGCACATTCGATTGACCGGTACCGAACATTCGATTGATCGGTACCGCACATTCGATTGATCGGTACCGAACATTCGATTGATCAATACCGCATATTCGATTGATCGGTAACGCACATTCGATTGATCCGTACCGCACATTCGATTGTTCGGTACCGCACATTCGATTGATCGGTACCGCACATTCGATTGTTCGGTACCGCACATATGATTGATCGGTACCGCACATTCGATTGATCGGTACAACACATTTGATTGATCGGTACCGCACATTCGATTGATCGGTACCGAACATTCGATTGATCGGTAACGCACATTCGATTGATCGGTACCGCACATTCGATTGATCGGTACCGAACATTCGATTGATCGGTAACGCACATTCGATTGATCGGTACCGAACATTCGATTGATCGGTACCGAACATTCGATTGATCGGTAACGCACATTCGATTGATCGGTACCGAACATTCGATTGATCGGTACCGAACATTCGATTGATCGGTACCGAAAATTCGATTGATCGGTACCGAACATTCGATTGATCGGTACCGAACATTCGATTGATCGGTACCGCACATTCGATTGATCGGTACCGCACAATCGATTGATCGGTACCGAACATTCGATTGATCGCTACCGAACATTCGATTGATCAATACCGCACATTCGATTGATCGGTAACGAACATTCGATTGATCGGTACCGCACATTCGATTGATCGGTAACGAACATTCGATTGATCGGTAACGCACATTCGATTGATCGGTACCGAACATTCGATTGATCAATACCGTACTTCGATTGATCGGTAACGCACATTCGATTGATCGGTACCGCACATTCGTTTGATCGGTACCGCAAATTCGATTGATCGGTACCGAACATTCGATTGATCGGTACCGAACATTCGATTGATCAATACCGAACATTAGATTGATCGGTACCGTACATTCGATTGATCAATACCGCACATTCGATTGATCGGTAACGAACATTCGATTGATCGGTACCGCACATTCGATTGATCGGTAACGAACATTCGATTGATCGGTACCGCACATTATATTGATCGGTACCGAACATTCGATTGATCAATACCGCACATTCGATTGATCGGTACCGAACATTCGATTCATCGGTACCGCACATTTGATTGATCGGTACCGAACATTCGATTCATCGGTACGGTACCGAACATTCGATTGTTCGGTATCGCACATTAGTTGAACGGTACCGCACATTCGATTGATCGGTATCGAACATTCGATTGTTCGGTATCGCACATTAGTTGAACGGTACCGCACATTCGATTGTTCGGTACCGCACATTCGATTGTTCGGTACCGCACATTCGATTGATCGGTATTGAACATTCGATTGATCGGTACCGCACATTCGATTGATCGGTACCGCACATTCGATTGATCGGTACCGAACATTCGATTGATCGGTACCGCACATTTGATTGATCGGTACCGCACATTCGATTGATCGGTACCGCACATATGATTGATCGGTACCGCACATTCGATTGATCGGTACAACACATTCGATTGATCGGTACCGCACATTCGATTGATCGGTACCGAACATTCGATTGATCGGTACCGCACATTCGATTGATCGGTACCGCACATTCGATTGATCGGTACCGAACATTCGATTGATCGGTAACGCACATTCGATTGATCGGTACCGAACATTCGATTGATCGGTACCGAACATTCGATTGATCGGTAACGCACATTCGATTGATCGGTACCGCACATTCGATTGATCGGTACCGAACATTCGATTGATCGGTACCGAACATTCGATTGATCGGTACCGATCATTCGATTGATCGGTATCGCACATTAGTTGAACGGTACCGCACATTCGATTGATCGGTACCGCACATTCGATTAATCGGTACCACACATTCGATTGATCGGTACCGAACATTCGATTGATCAATACCGCACATTCGATTAATCGGTAACGAACATTCGATTGATCGGTACCGCACATTCGATTGATCGGTACCGAACATTCGACTGATCGGTAACGCACATTCGATTGATCGGTACCGAACATTCGATTGATCAATACCGCACATTCGATTTATCGGTAACGCACATTCGATTGATCCGTACCGCACATTCGATTGTTCGGTACCGCACATTCGATTGATCGGTACCGCACATTCGATTGTTCGGTACCGCACATTCGATTGTTCGGTACCGCACATTCGATTGATTGGTATCGAACATTCGATTGATCGGTACCGCACATTCGATTGATCGGTACCGCACATTCGATTGACCGGTACCGAACATTCGATTGATCGGTACCGCACATTCGATTGATCGGTACCGAACATTCGATTGATCAATACCGCATATTCGATTGATCGGTAACGAACATTCGATTGATCGGTACCGCACATTCGATTGATCGGTAACGAACATTCGATTGATCGGTACCGCACATTCGATTGATCAATACCGAACATTCGATTGTTCGGTATCGCACATTAGTTGATCGGTACCGCACATTCGATTGATCGGCACCGCACATTCGATTTTTCGGTACCGCACATTCGATTGTTCGGTACCGCACATTCGATTGTTCGGTACCCAACATTCGATTGATCAATACCGCACATTCGATTGATCGGTACCGCACATTCGATTAATCGGTACCGCACATTCGATTGATCGGTACCGAACATTCGATTGATCAATACCGCACATTCGATTCATCGGTACCGCACATTCGATTGATCGGTACCGAACATTCGATTGATCGGTACCGAACATTCGATTGATCGGTACCGAGCATTCGATTCATCGGTAACGAACATTCGATTGATCGGTACCGCACATTCGATTGATCGGTAACGAACATTCGATTGATCGGTAACGAACATTCGATTGTTCGGTATCGCACATTAGTTGATCGGTACCGCACATTCGATTGATCGGTACCGCACATTCGATTGTTCGGTACCGCACATTCGATTGATCGGTATCGAACATTCGATTGATCGGTACCGAACATTCGATTGATCGGTAACGCACATTCGATTGATCGGTACCGCACATTCGATTGATCGGTACCGAACATTCGATTGATCGGTACCGCACATTCGATTGATCGGTATCGCACATTCGATTGATCGGTACCGAACATTCGATTGATCGGTACCGCACATTCGATTGATCGGTACCGATCAATCGATTGATCGGTACCGCACATTCGATTGATCGGTAACGAACATTCGATTGATCGGTACCGCACATTATATTGATCGGTACCGAACATTCGATTGATCAATACCGCACATTCGATTGATCGGTACCGCACATTCGATTGATCGGTACCGCACATTCGATTCATCGGTACGGTACCGAACATTCGATTGTTCGGTATCGCACATTAGTTGAACGGTACCGCATATTCGATTGATCGGTATCGAACATTCGATTGTTCGGTATCCCACATTAGTTGAACGGTACCGCACATTCGATTGATCGGTATTGAACATTCGATTGATCGGTACCGCACATTCGATTGATCGGTACCGCACATTCGATTGATCGGTACCGAACATTCGATTGATCGGTACCGCACATTTGATTGATCGGTACCGCACATTCGATTGATCGGTACCGCACATATGATTGATCGGTACCGCACATTCGATTGATCGGTACAACACATTCGATTGATCGGTACCGCACATTCGATTGATCGGTACCGAACATTCGATTGATCGGTAACGCACATTCGATTGATCGGTACCGCACATTCGATTGATCGGTACCGCACATTCGATTGACCGGTACCGAACATTCGATTGATCGGTACCGCACATTCGATTGATCGGTACCGAACATTCGATTGATCAATACCGCACATTCGATTGATCGGTAACGAACATTCGATTGATCGGTACCGCACATTCGATTGATCGGTAACGAACATTCGATTGATCGGTACCGCACATTCGATTGATCGGTACCGCACATTCGATTGATCAATACCGCACATTCGATTGATCGGTAACGCACATTCGATTGATCGGTACCGAACATTCGATTGATCGGTACCGAACATTCGATTGATCGGTACCGAACATTCGATTGATCAGTACCGAACATTCGATTGTTCGGTATCGCACATTCGATTGTTCGGTACCGCACATTCGATTGATCGGTATCGAACATTCGATTCATCGGTACCGCACATTCGATTGATCGGTACCGCACATTCGATTAATCGGTACCGCACATTCGATTGATCGGTACCGCACATTCGATTGATCAATACCGCACATTCGATTCATCGGTACCGCACATTCGATTGATCGGTACCGAACATTCGATTGATGTGTACCGAACATTCGATTGATCGGTAACGCACATTCGATTGATCGGTAACGAACATTCGATTGATCGGTACCGAACATTCGATTGTTCGGTATCGCACATTAGTTGATCGGTACCGCACATTCGATTGATCGGTACCGCACATTCGATTGATCGGTAACGAACATTCGATTGTTCGGTACCGCACATTCGATTGATCGGTATCGAACATTCGATTGATCGGTACCGAACATTCGATTGATCGGTAACGCACATTCGATTGATCGGTATCGCACATTCGATTGATCGGTACCGAACATTCGATTGATCGGTACCGCACATTCGATTGATCGGTACCGAACATTCGATTGATCAATACCGCACATTCGATTGATCGGTAACGAACATTCGATTGATCGGTACCGCACATTCGATTGATCGGTACCGAACATTCGATTGATCGGTACCGAACATTCGATTGATCGGTACCGAACATTCGATTGATCGGTACCGAACATTCGATTGATCGGTACCGCACATTCGATTGATCGGTACCGCACAATCGATTGTTCGGTACCGAACATTCGATTGATCGCTACCGAACATTCGATTGATCAGTACCGAACATTCGATTGTTCGGTATCGCACATTAGTTGATCGGTACCGCACATACGATTGATCGGTAATGAACATTCGATTGATCGGTAACGCACATTCGATTGATCGGTACCGAACATTCGATTGATCAATACCGTACATTCGATTGATCGGTAACGCACATTCGATTGATCGGTATCGAACATTCGATTGATCGGTACCGCACATTCGATTGATCGGTACCGAACATTCGATTGATCGGTACCGAACATTCGATTGATCAATACCGAACATTAGATTGATCGGTACCGTACATTCGATTGATCAATACCGCACATTCGATTGATCGGTAACGAACATTCGATTGATCGGTACCGCACATTCGATTGATCGGTAACGAACATTCGATTGATCGGTACCGCACATTATATTGATCGGTACCGAACATTCGATTGATCAATACCGCACATTCGATTGATCGGTACCGCACATTCGATTGATCGGTACCGCACATTCGATTGATCGGTACGGTACCGAACATTCGATTGTTCGGTATCGCACATTAGTTGAACGGTACCGCACATTCGATTGATCGGTGTCGAACATTCGATTGTTCGGTATCGCACATTAGTTGAACGGTACCGCACATTCGATTGTTCGGTATTGAACATTCGATTGATCGGTACCGCACATTCGATTGATCGGTATCGCATATTCGATTGATCGGTACCGCACATTTGATTGATCGGTACCGCACATTCGATTGATCGGTACCGCACATATGATTGATCGGTACCGCACATTCGATTGATCGGTACAACACATTCGATTGATCGGTACCGCACATTCGATTGATCGGTACCGAACATTCGATTGATCGGTAACGCACATTCGATTGATCGGTACCGCACATTCGATTGATCGGTACCGAACATTCGATTGATCGGTAACGCACATTCGATTGATCGGTACCGAACATTCGATTGATCGGTACCGAACATTCGATTGATCGGTAACGCACATTCGATTGATCGGTACCGCACATTCGATTGATCGGTACCGAATATTCGATTGATCGGTACCGAACATTCGATTGATCGGTACCGATCATTCGATTGATCGGTATCGCACATTAGTTGAACGGTACCGCACATTCGATTGATCGGTAACGCACATTCGATTAATCGGTACCGCACATTCGATTGATCGGTACCGAACATTCGATTGATCAATACCGCACATTCGATTAATCGGTAACGAACATTCGATTGATCGGTACCGCACATTCGATTGATCGGTACCGAACATTCGACTGATCGGTAACGCACATTCGATTGATCGGTACCGAACATTCGATTGATCAATACCGCACATTCGATTTATCGGTAACGCACATTCGATTGATCGGTACCGCACATTCGATTGATCGGTACCGAACATTCGATTGATCGGTACCGAACATTCGATTGATCGGTACCGATCATTCGATTGATCGGTACCGAACATTCGATTGATCGGTACCGAACATTGGATTGATCGGTACCGAACATTCGATTGATCGGTACCGAACATTCGATTGATCAATACCGAACATTCGATTGATCGGTAACGAACATTCGATTGATCGGTACCGCACATTCGATTGATCGGTAACGAACATTCGATTGATCGGTACCGCACATTCGATTGATCGGTACCGAACATTCGATTGATCAATACCGCACATTCGATTGATCGGTACCGCATATTCGATTGATCGGTACCGCACATTTGATTGATCGGTACCGCACATTCGATTCATCGGTACGGTACCGAACATTCGATTGTTCGGTATCGCACATTAGTTGAACGGTACCGCACATTCGATTGATCGGTACCGCACATTCGATTAATCGGTACCGCACATTCGATTGATCGGTACCGAAAATTCGATTGATCAATACCGCACATTCGATTGATCGGTAACGAACATTCGATTGATCGGTACCGCACATTCGATTGATCGGTACCGAACATTCGATTGTTCGGTAACGCACATTCGATTGATCGGTACCGAACATTCGATTGATCAATACCGCACATTCGATTTATCGGTAACGCACATTCGATTGATCGGTACCCCACATTCGATTGATCGGTACCGAACATTCGATTGATCGGTACCGAACATTCGATTGATCGGTACCGATCATTCGATTGATCGGTACCGAACATTCGATTGATCAATACCGAACATTCGATTGATCGGTACCGAACATTCGATTGATCAATACCGCACATTCGATTGATCGGTAACGAACATTCGATTGATCGGTACCGCACATTCGATTGATCGGTAACGAACATTCGATTGATCGGTACCGCACATTCGTTTGATCGGTACCGCACATTCGATTGATCGGTACCGAACATTCGATTGATCGGTACCGAACATTCGATTGATCAATACCGAACATTAGATTGATCGGTAACGAACATTCGATTGATCAATACCGCACATTCGATTGATCGGTAACGAACATTCGATTGATCGGTACCGCACATTCGATTGATCGGTAACGAACTTTCGATTGATCGGTACCGCACATTCGATTGATCGGTACCGAACATTCGATTGATCAATACCGCACATTCGATTGATCGGTACCGCACATTCGATTGATCGGTACCGCACATTTGATTGATCGGTACCGCACATTCGATTCATCGGTACGGTACCGAACATTCGATTGTTCGGTATCGCACATTAGTTGAACACTACCGCACATTCGATTGATCGGTATCGAACATTCGATTGTTCGGTATCGCACATTAGTTGAACGGTACCGCACATTCGATTGTTCGGTACCGCACATTCGATTGTTCGGTACCGCACATTCGATTGATCGGTATCGAACATTCGATTGATCGGTACCGCACATTCGATTGATCGGTACCGCACATTCGATTGATCGGTAACGAACATTCGATTGATCGGTACCGCACATTTGATTGATCGGTATCGCACATTCGATTGATCGGTACCGCACATATGATTGATCGGTACCGCACATTCGATTGATCGGTACAACACATTCGATTGATCGGTACCGCACATTCGATTGATCGGTACCGAACATTCGATTGATCGGTAACGCACATTCGATTGATCGGTACCGCACATTCGATTGATCGGTACCGAACATTCGATTGATCGGTAACGCACATTCGATTGATCGGTACCGTACATTCGATTGATCGGTATGGAACATTCGATTGATCGGTACCGAACATTCGATTGATCGGTACCGATCATTCGATTGATCGGTACCGAACATTCGATTGATCAATACCGAACATTCGATTGATCGGTACCGAACATTCGATTGATCAATACCGCACATTCGATTGATCGGTAACGAACATTCGATTGATCGGTACCGAACATTCGATTGTTCGGTATCGCACATTAGTTGATCGGTACCGCACATTCGATTGATCGGTACAACACATTCGATTGATCGGTACCGCACATATGATTGATCGGTACCGCACATTCGATTGATCGGTAACGAACATTCGATTGATCGGTACCGCACATTCGATTGATCGGTACCGAACATTCGATTGATCAATACCGCACATTCGATTGATCGGTACCGCATATTCGATTGATCGGTACCGCACATTTGATTGATCGGTACCGCACATTCGATTCATCGGTACGGTACCGAACATTCGATTGTTCGGTATCGCACATTAGTTGAACGGTACCGCACATTCGATTGATCGGTACCGCACATTCGATTAATCGGTACCGCACATTCGATTGATCGGTACCGAAAATTCGATTGATCAATACCGCACATTCGATTGATCGGTAACGAACATTCGATTGATCGGTACCGCACATTCGATTGATCGGTACCGAACATTCGATTGTTCGGTAACGCACATTCGATTGATCGGTACCGAACATTCGATTGATCAATACCGCACATTCGATTTATCGGTAACGCACATTCGATTGATCGGTACCCCACATTCGATTGATCGGTACCGAACATTCGATTGATCGGTACCGAACATTCGATTGATCGGTACCGATCATTCGATTGATCGGTACCGAACATTCGATTGATCAATACCGAACATTCGATTGATCGGTACCGAACATTCGATTGATCAATACCGCACATTCGATTGATCGGTAACGAACATTCGATTGATCGGTACCGCACATTCGATTGATCGGTAACGAACATTCGATTGATCGGTACCGCACATTCGTTTGATCGGTACCGCACATTCGATTGATCGGTACCGAACATTCGATTGATCGGTACCGAACATTCGATTGATCAATACCGAACATTAGATTGATCGGTAACGAACATTCGATTGATCAATACCGCACATTCGATTGATCGGTAACGAACATTCGATTGATCGGTACCGCACATTCGATTGATCGGTAACGAACTTTCGATTGATCGGTACCGCACATTCGATTGATCGGTACCGAACATTCGATTGATCAATACCGCACATTCGATTGATCGGTACCGCACATTCGATTGATCGGTACCGCACATTTGATTGATCGGTACCGCACATTCGATTCATCGGTACGGTACCGAACATTCGATTGTTCGGTATCGCACATTAGTTGAACACTACCGCACATTCGATTGATCGGTATCGAACATTCGATTGTTCGGTATCGCACATTAGTTGAACGGTACCGCACATTCGATTGTTCGGTACCGCACATTCGATTGTTCGGTACCGCACATTCGATTGATCGGTATCGAACATTCGATTGATCGGTACCGCACATTCGATTGATCGGTACCGCACATTCGATTGATCGGTAACGAACATTCGATTGATCGGTACCGCACATTTGATTGATCGGTATCGCACATTCGATTGATCGGTACCGCACATATGATTGATCGGTACCGCACATTCGATTGATCGGTACAACACATTCGATTGATCGGTACCGCACATTCGATTGATCGGTACCGAACATTCGATTGATCGGTAACGCACATTCGATTGATCGGTACCGCACATTCGATTGATCGGTACCGAACATTCGATTGATCGGTAACGCACATTCGATTGATCGGTACCGTACATTCGATTGATCGGTATGGAACATTAGTTGAACGGTACCGCACATTCGATTGATCGGTACCGCACATTCGATTAATCGGTACCGCACATTCGATTGATCGGTACCGAACATTCGATTGATCAATACCGCACATTCGATTGATCGGTAACGAACATTCGATTGATCGGTACCGCACATTCGATTGATCGGTACCGAACATTCGATTGATCGGTAACGCACATTCGATTGATCGGTACCGAACATTCGATTGATCAATACCGCACATTCGATTTATCGGTAACGCACATTCGATTGATCGGTACCGCACATTCGATTGATCGGTACCGAACATTCGATTGATCGGTACCGAACATTCGATTGATCGGTATCGATCATTCGATTGATCGGTACCGAACATTCGATTGATCGGTACCGAACATTGGATTGATCGGTACCGAACATTCGATTGATCGGTACCGAACATTCGATTGATCAATACCGAATATTAGATTGATCGGTACCGAACATTCGATTGATCAATACCGCACATTCGATTGATCGGTAACGAACATTCGATTGATCGGTACCGCACATTCGATTGATCGGTAACGAACATTCGATTGATCGGTACCGCACATTCGATTGATCGGTACCGAACATTCGATTGATCAATACCGCACATTCGATTGATCGGTACCGCACATTCGATTGATCGGTACCGCACATTTGATTGATCGGTACCGCACATTCGATTCATCGGTACGGTGCCGAACATTCGATTGTTCGGTATCGCACATTAGTTGAACGGTACCGCACATTCGATTGATCGGTACCGCACATTCGATTAATCGGTACCGCACATTCGATTGATCGGTACCGAAAATTCGATTGATCAATACCGCACATTCGATTGATCGGTAACGAACATTCGATTGATCGGTACCGCACATTCGATTGATCGGTACCGAACATTCGATTGATCGGTACCGCACATTCGATTGATCGGTAACGAACATTCGATTGATCGGTACCGCACATTCGATTGATCGGTACCGAACATTCGATTGATCAATACCGCACATTCGATTGATCGGTACCGCACATTCGATTGATCGGTACCGCACATTCGAATGATCGGTACCGCACATTCGATTCATCGGTACCGCACATTCGATTGATCGGTAACGAACATTCGATTGATCGGTACCGAACATTCGATTGATCAATATTGCACATTCGATTGATCGGTAACGAACATTCGATTGATCGGTACCGCACATTCGATTAATCGGTAACGAACATTCGATTGATCGGTAACGCACATTCGATTGATCGGTACCGAACATTCGATTGATCTGTACCGAACATTCGATTGATCGGTAACGCACATTCGATTGATCGGTACCGCACATTCGATTGATCGGTACCGAACATTCGATTGATCGGTACCGAACATTCGATTGATCAGTACCGAACATTCGATTGTTCGGTACCGCACATTCGATTGATCGGTACCGCACATTCGATTGATCGGTACCGCACATTCGATTGTTCGGTACCGCACATTCGATTGTTCGGTACCGCACATTCGATTGATCGGTATCGAACATTCGATTGATCGGTACCGCACATTCGATTGATCGGTACCGCACATTCGATTAATCGGTACCGCACATTCGATTGATCGGTACCGAACATTCGATTGATCAATACCGCACATTCGATTCATCGGTACCGCACATTCGATTGATCGGTACCGAACATTCGATTGATCGGTACCGCACATTCGATTGATCGGTAACGAACATTCGATTGATCGGTACCGCACATTCGATTGATCGGTAACGAACATTCGATTAATCGGTACCGCACATTCGATTGATCGGTACCGAACATTCGATTGATCAATACCGCACATTCGATTGATCGGTACCGCACATTCGATTGATCGGTACCGCACATTCGATTGTTCGGTACCGCACATTCGATTGATCGGTATCGAACATTCGATTGATCGGTACCGCACATTCGATTGATCGGTACCGCACATTCGATTAATCGGTACCGCACATTCGATTGATCGGTACCGAACATTCGATTGATCAATACCGCACATTCGATTCATCGGTACGGTACCGAACATTTGATTGTTCGGTATCGCAAATTAGTTGATCGGTACCGCACATTCGATTGATCGGTACCGCACATTCGATTGTTCGGTACCGCACATTCGATTGTTCGGTACCGCACATTCGATTGATCGGTATCGAACATTCGATTGATCGGTACCGCATATTCGATTGATCGGTACCGCACATTCGATTGATCGGTACCGAACATTCGATTGATCGGTACCGCACATTTGATTGATCGGTATCGCACATTCGATTAATCGGTACCGCACATTCGATTGATCGGTACCGCACATTCGATTGATCAATACCGCACATTCGATTGATCGGTAACGCACATTCGATTGATCGGTACAACACATTCGATTGATCGGTACCGCACATTCGATTGATCGGTACCGCACATTCGATTGATCGGTACCGAACATTCGATTGATCGGTACCGCACATTCGATTGATCGGTACCGAACATTCGATTGATCGGTACCGAACATTCGATTGATCGGTAACGCACATTCGATTGATCGGTACCGCACATTCGATTGATCGGTACCGAACATTCGATTGATCGGTACCGAACATTCGATTGATCGGTACCGAACATTCGATTGATCGGTACCGAACATTCGATTGATCGGTACCGAACATTCGATTGATCGGTACCGAACATTCGATTGATCGGTACCGCACATTCGATTGATCGGTACCGAACATTCGATTAATCGGTACCGCACAATCGATTGATCGGTACCGCACGTTCGATTGATCGGTACCGCACATTCGATTGATCAATACCGCAAAATCGATTGATCGGTAACGAACATTCGATTGATTGGTACCGCACATTCGATTGATCGGTAACGAACATTCGATTGATCGGTAACGAACATTCGATTGATCGGTACCGCACATTCGATTGATCGGTACCGAGCATTCGATTCATCGGTACGGTACCGAACATTCGATTGTTCGGTATCGCACATTAGTTGATCGGTACCGCACATTCGATTGATGTGTACCGCACATTCGATTGATCGGTACCGCACATTCGATTGATCGGTACCGCACTTTCGATTGATCGGTACCGCACACTCGATTGTTCGGTACCGCACATTCGATTGTTCTGTACCGCACATTCGATTGATCGGTATCGAACATTCGATTGATCGGTACCGCACATTCGATTGATCGGTACCGCATATTCGATTGATCGGTATCGCACATTCGATTAATCGGTACCGCACATATGATTGATCGGTACCGCACATTCGATTGATCGGTACAACACATTTGATTGATCGGTACCGCACATTCGATTGATCGGTACCGAACATTCGATTGATCGGTAACGCACATTCGATTGATCGGTACCGCACATTCGATTGATCGGTACCGAACATTCGATTGATCGGTAACGCACATTCGATTGATCGGTACCGAACATTCGATTGATCGGTACCGAACATTCGATTGATCGGTAACGCACATTCGATTGATCGGTACCGAACATTCGATTGATCGGTACCGAACATTCGATTGATCGGTACCGAAAATTCGATTGATCGGTACCGAACATTCGATTGATCGGTACCGAACATTCGATTGATCGGTACCGCACATTCGATTGATCGGTACCGCACAATCGATTGATCGGTACCGAACATTCGATTGATCGCTACCGAACATTCGATTGATCAATACCGCACATTCGATTGATCGGTAACGAACATTCGATTGATCGGTACCGCACATTCGATTGATCGGTAACGAACATTCGATTGATCGGTAACGCACATTCGATTGATCGGTACCGAACATTCGATTGATCAATACCGTACTTCGATTGATCGGTAACGCACATTCGATTGATCGGTACCGCACATTCGTTTGATCGGTACCGCAAATTCGATTGATCGGTACCGAACATTCGATTGATCGGTACCGAACATTCGATTGATCAATACCGAACATTAGATTGATCGGTACCGTACATTCGATTGATCAATACCGCACATTCGATTGATCGGTAACGAACATTCGATTGATCGGTACCGCACATTCGATTGATCGGTAACGAACATTCGATTGATCGGTACCGCACATTATATTGATCGGTACCGAACATTCGATTGATCAATACCGCACATTCGATTGATCGGTACCGAACATTCGATTCATCGGTACCGCACATTTGATTGATCGGTACCGAACATTCGATTCATCGGTACGGTACCGAACATTCGATTGTTCGGTATCGCACATTAGTTGAACGGTACCGCACATTCGATTGTTCGGTACCGCACATTCGATTGTTCGGTACCGCACATTCGATTGATCGGTATTGAACATTCGATTGATCGGTACCGCACATTCGATTGATCGGTACCGCACATTTGATTGATCGGTACCGCACATTCGATTGATCGGTACCGCACATATGATTGATCGGTACCGCACATTCGATTGATCGGTACAACACATTCGATTGATCGGTACCGCACATTCGATTGATCGGTACCGAACATTCGATTGATCGGTACCGCACATTCGATTGATCGGTACCGCACATTCGATTGATCGGTACCGAACATTCGATTGATCGGTAACGCACATTCGATTGATCGGTACCGAACATTCGATTGATCGGTACCGAACATTCGATTGATCGGTAACGCACATTCGATTGATCGGTACCGCACATTCGATTGATCGGTACCGAACATTCGATTGATCGGTACCGAACATTCGATTGATCGGTACCGATCATTCGATTGATCGGTATCGCACATTAGTTGAACGGTACCGCACATTCGATTGATCGGTACCGCACATTCGATTAATCGGTACCACACATTCGATTGATCGGTACCGAACATTCGATTGATCAATACCGCACATTCGATTAATCGGTAACGAACATTCGATTGATCGGTACCGCACATTCGATTGATCGGTACCGAACATTCGACTGATCGGTAACGCACATTCGATTGATCGGTACCGAACATTCGATTGATCAATACCGCACATTCGATTTATCGGTAACGCACATTCGATTGATCGGTACCGCACATTCGATTGATCGGTACCGAACATTCGATTGATCGGTACCGAACATTCGATTGATCGGTACCGATCATTCGATTGATCGGTACCGAACATTCGATTGATCGGTACCGAACATTCGATTGATCGGTACC
Source organism: Apostichopus japonicus (assembly GCF_037975245.1). Classification (NCBI taxonomy): domain Eukaryota; kingdom Metazoa; phylum Echinodermata; class Holothuroidea; order Aspidochirotida; family Stichopodidae; genus Apostichopus; species Apostichopus japonicus. The sequence continues at coordinate 5,238,920 of NC_092571.1, read as the reverse complement.
GAACATTCGATTGATCGATACCGAACATTCGATTGATCAATACCGAACATTCGATTGATCGGTAACGAACATTCGATTGATCGGTACCGCACATTCGATTGATCGGTAACGAACATTCGATTGATCGGTACCGCACATTCGATTGATCGGTACCGAACATTCGATTGATCAATACCGCACATTCGATTGATCGGTACCGCATATTCGATTGATCGGTACCGCACATTTGATTGATCGGTACCGCACATTCGATTCATCGGTACGGTACCGAACATTCGATTGTTCGGTATCGCACATTAGTTGAACGGTACCGCACATTCGATTGATCGGTACCGCACATTCGATTAATCGGTACCGCACATTCGATTGATCGGTACCGAAAATTCGATTGATCAATACCGCACATTCGATTGATCGGTAACGAACATTCGATTGATCGGTACCGCACATTCGATTGATCGGTACCGAACATTCGATTGTTCGGTAACGCACATTCGATTGATCGGTACCGAACATTCGATTGATCAATACCGCACATTCGATTTATCGGTAACGCACATTCGATTGATCGGTACCCCACATTCGATTGATCGGTACCGAACATTCGATTGATCGGTACCGAACATTCGATTGATCGGTACCGATCATTCGATTGATCGGTACCGAACATTCGATTGATCAATACCGAACATTCGATTGATCGGTACCGAACATTCGATTGATCGGTACCGCACATTCGATTGATCGGTAACGAACATTCGATTGATCGGTACCGCACATTCGATTGATCGGTAACGAACATTCGATTGATCGGTACCGCACATTCGTTTGATCGGTACCGCACATTCGATTGATCGGTACCGAACATTCGATTGATCGGTACCGAACATTCGATTGATCAATACCGAACATTAGATTGATCGGTACCGAACATTCGATTGATCAATACCGCACATTCGATTGATCGGTAACGAACATTCGATTGATCGGTACCGCACATTCGATTGATCGGTAACGAACATTCGATTGATCGGTACCGCACATTCGATTGATCGGTACCGAACATTCGATTGATCAATACCGCACATTCGATTGATCGGTACCGCACATTCGATTGATCGGTACCGCACATTTGATTGATCGGTACCGCACATTCGATTCATCGGTACGGTACCGAACATTCGATTGTTCGGTATCGCACATTAGTTGAACACTATCGCACATTCGATTGATCGGTATCGAACATTCGATTGTTCGGTATCGCACATTAGTTGAACGGTACCGCACATTCGATTGTTCGGTACCGCACATTCGATTGTTCGGTACCGCACATTCGATTGATCGGTACCGCACATTCGATTGATCGGTACCGAACATTCGATTGATCGGTACCGCACATTTGATTGATCGGTATCGCACATTCGATTGATCGGTACCGCACATATGATTGATCGGTACCGAACATTCGATTGATCAATACCGCACATTCGATTGATCGGTAACGAACATTCGATTGATCGGTACCGCACATTCGATTGATCGGTACCGAACATTCGATTGATCAATACCGAACATTAGATTGATCGGTACCGAACATTCGATTGATCAATACCGCACATTCGATTGATCGGTAACGAACATTCGATTGATCGGTACCGCACATTCGATTGATCGGTAACGAACATTCGATTGATCGGTACCGCACATGCGATTGATCGGTACCGAACATTCGATTGATCAATACCGCACATTCGATTGATCGGTACCGCGCATTCGATTGATCGGTACCGCACATTTGATTGATCGGTACCGCACATTCGATTCATCGGTACGGTACCGAACATTCGAATGTTCGGTATCGCACATTAGTTGAACGGTACCGCACATTCGATTGATCGGTATCGAACATTCGATTGTTCGGTATCGCACATTAGTTGAACGGTACCGCACATTCGATTGTTTGGTACCGCACATTCGATTGATCGGTAACGCACATTCGATTGATCGGTATCGAACATTCGATTGATCGGTACCGCACATTCGATTGATCGGTACCGCACATTCGATTGATCGGTACCGAACATTCGATTGATCGGTACCGCACATTTGATTGATCTTTATCGCACATTCGATTGATCGGTACCGCACATATGATTGATCGGTACCGCACATTCGATTGATCGGTACAACACATTCGATTGATCGGTACCGCACATTCGATTGATCGGTACCGAACATTCGATTGATCGGTAACGCACATTCGATTGATCGGTACCGCATATTCGATTGATCGGTACCGAACATTCGATTGATCGGTAACGCACATTCGATTGATCGGTACCGAACATTCGATTGATCGGTACCGAACATTAGTTGAACGGTACCGCACATTCGATTGATCGGTACCGCACATTCGATTGATCGGTACCGACCATTCGATTGATCAATACCGCACATTCGATTGATCGGTAACGAACATTCGATTGATCGGTACCGCACATTCGATTGATCGGTAACGAACATTCGATTGATCGGTACCGCACATTCGATTGATCGGTACCGAACATTCGATTGATCAATACCGCACATTCGATTGATCGGTACCGCACATTTGATTGATCGGTACCGCACATTCGATTCATCGGTACGGTACCGAACATTCGATTGTTCGGTATCGCACATTAGTTGAACGGTACCGCACATTCGATTGATCGGTACCGCACATTCGATTGATCAATACCGCACATTCGATTGGTCGGTAACGAACATTCGATTGATCGGTACCGCACATACGATTGATCGGTACCGAACATTCGATTGATCGGTAACGCACATTCGATTGATCGGTACCAAACATTCGATTGATCAATACCGCACATTCGATTTATCGGTAACGCACATTCGATTGATCGGTACCGCACATTCGATTGATCGGTACCGAACATTCGATTGATCGGTACCGAACATTCGATTGATCGGTACCGATCATTCGATTGATCGGTACCGAACATTCGATTGATCAATACCGAACATTCGATTGATCGGTACCGAACATTCGATTGATCAATACCGCACATTCGATTGATCGGTAACGAACATTCGATTGATCGGTACCGCACATTCGATTGATCGGTAACGAACATTCGATTGATCGGTACCGCACATTCGATTGATCGGTACCGAACATTCGATTGATCAATACCGCACATTCGATTGATCGGTACCGCACATTCGATTGATCGGTACCGCACATTCGATTGATCGGTACCGCATATTCGATTGTTCGGTACCACACATTCGATTGTTCGGTACCGCACATTCGATTGATCGGTATCGAACATTCGATTGATCGGTACCGAACATTCGATTGATCGGTACCGATCATTCGATTGATCGGTACCGAACATTCGATTGATCGGTACCGAACATTCGATTGATCGGTACCGAACATTCGATTGATCGGTACCGAACATTCGATTGATCAATACCGAACATTAGATTGATCGGTACCGAACATTCGATTGATCAATACCGCACATTCGATTGATCGGTAACGAACATTCGATTGATCGGTACCGCACATTCGATTGATCGGTAACGAACATTCGATTGATCGGTACCGCACATTCGATTGATCGGTACCGAACATTCGATTGATCGATACCGCACATTCGATTGATCGGTACCGCACATTCGATTGATCGGTACCGCACATTTGATTGATCGGTACCGCACATTCGATTCATCGGTACGGTACCGAACATTCGATTGTTCGGTATCGCACATTAGTTGAACGGTACCGCACATTCGATTGATCGGTACCGCACATTCGATTAATCGGTACCGCACATTCGATTGATCGGTACCGCACATTCGATTGATCGGTACCGAACATTCGATTGATCGGTACCGAACATTCGATTGATCGGTACCGATCATTCGATTGTTCGGTACCGAACATTCGATTGATCAATACCGAACATTCGATTGATCGGTACCGAACATTCGATTGATCAATACCGCACATTCGATTGATCGGTAACGAACATTCGATTGATCGGTACCGCACATTCGATTGATCGGTAACGAACATTCGATTGATCGGTACGGCACATTCGATTGATCGGTACCGAACATTCGATTGATCAATACCGCACATTCGATTGATCGGTACCGCACATTCGATTGATCGGTACCGCACATTCGATTGATCGGTACCGCATATTCGATTGTTCGGTACCGCACATTCGATTGTTCGGTACCGCACATTCGATTGATCGGTATCGAACATTCGATTGATCGGTACCGCACATTCGATTGATCGGTACCGCACATTCGATTAATCGGTACCGCACATTCGATTGATCGGTACCGAACATTCGATTGATCAATACCGCACATTCGATTCATCGGTACCGCACATTCGATTGATCGGTACCGAACATTCGATTGATCGGTACCGCACATTCGATTGATCGGTACCGAGCATTCGATTCATCGGTACGGTACCGCACATTCGATTGATCGGTAACGAATATTCGATTGATCGGTACCGCACATTCGATTGATCGGTAACGAACATTCGATTGATCGGTACCGCACATTCGATTGATCGGTAGCGAACATTCGATTGATCAATACCGCACATTCGATTGATCGGTACCGCACATTCGATTGATCGGTACCGCACATTCGATTGTTCGGTACCGCACATTCGATTGATCGGTATCGAACATTCGATTGATCGGTACCGCACATTCGATTGATCGGTTCCGCACATTCGATTAATCGGTACCGCACATTCGATTGATCGGTACCGAACATTCGATTGATCGGTAACGAACATTCGATTGATCGGTACCGCACATTCGATTGATCGGTACCGAGCATTCGATTCATCGGTACGGTACCGAACATTCGATTGTTAGGTATCGCACATTAGTTGATCGGTACCGCACATTCGATTGATCGGTACCGCACATTCGATTGATCGGTACCGCACATTCGATTGTTAGGTTTCGCACATTAGTTGATCGGTACCGCACATTCGATTGATCGGTACCGCACATTCGATTCATCGGTACCGCACATTCGATTGTTCGGTACCGCACATTCGATTGATCGGTACCGCACATTCGATTGTTCGGTACCGCACATTCGATTGTTCGGTACCCGCACATTCGATTGATCGGTATCGAACATTCGATTGATCGGTACCGCACATTCGATTGATCGGTACCGCACATTCGATTGATCGGTACCGAACATTCGATTGATCGGTACCGCACATTCGATTGATCGGTACCGCACATTCGATTGATCGGTACAACACATTCGATTGATCGGTACCGCACATTCGATTGATCGGTACCGAACATTCGATTGATCGGTACCGCACATTCGATTGATCGGTACCGCACATTCGATTGATCGGTACCGAACATTCGATTGATCGGTACCGCACATTCGATTGATCGGTACCGAACATTCGATTGATCGGTACCGAACATTCGATTGATCGGTAACGCACATTCGATTGATCGGTACCAAACATTCGATTGATCAATACCGCACATTCGATTTATCGGTAACGCACATTCGATTGATCGGTACCGCACATTCGATTGATCGGTACCGAACATTCGATTGATCGGTACCGAACATTCGATTGATCGGTACCGATCATTCGATTGATCGGTACCGAACATTCGATTGATCAATACCGAACATTCGATTGATCGGTACCGAACATTCGATTGATCAATACCGCACATTCGATTGATCGGTAACGAACATTCGATTGATCGGTACCGCACATTCGATTGATCGGTAACGAACATTCGATTGATCGGTACCGCACATTCGATTGATCGGTACCGAACATTCGATTGATCAATACCGCACATTCGATTGATCGGTACCGCACATTCGATTGATCGGTACCGCACATTCGATTGATCGGTACCGCATATTCGATTGTTCGGTACCACACATTCGATTGTTCGGTACCGCACATTCGATTGATCGGTATCGAACATTCGATTGATCGGTACCGAACATTCGATTGATCGGTACCGATCATTCGATTGATCGGTACCGAACATTCGATTGATCGGTACCGAACATTCGATTGATCGGTACCGAACATTCGATTGATCGGTACCGAACATTCGATTGATCAATACCGAACATTAGATTGATCGGTACCGAACATTCGATTGATCAATACCGCACATTCGATTGATCGGTAACGAACATTCGATTGATCGGTACCGCACATTCGATTGATCGGTAACGAACATTCGATTGATCGGTACCGCACATTCGATTGATCGGTACCGAACATTCGATTGATCGATACCGCACATTCGATTGATCGGTACCGCACATTCGATTGATCGGTACCGCACATTTGATTGATCGGTACCGCACATTCGATTCATCGGTACGGTACCGAACATTCGATTGTTCGGTATCGCACATTAGTTGAACGGTACCGCACATTCGATTGATCGGTACCGCACATTCGATTAATCGGTACCGCACATTCGATTGATCGGTACCGCACATTCGATTGATCGGTACCGAACATTCGATTGATCGGTACCGAACATTCGATTGATCGGTACCGATCATTCGATTGATCGGTACCGAACATTCGATTGATCAATACCGAACATTCGATTGATCGGTACCGAACATTCGATTGATCAATACCGCACATTCGATTGATCGGTAACGAACATTCGATTGATCGGTACCGCACATTCGATTGATCGGTAACGAACATTCGATTGATCGGTACGGCACATTCGATTGATCGGTACCGAACATTCGATTGATCAATACCGCACATTCGATTGATCGGTACCGCACATTCGATTGATCGGTACCGCACATTCGATTGATCGGTACCGCATATTCGATTGTTCGGTACCGCACATTCGATTGTTCGGTACCGCACATTCGATTGATCGGTATCGAACATTCGATTGATCGGTACCGCACATTCGATTGATCGGTACCGCACATTCGATTAATCGGTACCGCACATTCGATTGATCGGTACCGAACATTCGATTGATCAATACCGCACATTCGATTCATCGGTACCGCACATTCGATTGATCGGTACCGAACATTCGATTGATCGGTACCGCACATTCGATTGATCGGTACCGAGCATTCGATTCATCGGTACGGTACCGCACATTCGATTGATCGGTAACGAATATTCGATTGATCGGTACCGCACATTCGATTGATCGGTAACGAACATTCGATTGATCGGTACCGCACATTCGATTGATCGGTAGCGAACATTCGATTGATCAATACCGCACATTCGATTGATCGGTACCGCACATTCGATTGATCGGTACCGCACATTCGATTGTTCGGTACCGCACATTCGATTGATCGGTATCGAACATTCGATTGATCGGTACCGCACATTCGATTGATCGGTTCCGCACATTCGATTAATCGGTACCGCACATTCGATTGATCGGTACCGAACATTCGATTGATCGGTAACGAACATTCGATTGATCGGTACCGCACATTCGATTGATCGGTACCGAGCATTCGATTCATCGGTACGGTACCGAACATTCGATTGTTAGGTATCGCACATTAGTTGATCGGTACCGCACATTCGATTGATCGGTACCGCACATTCGATTGATCGGTACCGCACATTCGATTGTTAGGTTTCGCACATTAGTTGATCGGTACCGCACATTCGATTGATCGGTACCGCACATTCGATTCATCGGTACCGCACATTCGATTGTTCGGTACCGCACATTCGATTGATCGGTACCGCACATTCGATTGTTCGGTACCGCACATTCGATTGTTCGGTACCCGCACATTCGATTGATCGGTATCGAACATTCGATTGATCGGTACCGCACATTCGATTGATCGGTACCGCACATTCGATTGATCGGTACCGAACATTCGATTGATCGGTACCGCACATTCGATTGATCGGTACCGCACATTCGATTGATCGGTACAACACATTCGATTGATCGGTACCGCACATTCGATTGATCGGTACCGAACATTCGATTGATCGGTACCGCACATTCGATTGATCGGTACCGCACATTCGATTGATCGGTACCGAACATTCGATTGATCGGTACCGCACATTCGATTGATCGGTACCGAACATTCGATTGATCGGTACCGAACATTCGATTGATCGGTAACGCACATTCGATTGATCGGTACCGCACATTCGATTGATCGGTACCGCACATTCGATTGATCGGTACCGAACATTCGATTGATCGGTACCGAACATTCGATTGATCGGTACCGAACATTCGATTGATCGGTACCGAACATTCGATTGATCGGTACCGAACATTCGATTGATCCGTACCGCACATTCGATTGATCGGTACCGAACATTCGATTAATCGGTACCGCACATTCGATTGATCGGTACCGCACATTCGATTAATCGGTACCGCACATTCGATTGATCGGTACCGCACATTCGATTGATCGGTACCGAACATTCGATTGATCGGTACCGAACATTCGATTGATCGGTACCGATCATTCGATTGATCGGTACCGAACATTCGATTGATCAATACCGAACATTCGATTGATCGGTACCGAACATTCGATTGATCAATACCGCACATTCGATTGATCGGTAACGAACATTCGATTGATCGGTACCGCACATTCGATTGATCGGTAACGAACATTCGATTGATCGGTACGGCACATTCGATTGATCGGTACCGAACATTCGATTGATCAATACCGCACATTCGATTGATCGGTACCGCACATTCGATTGATCGGTACCGCACATTCGATTGATCGGTACCGCATATTCGATTGTTCGGTACCGCACATTCGATTGTTCGGTACCGCACATTCGATTGATCGGTATCGAACATTCGATTGATCGGTACCGCACATTCGATTGATCGGTACCGCACATTCGATTAATCGGTACCGCACATTCGATTGATCGGTACCGAACATTCGATTGATCAATACCGCACATTCGATTCATCGGTACCGCACATTCGATTGATCGGTACCGAACATTCGATTGATCGGTACCGCACATTCGATTGATCGGTACCGAGCATTCGATTCATCGGTACGGTACCGCACATTCGATTGATCGGTAACGAATATTCGATTGATCGGTACCGCACATTCGATTGATCGGTAACGAACATTCGATTGATCGGTACCGCACATTCGATTGATCGGTAGCGAACATTCGATTGATCAATACCGCACATTCGATTGATCGGTACCGCACATTCGATTGATCGGTACCGCACATTCGATTGTTCGGTACCGCACATTCGATTGATCGGTATCGAACATTCGATTGATCGGTACCGCACATTCGATTGATCGGTTCCGCACATTCGATTAATCGGTACCGCACATTCGATTGATCGGTACCGAACATTCGATTGATCGGTAACGAACATTCGATTGATCGGTACCGCACATTCGATTGATCGGTACCGAGCATTCGATTCATCGGTACGGTACCGAACATTCGATTGTTAGGTATCGCACATTAGTTGATCGGTACCGCACATTCGATTGATCGGTACCGCACATTCGATTGATCGGTACCGCACATTCGATTGTTAGGTTTCGCACATTAGTTGATCGGTACCGCACATTCGATTGATCGGTACCGCACATTCGATTCATCGGTACCGCACATTCGATTGTTCGGTACCGCACATTCGATTGATCGGTACCGCACATTCGATTGTTCGGTACCTCACATTCGATTGTTCGGTACCCGCACATTCGATTGATCGGTATCGAACATTCGATTGATCGGTACCGCACATTCGATTGATCGGTACCGCACATTCGATTGATCGGTACCGAACATTCGATTGATCGGTACCGCACATTCGATTGATCGGTACCGCACATTCGATTGATCGGTACAACACATTCGATTGATCGGTACCGCACATTCGATTGATCGGTACCGAACATTCGATTGATCGGTACCGCACATTCGATTGATCGGTACCGCACATTCGATTGATCGGTACCGAACATTCGATTGATCGGTACCGCACATTCGATTGATCGGTACCGAACATTCGATTGATCGGTACCGAACATTCGATTGATCGGTAACGCACATTCGATTGATCGGTACCGCACATTCGATTGATCGGTACCGCACATTCGATTGATCGGTACCGAACATTCGATTGATCGGTACCGAACATTCGATTGATCGGTACCGAACATTCGATTGATCGGTACCGAACATTCGATTGATCGGTACCGAACATTCGATTGATCGGTACCGCACATTCGATTGATCGGTACCGAACATTCGATTAATCGGTACCGCACAATCGATTGATCGGTACCGCACATTCGATTGATCGGTACCGCACATTCGATTGATCAATACCGCACATTCGATTGATCGGTAACGAACATTCGATTGATCGGTACCGCACATTCGATTGATCGGTAACGAACATTCGATTGATCGGTATCGAACATTCGATTGATCGGTACCGCACATTCGATTGATCGGTACCGCACATTCGATTGATCGGTACCGCACATTCGATTGATCGGTACCGAACATTCGATTGATCAATACCGTACATTCGATTGATCGGTACCGCACATTCGATTGATCGGTAACGAACATTCGATTGATCGGTACCGCACATTCGATTCATCGGTACCGAGCATTCGATTCATCGGTACGGTAGCGAACATTCGATTGTTCGGTATCGCACATTAGTTGATCGGTACCGCACATTCGATTAATCGGTACCGCACATTCGATTGATCGGTACCGCACATTCGATTGTTCGGTACCGCACATTCGATTGATCGGTACCGCACATTCGATTGATCGGTACCGCACATTCGATTGTTCGGTACCGCACATTCGATTGATCGGTATCGAACATTCGATTGATCGGTACCGCACATTCGATTGATCGGTACCGCACATTCGATTGATCGGTACCGAACATTCGATTGATCGGTACCGCACATTCGATTGATCGGTATCGCACATTCGATTAATCGGTACCGCACATTCGATTGATCGGTACCGCACATTCGATTGATCGGTACAACACATTCGATTGATAGGTACTGCACATTCGATTGATCGGTACAACACATTCGATTGATCGGTACCGAACATTCGATTGATCGGTACCGAACATTCGATTGATCGGTACCGCACATTCGATTGATCGGTAACGAACATTCGATTGATCGGTACCGAACATTCGATTGATCGGTAACGCACATTCGATTGATCGGTACCGCACATTCGATTGATCGGTACCGAACATTCGATTGATCGGTACCGCACATTCGATTGATTGGTACCGCACATTCGATTGATCGGTACCGCACTTTCGATTGATCGGTACCGCACACTCGATTGTTCGGTACCGCACATTCGATTGTTCGGTACCGCACATTCGATTGATCGGTATCGAACATTCGATTGATCGGTACCGCACATTCGATTGATCGGTACCGAACATTCGATTGTTCGGTATCGCACATTCGATTAATCGGTACCGCACATATGATTGATCGGTACCGCACATTCGATTGATCGGTACAACACATTCGATTGATCGGTACCGCACATTCGATTGATCGGTACCGAACATTCGATTGATCGGTAACGCACATTCGATTGATCGGTACCGCACATTCGATTGATCGGTACCGAACATTCGATTGATCGGTAACGCACATTCGATTGATCGGTACCGAACATTCGATTGATCGGTACCGAACATTCGATTGATCGGTAACGCACATTCGATTGATCGGTACCGCACATTCGATTGATCGGTACCGAACATTCGATTGATCGGTACCGAACATTCGATTGATCGGTACCGATCATTCGATTGATCAATACCGCACATTCGATTGATCGGTACCGCACATTCGATTGTTCGGTACCGCACATTGGATTGATCGGTATCGAACATTCGATTGATCGGTACCGCACATTCGATTGATCTATACCGCACATTCGATTAATCGGTACCGCACATTCGATTGATCGGTACCGAACATTCGATTGATCGGTAACGAACATTCGATTGATCGGTACCGCACATTCGATTGATCGGTACCGAGCATTCGATTCATCGGTACGGTACCGAACATTCGATTGTTAGGTATCGCACATTAGTTGATCGGTACCGCACATTCGATTGATCGGTACCGCACATTCGATTGATCGGTACCGCACATTCGATTGTTCGGTACCCGCACATTCGATTGATCGGTATCGAACATTCGATTGATCGGTACCGCACATTCGATTGATCGGTACCGCACATTCGATTGATCGGTACCGAACATTCGATTGATCGGTACCGCACATTCGATTGATCGGTATCGCACATTCGATTAATCGGTACCGCACATTCGATTGATCGGTACCGCACATTCGATTGATCGGTACAACACATTCGATTGATCGGTACCGCACATTCGATTGATCGGTACCGAACATTCGATTGATCGGTACCGCACATTCGATTGATCGGTACCGCACATTCGATTGATCGGTACCGAACATTCGATTGATCGGTACCGCACATTCGATTGATCAATACCGAACATTCGATTGATCGGTACCGAACATTCGATTGATCGGTAACGCACATTCGATTGATCGGTACCGCACATTCGATTGATCGGTACCGCACATTCGATTGATCGGTACCGAACATTCGATTGATCGGTACCGAACATTCGATTGATCGGTACCGAACATTCGATTGATCGGTACCGAACATTCGATTGATCGGTACCGAACATTCGATTGATCGGTACCGCACATTCGATTGATCGGTACCGAACATTCGATTAATCGGTACCGCACAATCGATTGATCGGTACCGCACATTCGATTGATCGGTACCGCACATTCGATTGATCAATACCGCACATTCGATTGATCGGTAACGAACATTCGATTGATCGGTACCGCACATTCGATTGATCGGTAACGAACATTCGATTGATCGGTATCGAACATTCGATTGATCGGTACCGCACATTCGATTGATCGGTACCGCACATTCGATTGATCGGTACCGCACATTCGATTGATCGGTACCGAACATTCGATTGATCAATACCGTACATTCGATTGATCGGTACCGCACATTCGATTGATCGGTAACGAACATTCGATTGATCGGTACCGCACATTCGATTCATCGGTACCGAGCATTCGATTCATCGGTACGGTACCGAACATTCGATTGTTCGGTATCGCACATTAGTTGATCGGTACCGCACATTCGATTGATCGGTACCGCACATTCGATTGATCGGTACCGCACATTCGATTGTTCGGTACCGCACATTCGATTGATCGGTACCGCACATTCGATTGATCGGTACCGCACATTCGATTGTTCGGTACCGCACATTCGATTGATCGGTATCGAACATTCGATTGATCGGTACCGCACATTCGATTGATCGGTACCGCACATTCGATTGATCGGTACCGAACATTCGATTGATCGGTACCGCACATTCGATTGATCGGTATCGCACATTCGATTAATCGGTACCGCACATTCGATTGATCGGTACCGCACATTCGATTGATCGGTACAACACATTCGATTGATAGGTACCGCACATTCGATTGATCGGTACAACACATTCGATTGATCGGTACCGAACATTCGATTGATCGGTACCGAACATTCGATTGATCGGTACCGCACATTCGATTGATCGGTACCGAACATTCGATTGATCGGTACCGAACATTCGATTGATCGGTAACGCACATTCGATTGATCGGTACCGCACATTCGATTGATCGGTACCGAACATTCGATTGATCGGTACCGAACATTCGATTGATCGGTACCGAACATTCGATTGATCGGTACCGAACATTCGATTGATCGGTACCGAACATTCGATTGATCGGTACCGAACATTCGATTGATCGGTACCGCACATTCGATTGATCGGTACCGAACATTCGATTAATCGGTACCGCACAATCGATTGATCGGTACCGCACATTCGATTGATCGGTACCGCACATTCGATTGATCAATACCGCACATTCGATTGATCGGTAACGAACATTCGATTGATCGGTACCGCACATTCGATTGATCGGTAACGAACATTCGATTGATCGGTAACGAACATTCGATTGATCGGTACCGCACATTCGATTGATCGGTACCGAGCATTCGATTCATCGGTACGGTACCGAACATTCGATTGTTCGGTATCGCACATTAGTTGATCGGTACCGCACATTCGATTGATGTGTACCGCACATTCGATTGATCGGTACCGCACATTCGATTGATCGGTACCGCACTTTCGATTGATCGGTACCGCACACTCGATTGTTCGGTACCGCACATTCGATTGTTCGGTACCGCACATTCGATTGATCGGTATCGAACATTCGATTGATCGGTACCGCACATTCGATTGATCGGTACCGCAGATTCGATTGATCGGTATCGCACATTCGATTAATCGGTACCGCACATATGATTGATCGGTACCGCACATTCGATTGATCGGTACAACACATTCGATTGATCGGCACCGCACATTCGATTGATCGGTACCGAACATTCGATTGATCGGTAACGCACATTCGATTGATCGGTACCGCACATTCGATTGATCGGTACCGAACATTCGATTGATCGGTAACGCACATTCGATTGATCGGTACCGAACATTCGATTGATCGGTACCGAACATTCGATTGATCGGTAACGCACATTCGATTGATCGGTACCGCACATTCGATTGATCGGTACCGAACATTCGATTGATCGGTACCGAACATTCGATTGATCGGTACCGATCATTCGATTGATCAATACCGCACATTCGATTGATCGGTACCGCACATTCGATTGTTCGGTACCGCACATTCGATTGATCGGTATCGAACATTCGATTGATCGGTACCGAACATTCGATTGATCGGTAACGCACATTCGATTGATCGGTACCGCACATTCGATTGATCGGTACCGAACATTCGATTGATCGGTACCGCACATTCGATTGATCGGTACCGCACATTCGATTGATCGGTACCGCACATTCGATTGTTCGGTACCGCACATTCGATTGTTCGGTACCGAACATTCGATTGATCGGTACCGAACATTCGATTGATCGGTACCGAACATTCGATTGATCGGTACCGAACATTCGATTGATCGGTACCGCACATTCGATTGATCGGTACCGAACATTCGATTAATCGGTACCGCACAATCGATTGATCGGTACCGCACATTCGATTGATCGGTACCGCACATTCGATTGATCAATACCGCACATTCGATTGATCGGTAACGAACATTCGATTGATCGGTACCGCACATTCGATTGATCGGTAACGAACATTCGATTGATCGGTAACGAACATTCGATTGATCGGTACCGCATATTCGATTGTTCGGTACCGCACATTCGATTGATCGGTATCGAACATTCGATTGATCGGTACCGCACATTCGATTGATCGGTATCGAACATTCGATTGATCGGTACCGCACACTCGATTGATCGGTACCGCACATTCGATTGATCGGTACCGCACATTCGATTGATCGGTAACGAACATTCGATTGATCGGTACCGCACATTCGATTGATCGGTACCGAACATTCGATTGATCGGTACCGCACATTCGATTGATCGGTACCGAACATTCGATTGATCAATACCGCACATTCGATTGATCGGTACCGCACATTCGATTGATCGGTACCGAACATTCGATTGATCGGTACCGCACATTCGATTGATCGGTACCGCACATTCGATTGTTCGGTACCGCACATTCGATTGATCGGTACCGCACATTCGATTGATCGGTACCGCACATTCGATTGATCGGTACCGCACATTCGATTGTTCGGTACCGCACATTCGATTGATCGGTACCGAACATTCGATTGATCGGTACCGCACATTCGATTGTTCGGTACCGCACATTCGATTAATCGGTACCGCACATTCGATTGATCGGTACCGAACATTCGATTGATCAATACCGCACATTCGATTGATCGGTACCGAACATTCGATTGATCGGTACCGCACATTCGATTGATCGGTACCGAACATTCGATTGATCGGTACCGCACAATCGATTGATCGGTACCGAACATTCGATTGATCGGTAACGAACATTCGATTGATCGGTACCGCACATTCGATTGATCGGTACCGAACATTCGATTGATCAATACCGCACATTCGATTAATCAATACCGCACATTCGATTGATCGGTACCGCACATTCGATTGATCGGTACCGAACATTCGATTGATCGGTACCGCACATTCGATTCATCGGTACCGAGCATTCGATTCATCGGTACGGTACCGAACATTCGATTGTTCGGTATCGCACATTACTTTATCGGTACCGCACATTCGATTCATCGGTACCGCACATTCGATTGATCGGTACCGCACATTCGATTGATCGGTACCGCACATTCGATTGATCGGTACCGCACATTCGATTGTTCGGTACCGCACATTCGATTGTTCGGTACCGCACATTCGATTGATCGGTACCGAACATTACTTTATCGGTACCGCACATTCGATTGATCGGTACCGCACATTCGATTGATCGGTACCGCACATTCGATTGATCGGTACCGCACATTCGATTGATCGGTACCGCACATTCGATTGTTCGGTACCGCACATTCGATTGTTCGGTACCGCACATTCGATTGATCGGTACCGAACATTCGATTGATCGGTACCGCACATTTGATTGATCGGTATCGCACATTCGATTAATCGGTATCGCACATATGATTGATCGGTACCGCACATTCGATTGATCGGTACAACACATTCGATTGATCGGTACCGCATATTCGATTGATCGGTACCGCACATTCGATTGATCGGTAACGCACATTCGATTGATCGGTACCGAACATTCGATTGATCGGTACCGAACATTCGATTGATCAATACCGCACATTCGATTGATCGGAAACGAACATTCGATTGATCGGTACCGCACATTCGATTCATCGGTACCGCACATTCGATTGATCGGTACCGCACATTCGATTGATCGGTACCGCACATTCGATTGATCGGTACCGCACATTCGATTGTTCGGTACCGCACATTCGATTGTTCGGTACCGCACATTCGATTGATCGGTACCGAACATTACTTTATCGGTACCGCACATTCGATTGATCGGTACCGCACATTCGATTGATCGGTACCGCACATTCGATTGATCGGTACCGCACATTCGATTGTTCGGTACCGCACATTCGATTGTTCGGTACCGCACATTCGATTGATCGGTATCGCACATTCGATTGTTCGGTACCGCACATTCGATTGATCGGTACCGCACATTCGATTGATCGGTACCGCACATTCGATTGTTCGGTACCGCACATTCGATTGTTCGGTACCGCACATTCGATTGATCGGTATCGCACATTCGATTGTTCGGTACCGCACATTCGATTGATCGGTATCGAACATTCGATTGATCGGTACCGCACATTCGATTGATCGGTATCGAACATTCGATTGAACGGTACCGCACATTCGATTGATCGGTACCGCACATTCGATTGATCGGTACCGCACATTCGATTGATCGGTAACGAACATTCGATTGATCGGTACCGCACATTCGATTGATCGGTACCGAACATTCGATTGATCGGTACCGCACATTCGATTGATCGGTACCGCACATTCGATTGATCGGTACCGAACATTCGATTGATCAATACCGCACATTCGATTGATCGGTACCGAACATTCGATTGATCGGTACCGCACATTCGATTGATCGGTACCGAACATTCGATTGATCGGTACCGCACAATCGATTGATCGGTACCGAACATTCGATTGATCGGTAACGAACATTCGATTGATCGGTACCGCACATTCGATTGATCGGTACCGAACAGTCGATTGATCAATACCGCACATTCGATTAATCAATACCGCACATTCGATTGATCGGTACCGCACATTCGATTGATCGGTACCGAACATTCGATTGATCGGTACCGCACATTCGATTCATCGGTACCGAGCATTCGATTCATCGGTACGGTACCGAACATTCGATTGTTCGGTATCGCACATTACTTTATCGGTACCGCACATTCGATTCATCGGTACCGCACATTCGATTGATCGGTACCGCACATTCGATTGATCGGTACCGCACATTCGATTGATCGGTACCGCACATTCGATTGTTCGGTACCGCACATTCGATTGTTCGGTACCGCACATTCGATTGATCGGTACCGAACATTACTTTATCGGTACCGCACATTCGATTGATCGGTACCGCACATTCGATTGATCGGTACCGCACATTCGATTGATCGGTACCGCACATTCGATTGATCGGTACCGCACATTCGATTG
This sequence comes from Apostichopus japonicus, assembly GCF_037975245.1. Lineage (NCBI taxonomy): Eukaryota > Metazoa > Echinodermata > Holothuroidea > Aspidochirotida > Stichopodidae > Apostichopus > Apostichopus japonicus. The sequence continues at coordinate 5,220,401 of NC_092571.1, read as the reverse complement.
TTCGGTACCGCACATTCGATTGTTCGGTACCGCACATTCGATTGATCGGTATCGAACAATCGATTGATCGGTACCGAACATTCGATTGATCGGTACCGAACATTCGATTGATCGGTACCGAACATTCGATTGATCGGTACCGCACATTCGATTGATCGGTACCGAGCATTCGATTCATCGGTACGGTACCGAACATTCGATTGTTCGGTATCGCACATTACTTTATCGGTACCGCACATTCGATTGATCGGTACCGCACATTCGATTGATCGGTACCGCACTTTCGATTGATCGGTACCGCACACTCGATTGTTCGGTACCGCACATTCGATTGTTCGGTACCGCACATTCGATTGATCGGTATCGAACATTCGATTGATCGGTACCGCACATTCGATTGATCGGTACCGCATATTCGATTGATCGGTATCGCACATTCGATTAATCGGTACCGCACATATGATTGATCGGTACCGCACATTCGATTGATCGGTACAACACATTCGATTGATCGGTACCGCACATTCGATTGATCGGTACCGAACATTCGATTGATCGGTAACGCACATTCGATTGATCGGTACCGCACATTCGATTGATCGGTACCGAACATTCGATTGATCGGTACCGAACATTCGATTGATCGGTAACGCACATTCGATTGATCGGTACCGCACATTCGATTGATCGGTACCGAACATTCGATTGATCGGTACCGAACATTCGATTGATCGGTACCGATCATTCGATTGATCAATACCGCACATTCGATTGATCGGTACCGCACATTCGATTGTTCGGTACCGCACATTCGATTGATCGGTATCGAACATTCGATTGATCGGTACCGAACATTCGATTGATCGGTAACGCACATTCGATTGATTCGTACCGCACATTCGATTGATCGGTACCGAACATTCGATTGATCGGTACCGCACATTCGATTGATCGGTACCGCACATTCGATTGTTCGGTACCGCACATTCGATTGTTCGGTACCGAACATTCGATTGATCGGTACCGAACATTCGATTGATCGGTACCGAACATTCGATTGATCGGTACCGAACATTCGATTGATCGGTACCGCACATTCGATTGATCGGTACCGAACATTCGATTAATCGGTACCGCACAATCGATTGATCGGTACCGCACATTCGATTGATCGGTACCGCACATTCGATTGATCAATACCGCACATTCGATTGATCGGTAACGAACATTCGATTGATCGGTACCGCACATTCGATTGATCGGTAACGAACATTCGATTGATCGGTAACGAACATTCGATTGATCGGTACCGCACATTCGATTGATCGGTACCGAGCATTCGATTCATCGGTACGGTACCGAACATTCGATTGTTCGGTATCGCACATTAGTTGATCGGTACCGCACATTCGATTGATGTGTACCGCACACTCGTTTGTTCGGTACCGCACATTCGATTGTTCGGTACCGCACATTCGATTGATCGGTATCGAACATTCGATTGATCGGTACCGCACATTCGATTGATCGGTACCGCACATTCGATTGATCGGTACCGAACATTCGATTGATCGGTAACGAACATTCGATTGATCGGTACCGCACATTCGATTGATCGGTACCGAACAGTCGATTGATCAATACCGCACATTCGATTAATCAATACCGCACATTCGATTGATCGGTACCGCACATTCGATTGATCGGTACCGAACATTCGATTGATCGGTACCGCACATTCGATTCATCGGTACCGAGCATTCGATTCATCGGTACGGTACCGAACATTCGATTGTTCGGTATCGCACATTACTTTATCGGTACCGCACATTCGATTCATCGGTACCGCACATTCGATTGATCGGTACCGCACATTCGATTGATCGGTACCGCACATTCGATTGATCGGTACCGCACATTCGATTGTTCGGTACCGCACATTCGATTGTTCGGTACCGCACATTCGATTGATCGGTACCGAACATTACTTTATCGGTACCGCACATTCGATTGATCGGTACCGCACATTCGATTGATCGGTACCGCACATTCGATTGATCGGTACCGCACATTCGATTGATCGGTACCGCACATTCGATTGTTCGGTACCGCACATTCGATTGTTCGGTACCGCACATTCGATTGATCGGTATCGAACAATCGATTGATCGGTACCGAACATTCGATTGATCGGTACCGAACATTCGATTGATCGGTACCGAACATTCGATTGATCGGTACCGCACATTCGATTGATCGGTACCGAGCATTCGATTCATCGGTACGGTACCGAACATTCGATTGTTCGGTATCGCACATTACTTTATCGGTACCGCACATTCGATTGATCGGTACCGCACATTCGATTGATCGGTACCGCACTTTCGATTGATCGGTACCGCACACTCGATTGTTCGGTACCGCACATTCGATTGTTCGGTACCGCACATTCGATTGATCGGTATCGAACATTCGATTGATCGGTACCGTACATTCGATTGATCGGTACCGCATATTCGATTGATCGGTATCGCACATTCGATTAATCGGTACCGCACATATGATTGATCGGTACCGCACATTCGATTGATCGGTACAACACATTCGATTGATCGGTACCGCACATTCGATTGATCGGTACCGAACATTCGATTGATCGGTAACGCACATTCGATTGATCGGTACCGCACATTCGATTGATCGGTACCGAACATTCGATTGATCGGTACCGAACATTCGATTGATCGGTAACGCACATTCGATTGATCGGTACCGCACATTCGATTGATCGGTACCGAACATTCGATTGATCGGTACCGAACATTCGATTGATCGGTACCGATCATTCGATTGATCAATACCGCACATTCGATTGATCGGTACCGCACATTCGATTGTTCGGTACCGCACATTCGATTGATCGGTATCGAACATTCGATTGATCTGTACCGAACATTCGATTGATCGGTAACGCACATTCGATTGATCGGTACCGCACATTCGATTGATCGGTACCGAACATTCGATTGATCGGTACCGCACATTCGATTGATCGGTACCGCACATTCGATTGTTCGGTACCGCACATTCGATTGTTCGGTACCGAACATTCGATTGATCGGTACCGAACATTCGATTGATCGGTACCGAACATTCGATTGATCGGTACCGAACATTCGATTGATCGGTACCGCACATTCGATTGATCGGTACCGAACATTCGATTAATCGGTACCGCACAATCGATTGATCGGTAACGCACATTCGATTGATCGGTACCGCACATTCGATTGATCAATACCGCACATTCGATTGATCGGTAACGAACATTCGATTGATCGGTACCGCACATTCGATTGATCGGTAACGAACATTCGATTGATCGGTAACGAACATTCGATTGATCGGTACCGCACATTCGATTGATCGGTACCGAGCATTCGATTCATCGGTACGGTACCGAGCATTCGATTGTTCGGTATCGCACATTTGTTGATCGGTACCGCACATTCGATTGATGTGTACCGCACACTCGATTGTTCGGTACCGCACATTCGATTGTTCGGTACCGCACATTCGATTGATCGGTATCGAACATTCGATTGATCGGTACCGCACATTCGATTGATCGGTACCGCATATTCGATTGATCGGTATCGCACATTCGATTAATCGGTACCGCACATATGATTGATCGGTACCGCACATTCGATTGATCGGTGCAACACATTCGATTGATCGGTACCGCACATTCGATTGATCGGTACCGAACATTCGATTGATCGGTAACGCACATTCGATTGATCGGTACCGTACATTCGATTGATCGGTACCGAACATTCGATTGATCGGTAACGCACATTCGATTGATCGGTACCGAAAATTCGATTGATCGGTACCGAACATTCGATTGATCGGTAACGCACATTCGATTGATCGGTACCGCACATTCGATTGATCGGTACCGAACATTCGATTGACCGGTACGGAACATTCGATTGATCGGTACCGATCATTCGATTGATCGGTACCGAACATTCGATTGATCGGTACCGAACATTCGATTGATCGGTACCGAACATTCCATTGATCGGTACCGAACATTCGATTGATCGGTACCGCACATTCGATTGATCGGTACCGCACAATCGATTGATCGGTACCGAACATTCGATTGATCGCTACCGAACATTCGATTGATCAATACCGCACATTTGATTGATCGGTACCGAACATTCGATTGATCGGTACCGCACATTCGATTGATCGGTAACGAACATTCGATTGATCGGTAACGCACATTCGATTGATCGGTACCGCACATTCGTTTGATCGGTACCGCACATTCGATTGATCGGTACCGAACATTCGATTGATCGGTACCGAACATTCGATTGATCAATACCGAACATTAGATTGATCGGTACCGAACATTCGATTGATCAATACCGCACATTCGACGATCGGTAACGAACATTCGATTGATCGGTACCGCACATTCGATTGATCGGTACCGAACATTCGATTGATCAATACCGCACATTCGATTGATCGGTACCGCACATTCGATTGATCGGTACCGCACATTTGATTGATCGGTACCGCACATTCGATTCATCGGTACGGTACCGAACATTCGATTGTTCGGTATCGCACATTAGTTGAACGGTACCGCACATTCGATTGATCGGTACCGAACATTCGATTGATCGGTACCGAACATTCGATTGATCGGTACCGCACATTCGATTGATCGGTACCGAACATTCGATTGATCGGTACCGCACATTCGATTGATCGGTACCGCACATTTGATTGATCGGTACCGCACATTCGATTCATCGGTACGGTACCGAACATTCGATTGTTCGGTATCGCACATTAGTTGAACGGTACCGCACATTCGATTGATCGGTACCGCACATTCGATTGATCGGTACCGCACATTCGATTGATCGGTACCGCACATTCGATTAATCAATACCGCACATTCGATTGATCGGTACCGCACATTCGATTGATCGGTACCGAACATTCGATTGATCGGTACCGCACATTCGATTGATCGGTACCGAGCATTCGATTCATCGGTACGGTACCGAACATTCGATTGTTCGGTATCGCACATTAGTTGATCGGTACCGCACTTTCGATTGATCGGTACCGCACATTCGATTGATCGGTACCGCACATTCGATTGATCGGTACCGCACATTCGATTGATCGGTACCGCACATTCGATTGTTCGGTACCGCACATTCGATTGTTCGGTACCGCACATTCGATTGATCGGTATCGAACATTCGATTGATCGGTACCGCACATTCGATTGATCGGTACCGAACATTCGATTGATCGGTACCGAACATTCGATTGATCGGTACCGCACATTCGATTGATCCGTACCGAACATTCGATTGATCGGTACCGCACATTCGATTGATCAATACCGATCATTAGATTGATCGGTACCGAACATTCGATTGATCGGTACCGAGCATTCGATTCATCGGTACGGTACCGAACATTCGATTGTTCGGTATCGCACATTAGTTGATCGGTACCGCACATTCGATTGATCGGTACCGCACATTCGATTGATCGGTACCGCACATTCGATTGATCGGTACCGCACATTCGATTGATCGGTATCGCACATTCGATTGATCGGTACCGAACATTCGATTGATCGGTACCGCACATTCGATTGATCGGTACCGAACATTCGATTCATCGGTACGGTACCGAACATTCGATTGTTCGGTATCGCACATTAGTTGATCGGTACCGCACATTCGATTGATCGGTACCGCACATTCGATTGATCGGTACCGCACATTCGATTGATCGGTACCGCACATTCGATTGTTCGGTACCGCACAATCGATTGTTCGGTACCGCACATTCGATTGATCGGTATCGAACATTCGATTGATCGGTACCGCACATTCGATTGATCGGTACCGCACATTCGATTGATCGGTACCGAACATTCGATTGATCGGTACCGCACATTTGATTGATCGGTATCGCACATTCGATTAATCGGTATCGCACATATGATTGATCGGTACCGCACATTCGATTGATCGGTACAACACATTCGATTGATCGGTACCGCATATTCGATTGATCGGTACCGAACATTCGATTGATCGGTAACGCACATTCGATTGATCGGTACCGAACATTCGATTGATCGGTACCGAACATTCGATTGATCAATACCGCACATTCGATTGATCGGAAACGAACATTCGATTGATCGGTACCGCACATTCGATTGATCGGTAACGAACATTCGATTGATCGGTACCGCACATTCGATTGATCGGTACCGAACATTCGATTGATCAATACCGCACATTCGATTGTTCGGTACCGCACATTCGATTGTTCGGTACCGCACATTCGATTGATCGGTACCGAACATTCGATTGATCGGTATCGAACATTCGATTGATCGGTACCGCACATTCGATTGATCGGTACCGCACATTCGATTGATCGGTACCGAACATTCGATTGATCGGTACCGAACATTCGATTGATCGGTACCGCACAATCGATTGATCGGTACCGAACATTCGATTGATCGGTACCGCACATTCGATTGATCAATACCGCACATTCGATTGATCGGTAACGAACATTCGATTGATCGGTACCGCACATTCGATTGATCGGTACCGAACATTCGATTGATCGGTACCGCACATTCGATTGATCAATACCGCACATTCGATTGATCGGTAACGAACATTCGATTGATCGGTACCGCACATTCGATTGTTCGGTACCGCACATTCGATTGATCGGTATCGAACATTCGATTGATCGGTACCGCACATTCGATTGATCGGTATCGAACATTCGATTGATCGGTACCGCACATTCGATTGATCGGTACCGCACATTCGATTGATCGGTACCGCACATTCGATTGATCGGTACCGAACATTCGATTGATCGGTACCGCACATTCGATTGATCGGTAACGAACATTCGATTGATCGGTACCGCACATTCGATTGATCGGTACCGAACATTCGATTGATCGGTACCGCACATTCGATTGATCGGTACCGAACATTCGATTGATCAATACCGCACATTCGATTGATCGGTACCGCACATTCGATTGATCGGTACCGAACATTCGATTGATCGGTACCGCACATTCGATTGATCGGTACCGCACATTCGATTGTTCGGTACCGCACATTCGATTGATCGGTACCGCACATTCGATTGATCGGTACCGCACATTCGATTGATCGGTACCGCACATTCGATTGTTCGGTACCGCACATTCGATTGATCGGTACCGAACATTCGATTGATCGGTACCGCACATTCGATTGTTCGGTACCGCACATTCGATTAATCGGTACCGCACATTCGATTGATCGGTACCGAACATTCGATTGATCAATACCGCACATTCGATTGATCGGTACCGAACATTCGATTGATCGGTACCGCACATTCGATTGATCGGTACCGAACATTCGATTGATCGGTACCGCACAATCGATTGATCGGTACCGAACATTCGATTGATCGGTAACGAACATTCGATTGATTGGTACCGCACATTCGATTGATCGGTACCGAACATTCGATTGATCAATACCGCACATTCGATTAATCAATACCGCACATTCGATTGATCGGTACCGCACATTCGATTGATCGGTACCGAACATTCGATTGATCGGTACCGCACATTCGATTCATCGGTACCGAGCATTCGATTCATCGGTACGGTACCGAACATTCGATTGTTCGGTATCGCACATTACTTTATCGGTACCGCACATTCGATTGATCGGTACCGCACATTCGATTGATCGGTACCGCACATTCGATTGATCGGTACCGCACATTCGATTGATCGGTACCGCACATTCGATTGTTCGGTACCGCACATTCGATTGTTCGGTACCGCACATTCGATTGATCGGTACCGAACATTACTTTATCGGTACCGCACATTCGATTGATCGGTACCGCACATTCGATTGTTCGGTACCGCACATTCGATTGTTCGGTACCGCACATTCGATTGATCGGTACCGCACATTCGATTGTTCGGTACCGCACATTCGATTGTTCGGTACCGCACATTCGATTGATCGGTACCGAACATTCGATTGATCGGTACCGCACATTTGATTGATCGGTATCGCACATTCGATTAATCGGTATCGCACATATGATTGATCGGTACCGCACATTCGATTGATCGGTACAACACATTCGATTGATCGGTACCGCATATTCGATTGATCGGTACCGAACATTCGATTGATCGGTAACGCACATTCGATTGATCGGTACCGAACATTCGATTGATCGGTACCGAACATTCGATTGATCAATACCGCACATTCGATTGATCGGAAACGAACATTCGATTGATCGGTACCGCACATTCGATTGATCGGTAACGAACATTCGATTGATCGGTACCGCACATTCGATTGATCGGTACCGAACATTCGATTGATCAATACCGCACATTCGATTGATCGGTACCGCACATTCGATTGTTCGGTACCGCACATTCGATTGATCGGTACCGAACATTCGATTGATCGGTATCGAACATTCGATTGATCGGTACCGCACATTCGATTGATCGGTACCGCACATTCGATTGATCGGTACCGAACATTCGATTGATCGGTACCGAACATTCGATTGATCGGTACCGCACAATCGATTGATCGGTACCGAACATTCGATTGATCGGTACCGCACATTCGATTGATCAATACCGCACATTCGATTGATCGGTAACGAACATTCGATTGATCGGTACCGCACATTCGATTGTTCGGTACCGCACATTCGATTGATCGGTATCGAACATTCGATTGATCGGTACCGCACATTCGATTGATCGGTATCGAACATTCGATTGATCGGTACCGCACATTCGATTGATCGGTACCGCACATTCGATTGATCGGTACCGCACATTCGATTGATCGGTAACGAACATTCGATTGATCGGTACCGCACATTCGATTGATCGGTACCGAACATTCGATTGATCGGTACCGCACATTCGATTGATCGGTACCGAACATTCGATTGATCAATACCGCACATTCGATTGATCGGTACCGCACATTCGATTGATCGGTACCGAACATTCGATTGATCGGTACCGCACATTCGATTGATCGGTACCGCACATTCGATTGTTCGGTACCGCACATTCGATTGATCGGTACCGCACATTCGATTGATCGGTACCGCATATTCGATTGATCGGTACCGCACATTCGATTGTTCGGTACCGCACATTCGATTGATCGGTACCGAACATTCGATTGATCGGTACCGCACATTCGATTGTTCGGTACCGCACATTCGATTAATCGGTACCGCACATTCGATTGATCGGTACCGAACATTCGATTGATCAATACCGCACATTCGATTGATCGGTACCGAACATTCGATTGATCGGTACCGCACATTCGATTGATCGGTACCGAACATTCGATTGATCGGTACCGCACAATCGATTGATCGGTACCGAACATTCGATTGATCGGTAACGAACATTCGATTGATCGGTACCGCACATTCGATTGATCGGTACCGAACATTCGATTGATCAATACCGCACATTCGATTCATCAATACCGCACATTCGATTGATCGGTACCGCACATTCGATTGATCGGTACCGAACATTCGATTGATCGGTACCGCACATTCGATTCATCGGTACCGAGCATTCGATTCATCGGTACGGTACCGAACATTCGATTGTTCGGTATCGCACATTACTTTATCGGTACCGCACATTCGATTCATCGGTACCGCACATTCGATTGATCGGTACCGCACATTCGATTGATCGGTACCGCACATTCGATTGATCGGTACCGCACATTCGATTGTTCGTTACCGCACATTCGATTGTTCGGTACCGCACATTCGATTGATCGGTACCGAACATTACTTTATCGGTACCGCACATTCGATTGATCGGTACCGCACATTCGATTGATCGGTACCGCACATTCGATTGATCGGTACCGCACATTCGATTGATCGGTACCGCACATTCGATTGTTCGGTACCGCACATTCGATTGTTCGGTACCGCACATTCGATTGATCGGTATCGAACAATCGATTGATCGGTACCGAACATTCGATTGATCGGTACCGAACATTCGATTGATCGGTACCGAACATTCGATTGATCGGTACCGCACATTCGATTGATCGGTACCGAGCATTCGATTCATCGGTACGGTACCGAACATTCGATTGTTCGGTATCGCACATTACTTTATCGGTACCGCACATTCGATTGATCGGTACCGCACATTCGATTGATCGGTACCGCACATTCGATTGATCGGTACCGCACATTCGATTGATCGGTACCGCACATTCGATTGTTCGGTACCGCACATTCGATTGTTCGGGACCGCACATTCGATTGATCGGTATCGAACAATCGATTGATCGGTACCGAACATTCGATTGATCGGTACCGAACATTCGATTGATCGGTACCGAACATTCGATTGATCGGTACCGCACATTCGATTGATCCGTACCGAACATTCGATTCATCGGTACCGCACATTCGATTGATCGGTACCGAACATTCGATTGATCGGTACCGCACATTCGATTAATCGGTACCGCACATTCGATTGATCGGTACCGCACATTCGATTGATCGGTAACGAACATTCGATTGATCGGTACCGCACATTCGATTGATCGGTACCGAACATTCGATTGATCAATACCGCACATTCGATTGATCGGTACCGCACATTCGATTGATCGGTACCGAACATTCGATTGATCGGTACCGCACATTCGATTGATCGGTACCGCACATTCGATTGATCGGTACCGCACATTCGATTGATCGGTACCGCACATTCGATTGATCGGTACCGCACATTCGATTGTTCGGTACCGCACATTCGATTGTTCGGTACCGCACATTCGATTGATCGGTAACGAACATTCGATTGATCGGTACCGCACATTCGATTGATCGGTACCGAACATTCGATTGATCAATACCGCACATTCGATTGATCGGTACCGCACATTCGATTGATCGGTACCGAACATTCGATTGATCGGTACCGCACATTCGATTGATCGGTACCGCACATTCGATTGATCGGTACCGCACATTCGATTGATCGGTACCGCACATTCGATTGATCGGTACCGCACATTCGATTGTTCGGTACCGCACATTCGATTGTTCGGTACCGCACATTCGATTGATCGGTATCGAACATTCGATTGATCAGTACCGCACATTCGACTGTTCGGTACCGCACATTCGATTAATCGGTACCGCACATTCGATTGATCGGTACCGAACATTCGATTGATCAATACCGCACATTCGATTGATCGGTACCGCACATTCGATTGATCGGTACCGAACATTCGATTGATCGGTACCGCACATTCGATTGATCGGTACCGCACATTCGATTGATCGGTACCGCACATTCGATTGATCGGTACCGTACATTCGATTGATCGGTACCGCACATTCGATTGTTCGGTACCGCACATTCGATTGTTCGGTACCGCACATTCGATTGATCGGTATCGAACATTCGATTGATCGGTACCGCACATTCGATTGTTCGGTACCGCACATTCGATTAATCGGTACCGCACATTCGATTGATCGGTACCGAACATTCGATTGATCAATACCGCACGTTCCATTGATCGGTACCAAACATTCGATTGATCAATACCGCACATTCGATTGATCGGTACCGCACATTCGATTGATCGGTACCGAACATTCGATTGATCGGTACCGCACATTCGATTGATCGGTACCGCACATTCGATTCATCGGTACCGCACATTCGATTTATCGGTACCGCACATTCGATTGATCGGTACCGCACATTCGATTGTTCGGTACCGCACATTCGATTGTTCGGTACCGCACATTCGATTGATCGGTATCGAACATTCGATTGATCGGTACCGCACATTCGATTGTTCGGTACCGCACATTCGATTGATCGGTACCGCACATTCGATTGATCGGTACCGAACATTCGATTGATCGGTACCGCACATTCGATTGATCGGTACCGAACATTCGATTGATCGGTACCGCACAATCGATTGATCGGTACCGAACATTCGATTGATCGGTAACGAACATTCGATTGATCGGTACCGCACATTCGATTGATCGGTACCGAACATTCGATTGATCAATACCGCACATTCGATTGATCGGTACCGCACATTCGATTGATCGGTACCGCACATTCGATTCATCGGTACCGCACATTCGATTGATCGGTACCGCACATTCGATTGATCGGAACCGCACATTCGATTGTTCGGTACCGCACATTCGATTGTTCGGTACCGCACATTCGATTGATCGGTATCGAACATTCGATTGATCGGTACCGCACATTCGATTGTTCGGTACCGCACATTCGATTGATCGGTACCGCACATTCGATTGATCGGTACCGAACATTCGATTGATCGGTACCGCACATTCGATTGATCGGTACCGAATATTCGATTGATCGGTACCGCACAATCGATTGATCGGTACCGAACATTCGATTGATCGGTAACGAACATTCGATTGATCGGTACCGCACATTCGATTGATCGGTACCGAACATTCGATTGATCAATACCGCACATTCGATTGATCGGTACCGCACATTCGATTAATCAATACCGCACATTCGATTGATCGGTACCGCACATTCGATTGATCGGTACCGAACATTCGATTGATCGGTACCGCACATTCGATTGATCGGTACCGAGCATTCGATTCATCGGTACGGTACCGAACATTCGATTGTTCGGTATCGCACATTACTTTATCGGTACCGCACATTCGATTGATCGGTACCGCACATTCGATTGATCGGTACCGCACATTCGATTGATCGGTACCGCACATTCGATTGATCGGTACCGCACATTCGATTGTTCGGTACCGCACATTCGATTGTTCGGTACCGCACATTCGATTGATCGGTATCGAACATTAGATTGATCGGTACCGAACATTCGATTGATCGGTACCGAACATTCGATTGATCGGTACCGAACATTCGATTGATCAGTACCGCACATTCGATTGATCGGTACCGAACATTCGATTGATCGGTATAGCACATTCGATTGATCGGTACCGAACATTCGATTGATCGGTACCGCACATTCGATTAATCGGTACCGCACATATGATTGATCGGTACCGCACATTCGATTGATCGGTACCGCACATTCGATTGATCGGTACCGCACATTCGATTGTTCGGTACCGCACATTCGATTGTTCGGTACCGCACAATTGATTGATCGGTACCGAACATTCGATTGATCGGTAACGAACATTCGATTGATCGGTACCGCACATTCGATTGATCGGTACCGAACATTCGATTGATCAATACCGCACATTCGATTGATCGGTACCGCACATTCGATTGTTCGGTACCGCACATTCGATTGTTCGGTACCGCACATTCGATTGATCGGTATCGAACATTCGATTGATCGGTACCGCACATTCGATTGATCGGTACCGAACAATCGATTGATCGGTACCGCACATTCGATGGATCGGTACCGAACATTCGATTGATCAATACCGCACATTCGATTGATCGGTACCGCACATTCGATTGATCGGTACCGAACATTCGATTGATCAATACCGCACATTCGATTGATCGGTACCGCACATTCGATTGATCGGTACCGAACATTCGATTGATCAATACCGCACATTCGATTGATCGGTACCGAACATTCGATTGATCGGTACCGAACATTCGATTGATCGGTACCGATCATTCGATTGATCGGTACCGAACATTCGATTGATCGGTACCGAACATTCGATTGATCGGTACCGAACATTCGATTGATCGGTACCGCACATTCGATTGATCGGTACCGCACATTCGATTGATCGGTACCGCACAATCGATTGATCGGTACCGAACATTCGATTGATCGGTAACGAACATTCGATTGATCGGTACCGCACATTCGATTGATCGGTACCGAACATTCGATTGATCAATACCGCACATTCGATTGATCGATACCGCACATTCGATTGATCGGTACCGCACATTCGATTGATCGGTACCGCACATTCGATTGTTCGGTACCGAACATTCGATTGTTCGGTACCGCACATTCGATTGATCGGTATCGAACATTCGATTGATCGGTACCGCACATTCGATTGTTCGGTACCGCACATTCGATTAATCGGTACCGCCCATTCGATTGATCTCTACCGAACATTCGATTGATCAATACCGCACATTCGATTGATCGGTACCGCACATTCGATTGATCGGTACCGCACATTCGATTGATCGGTACCGCACATTCGATTGATCGGTACCGCACATTCGATTGATCGGTACCGCACATTCGATTGTTCGGTACCGCACATTCGATTGTTCGGTACCGCACATTCGATTGATCGGTATCGAACATTCGATTGATCGGTACCGCACATTCGATTGATCGGTACCGCACATTCGATTGATCGGTACCGCACATTCGATTGATCGGTACCGAACATTCGATTGATCGGTACCGCACATTCGATTGATCGGTACCGAACATTCGATTGATCGGTACCGCACAATCGATTGATCGGTACCGAACATTCGATTGATCGGTACCGCACATTCGATTGATCGGTACCGCACATTCGATTGATCGGTACCGAACATTCGATTGATCAATACCGCACATTCGATTGATCGGTACCGCACATTCGATTGATCGGTACCGCACATTCGATTCATCGGTACCGAACATTCGATTGATCGGTACCGCACATTCGATTGATCGGAACCGCACATTCGATTGTTCGGTACCGCACATTCGATTGTTCGGTACCGCACATTCGATTGATCGGTATCGAACATTCGATTGATCGGTACCGCACATTCGATTGTTCGGTACCGCACATTCGATTAATCGGTACCGCACATTCGATTGATCGGTACCGAACATTCGATTGATCGGTACCGCACATTCGATTGATCGGTACCGAACATTCGATTGATCGGTACCGCACAATCGATTGATCGGTACCGAACATTCGATTGATCGGTAACGAACATTCGATTGATCGGTACCGCACATTCGATTGATCGGTACCGAACATTCGATTGATCAATACCGCACATTCGATTGATCGGTACCGCACATTCGATTAATCAATACCGCACATTCGATTGATCGGTACCGCACATTCGATTGATCGGTACCGAACATTCGATTGATCGGTACCGCACATTCAATTGATCGGTACCGAGCATTCGATTCATCGGTACGGTACCGAACATTCGATTGTTCGGTATCGCACATTACTTTATCGGTACCGCACATTCGATTGATCGGTACCGCACATTCGATTGATCGGTACCGCACATTCGATTGATCGGTACCGCACATTCGATTGATCGGTACCGCACATTCGATTGTTCGGTACCGCACATTCGATTGTTCGGTACCGCACATTCGATTGATCGGTATCGAACATTAGATTGATCGGTACCGAACATTCGATTGATCGGTACCGAACATTCGATTGATCGGTACCGAACATTCGATTGATCAGTACCGCACATTCGATTGATCGGTACCGAACATTCGATTGATCGGTACCGCACATTCGATTGATCGGTACCGAACATTCGATTGATCGGTACCGCACATTCGATTCATCGGTACCGCACATATGATTGATCGGTACCGCACATTCGATTGATCGGTACCGCACATTCGATTGATCGGTACCGCACATTCGATTGTTCGGTACCGCACATTCGATTGTTCGGTACCGCACAATCGATTGATCGGTACCGAACATTCGATTGATCGGTAACGAACATTCGATTGATCGGTACCGCACATTCGATTGATCGGTACCGAACATTCGATTGATCAATACCGCACATTCGATTGATCGGTACCGCACATTCGATTGTTCGGTACCGCACATTCGATTGTTCGGTACCGCACATTCGATTGATCGGTATCGAACATTCGATTGATCGGTACCGCACATTCGATTGATCGGTACCGAACAATCGATTGATCGGTACCGCACATTCGATGGATCGGTACCGAACATTCGATTGATCAATACCGCACATTCGATTGATCGGTACCGCACATTCGATTGATCGGTACCGAACATTCGATTGATCAATACCGCACATTCGATTGATCGGTACCGCACATTCGATTGATCGGTACCGAACATTCGATTGATCAATACCGCACATTCGATTGATCGGTACCGAACATTCGATTGATCGGTACCGAACATTCGATTGATCGGTACCGATCATTCGATTGATCGGTACCGAACATTCGATTGATCGGTACCGAACATTCGATTGATCGGTACCGAACATTCGATTGATCGGTACCGCACATTCGATTGATCGGTACCGCACATTCGATTGATCGGTACCGCACAATCGATTGATCGGTACCGAACATTCGATTGATCGGTAACGAACATTCGATTGATCGGTACCGCACATTCGATTGATCGGTACCGAACATTCGATTGATCAATACCGCACATTCGATTGATCGGTACCGCACATTCGATTGATCGGTACCGCACATTCGATTGATCGGTACCGCACATTCGATTGATCGGTACCGCACATTCGATTGTTCGGTACCGCACATTCGATTGATCGGTATCGAACATTCGATTGATCGGTACCGCACATTCGATTGTTCGGTACCGCACATTCGATTAATCGGTACCGCACATTCGATTGATCGGTACCGAACATTCGATTGATCAATACCGCACATTCGATTGATCGGTACCGCACATTCGATTGATCGGTACCGCACATTCGATTGATCGGTACCGAACATTCGATTGATCGGTACCGCACAATCGATTGATCGGTACCGAACATTCGATTGATCGGTAACGAACATTCGATTGATCGGTACCGCACATTCGATTGATCGGTACCGAACATTCTATTGATCAATACCGCACATTCGATTGATCGGTACCGCATATTCGATTGTTCGGTACCGCACATTCGATTGATCGGTATCGAACATTCGATTGATCGGTACCGAACATTCGATTGATCGGTACCGCATATTCGATTGTTCGGTACCGCACATTCGATTGATCGGTACCGCACATTCGATTGATCGGTACCGAACATTCGATTGATCGGTACCGAACATTCGATTGATCGGTACCGAACATTCGATTGATCGGTACCGCACATTCGATTGATCCGTACCGAACATTCGATTGATCGGTACCGCACATTCGATTGATCGGTACCAAACATTCGATTCATCGGTACAACACATTCGATTGATCGGTACCGCACATTCGATTGATCGGTACCGAACATTCGATTGATCGGTAACGCACATTCGATTGATCGGTACCGCACATTCGATTGATCGGTACCGAACATTCGATTGATCGGTACCGCACATTCGATTGATCGGTACCGAACATTCGATTGATCGGTACCGCAAAATCGATTGATCGGTACCGAACATTCGATAGATCGGTACCGAACATTCGATTGATCGGTACCGCACATTCAATTGATCGGTAACGAACATTCGATTGATCGGTACCGCACATTCGATTGATCGGTAACGAACATTCGATTGATCGGTACCGCACATTCGATTGATCGGTACCGAACATTCGATTGATCAATACCGCACATTCGATTGATCGGTACCGCACATTCGATTGATCGGTACCGAACATTCGATTGATCGGTACCGCACATTCGATTGATCGGTAACGAACATTCGATTGATCGGTACCGCACATTCGATTGATCGGTAACGAACATTCGATTGATCGGTACCGCACATTCGATTGATCGGTACCGAACATTCGATTGATCAATACCGCACATTCGATTGATCG
The DNA here is from genome assembly GCF_037975245.1 of Apostichopus japonicus. Classification (NCBI taxonomy): domain Eukaryota; kingdom Metazoa; phylum Echinodermata; class Holothuroidea; order Aspidochirotida; family Stichopodidae; genus Apostichopus; species Apostichopus japonicus. The sequence goes on along the minus strand of NC_092571.1, from coordinate 5,202,389 downwards.
GTACCGCACATTCGATTGTTCGGTACCGCACATTCGATTGATCGGTATCGAACATTCGATTGATCGGTACCGCACATTCGATTGATCGGTACCGCACATTCGATTGATCGGTACCGAACATTCGATTGATCGGTACCGCACAATCGATTGATCGGTACCGAACATTCGATTGATCGGTAACGAACATTCGATTGATCGGTACCGCACATTCGATTGATCGGTACCGAACATTCGATTGATCAATACCGCACATTCGATTGATCGGTACCGCACATTCGATTAATCAATACCGCACATTCGATTGATCGGTACCGCACATTCGATTGATCGGTACCGAACATTCGATTGATCGGTACCGCACATTCGATTGATCGGTACCGAGCATTCGATTCATCGGTACGGTACCGAACATTCGATTGATCGGTATCGCACATTACTTTATCGGTACCGCACATTCGATTGTTCGGTACCGCACATTCGATTGTTCGGTACCGCACATTCGATTGATCGGTATCGAACATTAGATTGATCGGTACCGAACATTCGATTGATCGGTACCGAACATTCGATTGATCGGTACCGAACATTCGATTGATCGGTACCGCACATTCGATTGATCAGTACCGCACATTCGATTGATCGGTACCGAACATTCGATTGATCGGTACCGCACATTCGATTGATCGGTACCGAACATTCGATTGATCGGTACCGCACATATGATTGATCGGTACCGCACATTCGATTGATCGGTACCGCACATTCGATTCATCGGTACCGCACATTCGATTGTTCGGTACCGCACATTCGATTGTTCGGTACCGCACAATCGATTGATCGGTACCGAACATTCGATTGATCGGTAACGAACATTCGATTGATCGGTACCGCACATTCGATTGATCGGTACCGAACATTCGATTGATCAATACCGCACATTCGATTGATCGGTACCGCACATTCGATTGTTCGGTACCGCACATTCGATTGATCGGTATCGAACATTCGATTGATCGGTACCGCACATTCGATTGATCGGTACCGAACAATCGATTGATCGGTACCGCACATTCGATGGATCGGTACCGAACATTCGATTGATCAATACCGCACATTCGATTGATCGGTACCGCACATTCGATTGATCGGTACCGAACATTCGATTGATCAATACCGCACATTCGATTGATCGGTACCGCACATTCGATTGATCGGTACCGAACATTCGATTGATCAATACCGCACATTCGATTGATCGGTAACGAACATTCGATTGATCGGTACCGAACATTCGATTGATCGGTACCGATCGTTCGATTGATCGGTACCGAACATTCGATTGATCGGTACCGAACATTCGATTGATCGGTACCGAACATTCGATTGATCGGTACCGCACATTCGATTGATCGGTACCGCACATTCGATTGATCGGTACCGCACCTTCGATTGATCGGTACCGAACATTCGATTGATCGGTAACGAACATTCGATTGATCGGTACCGCACATTCGATTGATCGGTACCGAACATTCGATTGATCAATACCGCACATTCGATTGATCGGTACCGCACATTCGATTGATCAATACCGCACATTCGATTGATCGGTACCGCACATTCGATTGATCCGTACCGAACATTCGATTGATCGGTACCGCACATTCGATTGATCGGTACCGAGCATTCGATTCATCGGTACGGTACCGAACATTCGATTGTTCGGTATCGCACATTAGTTGATCGGTACCGCACATTCGATTGATCGGTACCGCACATTCGATTGATCGGTACCGCACATTCGATTGATCGGTACCGCACATTCGATTGATCGGTACCGCACATTCGATTGTTCGGTACCGCACATTCGATTGATCGGTATCGAACATTCGATTGATCGGTACCGAACATTCGATTGATCGGTACCGAACATTCGATTGATCAGTACCGAACATTCGATTGATCGGTACCGCACATTCGATTGATCCGTACCGAACATTCGATTGATCGGTACCGCACATTCGATTGATCGGTACCGAACATTCGATTCATCGGTACCGCACATTCGATTAATCGGTACCGCACATATGATTCATCGGTACCGCACATTCGATTGATCGGTACAACACATTCGATTGATCGGTACCGAACATTCGATTGATCGGTAACGCACATTCGATTGATCGGTACCGCACATTCGATTGATCGGTACCGAACATTCGATTGATCGGTACCGCACATTCGATTGATCGGTACCGAACATTCGATTGATCGGTACCGCACAATCGATTGATCGGTACCGAACATTCGATTGATCGGTACCGAACATTCGATTGATCGGTACCGCACATTCGATTGATCGGTAACGAACATTCGATTGATCGGTACCGCACATTCGATTGATCGGTAACGAACATTCGATTGATCGGTACCGCACATTCGATTGATCGGTAACGAACATTCGATTGATCGGTACCGCACATTCGATTGATCGGTACCGAACATTCGATTGATCAATACCGCACATTCGATTGATCGGTACCGCACATTCGATTGATCGGTACCGAACAATCGATTGATCGGTACCGCACATTCGATTGATCGGTACCGCACATTCGATTGATCGGTACCGCACATTCGATTGATCGGTACCGCACATTCGATTGATCGGTACCGCACATTCGATTGTTCGGTACCGCACATTCGATTGTTCGGTACCGCACATTCGATTGATCGGTATCGAACATTCGATTGATCGGTACCGCACATTCGATTGTTCGGTACCGCACATTCGATTAATCGGTACCGCACATTCGATTGATCGGTACCGAACATTCGATTGATCAATACCGCACATTCGATTGATCGGTACCGCACATTCGATTGATCGGTACCGCACATTCGATTGATCGGTACCGAACATTCGATTGATCGGTACCGCACAATCGATTGATCGGTACCGAACATTCGATTGATCGGTAACGAACATTCGATTGATCGGTACCGCACATTCGATTGATCGGTACCGAACATTCTATTGATCAATACCGCACATTCGATTGATCGGTACCGCATATTCGATTGTTCGGTACCCCACATTCGATTGATCGGTATCGAACATTCGATTGATCGGTACCGAACATTCGATTGATCGGTACCGCATATTCGATTGTTCGGTACCGCACATTCGATTGATCGGTACCGCACATTCGATTGATCGGTACCGAACATTCGATTGATCGGTACCGAACATTCGATTGATCGGTACCGAACATTCGATTGATCGGTACCGCACATTCGATTGATCCGTACCGAACATTCGATTGATCGGTACCGCACATTCGATTGATCGGTACCGAACATTCGATTCATCGGTACCGCACATTCGATTAATCGGTACCGCACATATGATTGATCGGTACCGCACATTCGATTGATCGGTACAACACATTTGATTGATCGGTACCGCACATTCGATTGATCGGTACCGCACATTCGATTGATCGGTAACGCACATTCGATTGATCGGTACCGCACATTCGATTGATCGGTACCGAACATTCGATTGATCGGTACCGCACATTCGATTGATCCGTACCGAACATTCGATTGATCGGTACCGCACAATCGATTGATCGGTACCGAACATTCGATTGATCGGTACCGAACATTCGATTGATCGGTACCGCACATTCGATTGATCGGTAACGAACATTCGATTGATCGGTACCGCACATTCGATTGATCGGTAACGAACATTCGATTGATCGGTACCGCATATTCGATTGATCGGTACCGAACATTCGATTGATCAATACCGCACATTCGATTGATCGGTACCGCACATTCGTTTGATCGGTACCGAACAATCGATTGATCGGTACCGCACATTCGATTGATCGGTACCGCACATTCGATTGATCGGTATCGCACATTCGATTGATCGGTACCGCACATTCGATTGATCGGTACCGCACATTCGATTGTTCGGTACCGCACATTCGATTGTTCGGTACCGCACATTCGATTGATCGGTATCGAACATTCGATTGATCGGTACCGCACATTCGATTGTTCGGTACCGCACATTCGATTAATCGGTACCGCACATTCGATTGATCGGTACCGAACATTCGATTGATCAATACCGCACATTCGATTGATCGGTACCGCACATTCGATTGATCGGTACCGCACATTCGATTGATCGGTACCGAACATTCGATTGATCGGTACCGCACAATCGATTGATCGGTACCGAACATTCGATTGATCGGTACCGAACATTCGATTGATCGGTACCGAACATTCGATTGATCGGTACCGCACATTCGATTGATCGGTACCGAACATTCGATTGATCGGTATCGCACAATCGATTGATCGGTACAGAACATTAGATTGATCGGTACCGAACATTCGATTGATCAATACCGCACATTCGATTGATCGGTAACGAACATTCGATTGATCGGTAACGCACATTCGATTGATCGGTACCGAACATTCGATTGATCAATACCGCACATTCGATTGATCGGTAACGCAGTTTCGATTGATCGGTACCGCACATTCGATTGATCGGTACCGAACATTCGATTGATCGGTACCGAACATTCGATTGATCGGTACCGAACATTCGATTGATCGGTACCGAACATTCGATTCATCGGTACCGCACATTCGATTAATCGGTACCGCACATATGATTGATCGGTACCGCACATTCGATTGATCGGTACAACACATTCGATTGATCGGTACCGCACATTCGATTGATCGGTACCGAACATTCGATTGATCGGTAACGCACATTCGATTGATCGGTACCGCACATTCGATTGATCGGTACCGAACATTCGATTGATCGGTACCGCACATTCGATTGATCGGTACCGAACAATCGATTGATCGGTACCGCACAATCGATTGATCGGTACCGAACATCCGATTGATCGGTACCGAACATTCGATTGATCGGTACCGCACATTCGATTGATCGGTAACGAACATTCGATTGATCGGTACCGCACATTCGATTGATCGGTAACGAACATTCGATTGATCGGTATCGCACATTCGATTGATCGGTACCGAACATTCGATTGATCAATACCGCACATTCGATTGATCGGTACCGCACATTCGATTGATCGGTACCGAACAATCGATTGATCGGTACCGCACATTCGATTGATCGGTACCGCACATTCGATTGATCGGTACCGCACATTCGATTGATCGGTACCGCACATTCGATTGATCGGTACCGCACATTAGTTGATCGGTACCGCACATTCGATTGATCGGTACCGCACATTCGATTGATCGGTACCGCACATTCGATTGATCGGTACCGCACATTCGATTCATCGGTACCGAATATTCTATTGATCGGTACCGCACATTTGATTGATCGATCGGTACCGCACATTCGATTGATCGGTACCGAACATTCGATTGATCGGTACCAAACATTCGATTGATCAATACCGCACATTCGATTGATCGGTAACGAATATTCGAATGATCGGTACCGCACATTCGATTGATCGGTTCCGCACATTCGATTCATCGGTACCGCACATTCGATTCATCGGTACCGCACATTCGATTGATCGGAACCGCACATTCGGTTCATCGGTACGGTACCGAACATTCGATTATCGGTACCGCACATTCGATTGATCGGTACCGCACATTCGATTGATCGGTACCGAACATTCGATTGATCGGTACCGAACATTCGATTGATCAATACCGCACATTCGATTGGTCGGTAACGAATATTCGAATGATCGGTACCGCACATTCGATTGATCGGTAACGAACATTCGATTGATCGGTACCGCACATTCGATTGATCAATACCGAATATTCGATTCATCGGTATCGAACATTCGATTGATCGGTACAGCACATTCGATTGATCGGTACCGCACATTCGATTGATCGGTACGGTATCGAACATTCGATTGTTCGGTATCGCACATTAGTTGATCGGTACCGCACATTCGATTGATCGGTACCGCACATTCGATTGATCGGTACCGCACATTCGATTGATCGGTACCGCACATTCGATTGATCGGTACCGCACATTCGATTGATCGGTACCGAACATTCGATTGTTCGTTACCGCACATTCGATTGATCGGTATCGAACATTCGATTGATCGGTACCGCACATTCGATTGATCGGTACCTCACATTCGATTGATCGGTACCGCACATTCGATTAATCGGTACCGCACATTCGATTGATCGGTACCGAACATTCGATTGATCGGAACCGCACATTCGATTCATCGGTACGGTACCGAACATTCGATTATCGGTACCGCACATTCGATTGATCGGTACCGCACATTCTAATGATCGGTACCGCACATTCGATTGATCGGTACCGCACATTCGATTGATCGGTACCGAACATTCGATTGATCGGTACCGAACATTCGATTGATCAATACCTCACATTCGATTGATCGGTAACGAATATTCGAATGATCGGTACCGCACATTCGATTGATCGGTAACGAACATTCGATTGATCGGTACCGCATATTCGATTGATCAATACCGCATATTCGATTGATCGGTACCGCACATTCGATTGATCGGTATCGAACATTCGATTGATCGGTACAGCACATTCGATTGATCGGTACCGCACATTCGATTGATCGGTACGGTATCGAACATTCGATTGTTCGGTATCGCACATTAGTTGATCGGTACCGCACATTCGATTGATCGGTACCGCACATTCGATTGATCGGTACCGCACATTCGATTGATCGGTACCGAACATTCGATTGTTCGTTACCGCACATTCGATTGATCGGTATCGAACATTCGATTGATCGGTACCGTACATTCGATTGATCGGTACCTCACATTCGATTGATCGGTACCGCACATTCGATTAATCGGTACCGCACATTCGATTGATCAATACCGCACATTCGATTGATCGGTAACGAATATTCGAATGATCGGTACCGCACATTCGATTGATCGGTACCGCACATTCGATTGATCGGTACCGCACATTCGATTCATCGGTACCGCATATTCCATTGATCGGTATCGAACATTCGACTGCTCCGTACCGCACATTCGATTGATCGGTACCGCACATTCGATTGATCGGTATCGAACATTCGATTGTTCGGTACCGCACATTCGATTGATCGCTACCGAACATTCGATTGGTCAATACATCACATTCGATTGATCGGTACAGCACATTCGATTGATCGGTACCGCACATTCGATTGATCGGTACGGTATCGAACATTCGATTGTTCGGTACCGCACATTCGATTGATCGGTACCGCACATTCGATTGATCGGTATCGAACATTCGATTGTTCGGTACCGCACATTCGATTGATCGGTATCGAACATTCGATTGATCGTTACCGCACATTCGATTGATCGGTACCGCACATTCGATTGATCGGTATCGAACATTCGATTGATCGGTACCGCACATTCGATTGATCGGTACCGCACATTCGATTGATCGGTACCGCACATTCGATTAATCGGTACCGCACATTCGATTGATCGGTATCGAACATTCGATTGATCGGAACCTCACATTCGATTCATCGGTACGGTACCGAACATTCGATTGATCGGTACCGCACATTCGATTGATCGGTACCGCACATTCGATTGATCGGTACCGCACATTCGATTGATCTGTACCGCACATTCGATTGATCGGTACCGAACATTCGATTGATCGGTACCGAAAATTCGATTGCACAATACCGCACATTCGATTGATCGGTAACGAATATTCGAATGATCGGTACCGCACATTCGATTGATCGGTAACGAACATTCGATTGATCGGTACCGCACATTCGATTGATCGCTACCGAACATTCGATTGATCAATACCGCACATTCGATTGATCGGTACAGCACATTCGATTGATCGGTATCGAACATTCGATTGATCGGTACAGCACATTCGATTGATCGGTACCGCACATTCGATTGATCGGTCCCGCACATTCGATTGATCGGTACCGCACATTCGATTGATCGGTACCGCATATTCCATTGATCGGTATCGAACATTCGACTGCTCCGTACCGCACATTCGATTGATCGGTACCGCACATATGACTGATCGGTACCGCACATTCGATTGATTGGTACCGCACATTCGATTGAACGGTACCGCACATTCGATTAATCGGTACCGCACATTCGATTGATCGGTACCGAACATTCGATTGATCGGTACCGCACAATCGATTGATCGGTACCGAACATTCTATTGATCTGTACCGCACATTCGATTGATCGGTACCGCACATTCGATTGATCGGTACCGCACATTCGATTGATCGGTACCTCACATTGGATTGATCGGTACCGCACATTCGATTGATCGGTATCGAACATTCGTTTGATCGGTACCGCACATTTGATTGATCGGTACCGCACATTCGATTGATCGGTACCGCACATTCGATTGATCGGTACCGCACATTCGATTGATCGGAACCGCACATTCGATTGATCGGTTCGGTACCGAACATTCGATTATCGGTACCGCACATTCGATTGATCGGTACCGCACATTCGATTGATCGGTACCGCACATTCGATTGATCGGTACCGCACATTCGATTGATCGGTACCGAACATTCGATTGATCGGTACCGAACATTCGATTGATCAATACCGCACATTCGATTGATCGGTAACGAATATTCGAATGATCGGTACCGCACATTCGATTGATCGGTAACGAACATTCGATTGATCGGTACCGCACATTCGATTGATCAATACCGCATATTCGATTGATCGGTACCGCACATTCGATTGATCGGTATCGAACATTCGATTGATCGGTACAGCACATTCGATTGATCGGTACCGCACATTCGATTGATCGGTACGGTATCATACATTCGATTGTTCGGTATCGCACATTAGTTGATCGGTACCGCACATTCGATTGATCGGTACCGCACATTCGATTGATCGGTACCGCACATTCGATTGATCGGTACCGCACATTCGATTCATCGGTACCGCACATTCGATTGATCGGTACCGAACATTCGATTGTTCGTTACCGCACATTCGATTGATCGGTATCGAACATTCGATTGATCGGTACCGCACATTCGATTGATCGGTACCTCACATTCGATTGATCGGTACCGAACATTCGATTGATCGGAACCGCACATTCGATTCATCGGTACGGTACCGAACATTCGATTGATCGGTACCGAACATTCGATTGATCTGTACCGCACAATCGATTGATCGGTACCGAACATTCGATTGATGGGTACCGAATATTCTATTGATCGGTACCGCACATTTGATTGATCGATCGGTACCGCACATTCGATTGATCGGTACCGAACATTCGATTGATCGGTACCGAACATTCGATTGATCAATAGCGCACATTCGATTGATCGGTAACGAATATTCGAATGATCGGTACCGCACATTCGATTGATCGGTTCCGCACATTCGATTGATCGGTACCGCACATTCGATTCATCGGTACCGCACATTCGATTGATCGGAACCGCACATTCGATTCATCGGTACGGTACCGAACATTCGATTATCGGTACCGCACATTCGATTGATCGGTACCGCACATTCGATTGATCGGTACCGAACATTCGATTGATCGGTACCGAACATTCGATTGATCAATACCGCACATTCGATTGATCGGTAACGAATATTCGAATGATGGGTACCGCACATTCGATTGATCGGTAACGAACATTCGATTGATCGGTACCGCACATTCGATTGATCAATACCGAATATTCGATTCATCGGTATCGAACATTCGATTGATCGGTACAGCACATTCGATTGATCGGTACCGCACATTCGATTGATCGGTACGGTATCGAACATTCGATTGTTCGGTATCGCACATTAGTTGATCGGTACCGCACATTCGATTGATCGGTACCGCACATTCGATTGATCGGTACCGCACATTCGATTGATCGGTACCGCACATTCGATTGATCGGTACCGAACATTCGATTGATCGGTACCGAACATTCGATTGATCAATACCGCACATTCGATTGATCGGTAACGAATATTCGAATGATCGGTACCGCACATTCGATTGATCGGTAACGAACATTCGATTGATCGGTACCGCACATTCGATTGATCAATACCGCATATTCGATTGATCGGTACCGCACATTCGATTGATCGGTATCGAACATTCGATTGATCGGTACAGCACATTCGATTGATCGGTACCGCACATTCGATTGATCGGTACGGTATCATACATTCGATTGTTCGGTATCGCACATTAGTTGATCGGTACCGCACATTCGATTGATCGGTACCGCACATTCGATTGATCGGTACCGCACATTCGATTGATCGGTACCGCACATTCGATTCATCGGTACCGCACATTCGATTGATCGGTACCGAACATTCGATTGTTCGTTACCGCACATTCGATTGATCGGTATCGAACATTCGATTGATCGGTACCGCACATTCGATTGATCGGTACCTCACATTCGATTGATCGGTACCGCACATTCGATTGATCGGAACCGCACATTCGATTCATCGGTACGGTACCGAACATTCGATTGATCGGTACCGAACATTCGATTGATCTGTACCGCACAATCGATTGATCGGTACCGAACATTCGATTGATGGGTACCGAATATTCTATTGATCGGTACCGCACATTTGATTGATCGATCGGTACCGCACATTCGATTGATCGGTACCGAACATTCGATTGATCGGTACCGAACATTCGATTGATCAATACCGCACATTCGATTGATCGGTAACGAATATTCGAATGATCGGTACCGCACATTCGATTGATCGGTTCCGCACATTCGATTGATCGGTACCGCACATTCGATTCATCGGTACCGCACATTCGATTGATCGGAACCGCACATTCGATTCATCGGTACGGTACCGAACATTCGATTATCGGTACCGCACATTCGATTGATCGGTACCGCACATTCGATTGATCGGTACCGAACATTCGATTGATCGGTACCGAACATTCGATTGATCAATACCGCACATTCGATTGATCGGTAACGAATATTCGAATGATGGGTACCGCACATTCGATTGATCGGTAACGAACATTCGATTGATCGGTACCGCACATTCGATTGATCAATACCGAATATTCGATTCATCGGTATCGAACATTCGATTGATCGGTACAGCACATTCGATTGATCGGTACCGCACATTCGATTGATCGGTACGGTATCGAACATTCGATTGTTCGGTATCGCACATTAGTTGATCGGTACCGCACATTCGATTGATCGGTACCGCACATTCGATTGATCGGTACCGCACATTCGATTGATCGGTACCGCACATTCGATTGATCGGTACCGCACATTCGATTGATCGGTACCGAACATTCGATTGTTCGTTACCGCACATTCGATTGATCGGTATCGAACATTCGATTGATCGGTACCGCACATTCGATTGATCGGTACCTCACATTCGATTGATCGGTACCGCACATTCGATTAATCGGTAACGCACATTCGATTGATCGGTACCGAACATTCGATTGATCGGAACCGCACATTCGATTCATCGGTACGGTACCGAACATTCGATTGATCGGTACCGAACATTCGATTCATCGGTACAGCACAATCGATTGATCGGTACCGAACATTCGATTGATGGGTACCGAATATTCTATTGATCGGTACCGCACATTCGATTGATCGGTACCGCACATTCGATTGATCGGTACCGAACATTCGATTGATCGGTACCGAACATTCGATTGTTCAATACCGCACATTCGATTGATCGGTAACGAATATTCGAATGATCGGTACCGCACATTCGATTGATCGGTACCGCACATTCGATTGATCGGTACCGCACATTCGATTCATCGGTACGGTACCGAACATTCGATTATCGGTACCGCACATTCGATTGATCGGTACCGCACATTCGATTGATCGGTACCGCACATTCGATTGATCGGTACCGCACATTCGATTGATCGGTACCGAACATTCGATTGATCGGTACCGAACATTCGATTGATCAATACCTCACATTCGATTGATCGGTAACGAATATTCGAATGATCGGTACCGCACATTCGATTGATCGGTAACGAACATTCGATTGATCGGTACCGCACATTCGATTGATCAATACCGCATATTCGATTGATCGGTACCGCACATTCGATTGATCGGTATCGAACATTCGATTGATCGGTACAGCACATTCGATTGATCGGTACCGCACATTCGATTGATCGGTACGGTATCGAACATTCGATTGTTCGGTATCGCACATTAGTTGATCGGTACCGCACATTCGATTGATCGGTACCGCACATTCGATTGATCGGTACCGAACATTCGATTGTTCGTTACCGCACATTCGATTGATCGGTATCGAACATTCGATTGATCGGTACCGTACATTCGATTGATCGGTACCGCACATTCGATTGATCGGTACCGAACATTCGATTGATCGGTACCGAACATTCGATTGATCAATACCTCACATTCGATTGATCGGTAACGAATATTCGAATGATCGGTACCGCACATTCGATTGATCGGTAACGAACATTCGATTGATCGGTACCGCACATTCGATTGATCAATACCGCATATTCGATTGATCGGTACCGCACATTCGATTGATCGGTATCGAACATTCGATTGATCGGTACAGCACATTCGATTGATCGGTACCGCACATTCGATTGATCGGTACGGTATCGAACATTCGATTGTTCGGTATCGCACATTAGTTGATCGGTACCGCACATTCGATTGATCGGTACCGCACATTCGATTGATCGGTACCGAACATTCGATTGTTCGTTACCGCACATTCGATTGATCGGTATCGAACATTCGATTGATCGGTACCGTACATTCGATTGATCGGTACCGCACATTCGATTGATCGGTACCGAACATTCGATTGATCAATACCTCACATTCGATTGATCGGTAACGAATATTCGAATGATCGGTACCGCACATTCGATTGATCGGTAACGAACATTCGATTGATCGGTACCGCACATTCGATTGATCAATACCGCACATTCGATTCATCGGTACGGTACCGAGCATTCGATTATCGGTACCGCACATTCGATTGATCGGTACCGCACATTCGATTGATCGGTACCGCACATTCGATTGATCGGTACCGCACATTCGATTGATCGGTACCGAACATTCGTTTGATCGGTACGGAACATTCGATTGATCAATACCTCACATTCGATTGATCGGTAACGAATATTCGAATGATCGGTACCGCACATTCGATTGATCGGTACCGAACATTCGATTGATCAGAACCGCACATTCGATTCATCGGTACGGTACCGAACATTCGATTGATCGGTACCGAACATTCGATTCATCGGTACCGCACAATCGATTGATCGGTACCGAACATTCGATTGATCGGTACCGAATATTCTATTGATCGGTACCGCACATTCGATTGATCGGTACCGCACATTCGATTGATCGGTACCGAACATTCGATTGATCGGTACCGAACATTCGATTGATCAATACCGCACATTCGATTGATCGGTAACGAATATTCGAATGATCGGTACCGCACATTCGATTGATCGGTACCGCACATTCGATTCATCGGTACCGCACACTCGATTGATCGGTACGGTACCGAACATTCGATTATCGGTACCGCACATTCGATTGATCGGTACCGCACATTCGATTGATCGGTACCGCAAATTCGATTGATCGGTACCGAACATTCGATTGATCAATACCTAACATTCGATTGATCGGTAACGAATATTCGAATGATCGGTACCGCACATTCGATTGATCGGTAACGAACATTCGATTGATCGGTACCGCACATTCGATTGATCAATACCGCATATTCGATTGATCGGTACCGCACATTCGATTGATCGGTATCGAACATTCGATTGATCGGTACAGCACATTCGATTGTTCGGTACCGCACATTCGATTGATCGGTACGGTATCGAACATTCGATTGTTCGATATCGCACCTTAGTTGATCGGTACCGCACATTCGATTGATCGGTACCGCACATTCGATTGATCGGTACCGCACATTCGATTCATCGGTACCGCACATTCGATTGATCAGTATCGAACATTCGACTGTTCGTTACCGCACATTCGATTGATCGGTATCGAACATTCGATTGATCGGTACCGCACATTCGATTGATCGGTACCGCACATTCGATTCATCGGTACCGCACATTCGATTGATCGGAACCGCACATTCGATTCATCGTTACGGTACCGAACATTCGATTGATCGGTACCGCACATTCGATTGATCGGTACCGCACATTCGATTGATCGGTACCGAACATTCGATTGATCGGTACCGAACATTTGATTGATCGGTACCGAACATTCGATTAATCGGTACCGAACATTTGATTGATCGGTACCGAACATTCGATTAATCGGTACCGAACATTCGATTGATAAGTACCGAACATTCGATTGATCGGTATCGTACATTCGATGAATACGTACCGTACATTCGATTTATCGGTACCGAACTATCACTTGATCGGTAGAGAACATTCGATTGATCGGTACCGCACATTCGATTGATCGATACCGCACATTCGATTGATCGGCACCGAACATTCGATTGATCGGCAACGCACAGTTGATTGATCCGTGCGGAACATTCGATTGATCGGTACCGAACATTCGATTGATCGATATCGCATTTTCGATTGATCGGTATCGCACATTCGATTGATCGGTACCGAACTATCGATTGATCGGTACCGCACATTCGATTGATCGGTACCGCACATTCGATTGATCGGTACCGTACATTCGATTGATCGGTACCGAACATTCGATTGATCAATACCGCAAATTCGATTGATCGGTAACGAATATTCGAATGATCGGTACCGCACATTCGATTGATCGGTAACGAACATTCGATTTATCGGTACCGCACATTCGATTGATCGCTACCGAACATTAGATTGATCAAAACCGCACATTCGATTGATCGGTACCGCACATTCGATTGATCGGTATCGAACATTCGATTGATCGGTACAGCACATTCGATTGATCGGTACCGCACATTCGATTGATCGGTACGGTATCGAACATTCGATTGTTCGGTATCGCACATTAGTTGATCGGTACCGTACATTCGATTGATCGGTACCGCACATTCGATTGATCGGTATCGCACATTCAATTGATCGGTACGGAACATTCGATTGATCAATACCGCACATTCGATTGATCGGTACCGCACATTCGATTGATCGGTACCGCACATTCGATTGATCGGTACCGCACATTCGATTGATCGGTACCGCATATTCCATTGATCGGTACCGAACATTCGATTGATCGGTACCGAACATTCGATTGATCAATACCTCACATTCGATTGATCGGTAACGAATATTCGAATGATCGGTACCGCACATTCGATTGATCGGTAACGAACATTCGATTGATCGGTACCGCACATTCGATTGATCAATACCGCATATTCGATTGATCGGTACCGCACATTCGATTGATCGGTATCGAACATTCGATTGATCGGTACAGCACATTCGATTGATCGGTACCGCACATTCGATTGATCGGTACGGTATCGAACATTCGATTGTTCGGTATCGCACATTAGTTGATCGGTACCGCACATTCGATTGATCGGTACCGCACATTCGATTGATCGGTACCGAACATTCGATTGTTCGTTACCGCACATTCGATTGATCGGTATCGAACATTCGATTGATCGGTACCGTACATTCGATTGATCGGTACCGCACATTCGATTGATCGGTACCGCACATTCGATTGATCGGTACCGCACATTCGATTAATCGGTACCGCACATTCGATTGATCGGTACCGAACATTCGATTGATCGGAACCGCACATTCGATTCATCGGTACGGTACCGAACATTCGATTGATCGGTACCGAACATTCGATTCATCGGTACAGCACAATCGATTGATCGGTACCGAACATTCGATTGATGGGTACCGAATATTCTCTTGATCGGTACCGCACATTCGATGATCGGTACCGCACATTCGATTGATCGGTACCGAACATTCGATTGATCGGTACCGAACATTCGATTGATCAATATCGCACATTCGATTGATCGGTAACGAATATTCGAATGATCGGTACCGCACATTCGATTCATCGGTACGGTACCGAACATTCGATTATCGGTACCGCACATTCGATTGATCGGTACCGCACATTCGATTGATCGGTACCGCACATTCGATTGATCGGTACCGCCCATTCGATTGATCGGTACCGAACATTCGATTGATAAAATACCTCACATTCGATTGATCGGTAACGAATATTCGAATGATCGGTACCGCACATTCGATTGATCGGTAACGAACATTCGATTGATCGGTACCGCACATTCGATTGATCAATACCGCACATTCGATTCATCGGTACGGTACCGAGCATTCGATTATCGGTACCGCACATTCGATTGATCGGTACCGCACATTCGATTGATCGGTACCGCACATTCGATTGATCGGTACCGCACATTCGATTGATCGGTACCGAACATTCGTTTGATCGGTACGGAACATTCGATTGATCAATACCTCACATTCGATTGATCGGTAACGAATATTCGAATGATCGGTACCGCACATTCGATTGATCGGTACCGAACATTCGATTGATCAGAACCGCACATTCGATTCATCGGTACGGTACCGAACATTCGATTGATCGGTACCGAACATTCGATTCATCGGTACCGCACAATCGATTGATCGGTACCGAACATTCGATTGATCGGTACCGAATATTCTATTGATCGGTACCGCACATTCGATTGATCGGTACCGCACATTCGATTGATCGGTACCGAACATTCGATTGATCGGTACCGAACATTCGATTGATCAATACCGCACATTCGATTGATCGGTAACGAATATTCGAATGATCGGTACCGCACATTCGATTGATCGGTACCGCACATTCGATTCATCGGTACCGCACACTCGATTCATCGGTACGGTACCGAACATTCGATTATCGGTACCGCACATTCGATTGATCGGTACCGCACATTCGATTGATCGGTACCGCACATTCGATTGATCGGTACCGAACATTCGATTGATCAATACCTAACATTCGATTGATCGGTAACGAATATTCGAATGATCGGTACCGCACATTCGATTGATCGGTAACGAACATTCGATTGATCGGTACCGCACATTCGATTGATCAATACCGCATATTCGATTGATCGGTACCGCACATTCGATTGATCGGTATCGAACATTCGATTGATCGGTACAGCACATTCGATTGTTCGGTACCGCACATTCGATTGATCGGTACGGTATCGAACATTCGATTGTTCGATATCGCACCTTAGTTGATCGGTACCGCACATTCGATTGATCGGTACCGCACATTCGATTGATCGGTACCGCACATTCGATTCATCGGTACCGCACATTCGATTGATCAGTATCGAACATTCGACTGTTCGTTACCGCACATTCGATTGATCGGTACCTCACATTCGATTGATCGGTACCGCACATTCGATTGATCGGTATCGAACATTCGTTTGATCGGTACCGCACATTCGATTAATCGGTACCGCACATTCGATTGATCGGTACCGAACATTCGATTGATCGGAACCGCACATTCGATTCATCGGTACGGTACCGAACATTCGATTGATCGGTACCGAACATTCTATTGATCGGTACCGCACATTCGATTGATCGGTACCGCACATTCGATTGATCGGTACCGAACATTCGATTGATCGGTACCGAACATTCGATTGATCAATACCGCACATTCGATTGATCGGTACCGCACATTCGATTGATCGGTACCGCACATTCGATTCATCGGTACCGCACATTCGATTGATCGGAACCGCACATTCGATTCATCGTTACGGTACCGAACATTCGATTGATCGGTACCGCACATTCGATTGATCGGTACCGCACATTCGATTGATCGGTACCGAACATTCGATTGATCGGTACCGAACATTTGATTGATCGGTACCGAACATTCGATTAATCGGTACCGAACATTTGATTGATCGGTACCGAACATTCGATTAATCGGTACCGAACATTCGATTGATAAGTACCGAACATTCGATTGATCGGTATCGTACATTCGATGAATACGTACCGTACATTCGATTTATCGGTACCGAACTATCACTTGATCGGTAGAGAACATTCGATTGATCGGTACCGCACATTCGATTGATCGATACCGCACATTCGATTGATCGGCACCGAACATTCGATTGATCGGCAACGCACAGTTGATTGATCCGTGCGGAACATTCGATTGATCGGTACCGAACATTCGATTGATCGATATCGCATTTTCGATTGATCGGTATCGCACATTCGATTGATCGGTACCGAACTATCGATTGATCGGTACCGCACATTCGATTGATCGGTACCGCACATTCGATTGATCGGTACCGTACATTCGATTGATCGGTACCGAACATTCGATTGATCAATACCGCAAATTCGATTGATCGGTAACGAATATTCGAATGATCGGTACCGCACATTCGATTGATCGGTAACGAACATTCGATTTATCGGTACCGCACATTCGATTGATCGCTACCGAACATTAGATTGATCAAAACCGCACATTCGATTGATCGGTACCGCACATTCGATTGATCGGTATCGAACATTCGATTGATCGGTACAGCACATTCGATTGATCGGTACCGCACATTCGATTGATCGGTACGGTATCGAACATTCGATTGTTCGGTATCGCACATTAGTTGATCGGTACCGTACATTCGATTGATCGGTACCGCACATTCGATTGATCGGTATCGCACATTCAATTGATCGGTACGGAACATTCGATTGATCAATACCGCACATTCGATTGATCGGTACCGCACATTCGATTGATCGGTACCGCACATTCGATTGATCGGTACCGCACATTCGATTGATCGGTACCGCATATTCCATTGATCGGTATCGAACATTCGACTGCTCCGTACCGCACATTCGATTGATCGGTACCGCACATATGATTGATCGGTACCGAACATTTGATTGATCGGTACCGCACATTCGATTGATCGGTACCGCACATTCGATTAATCGGTACCGCACATTCGATTGATCGGTACCGAACATTCGATTGATCGGTACCGCACAATCGATTGATCGGTACCGAACATTCGATTGATCGGTACCGCACATTCGATTGATCGGTATCGAACATTCGATTGTTCGGTACCGCACATTCGATTGATCGGTATCGAACATTCGATTGATCGGTACCGCACATTCGATTGATCGGTACCGCACATTCGATTGATCGGTATCGAACATTCGATTGATCGGTACCGCACATTCGATTGATCGGTACCGCACATTCGATTGATCGGTACCGCACATTCGATTGATCGGTATCGAACATTCGATTGATCGGTACCGCACATTCGATTGATCGGTACCGCACATTCGATTGATCGGTACCGCACATTCGATTGATCTGTACCGCACATTCGATTGATCGGTACCGAACATTCGATTGATCGGTACCGAAAATTCGATTGCACAATACCGCACATTCGATTGATCGGTAACGAATATTCGAATGATCGGTATCGCACATTCGATTGATCGGTAACGAACATTCGATTGATCGGTACCGCACATTCGATTGATCGCTACCGAACATTCGATTGATCAATACCGCACATTCGATTGATCGGTACAGCACATTCGATTGATCGGTATCGAACATTCGATTGATCAGTACAGCACATTCGATTGATCGGTTCCGCACATTCGATTGATCGGTACCGCACATTCGATTGATCGGTACCACACATTCGATTGATCGGTACCGCATATTCCATTGATCGGTATCGAACATTCGACTGCTCCGTACCGCACATTCGATTGATCGGTACCGCACATTCGATTAATCGGTACCGCACATTCGATTGATCGGTACCGAACATTCGATTGATCGGTACCGCACAATCGATTGATCGGTACCGAACATTCTATTGATCTGTACCGCACATTCGATTGATCGGTACCGCACATTCGATTGATCGGTACCGCACATTCGATTGATCGGTACCTCACATTCGATTGATCGGTACCGCACATTCGATTGATCGGTATCGAACATTCGTTTGATCGGTACCGCACATTTGATTGATCGGTACCGCACATTCGATTGATCGGTACCGCACATTCGATTCATCGGTATCGCACATTCGATTGATCGGAACCGCACATTCGATTCATCGGTTCGGTACCGAACATTCGATTATCGGTACCGCACATTCGATTGATCGGTACCGCACATTCGATTGATCGGTACCGCACATTCAATTGATCGGTACCGCACATTCGATTGATCGGTACCGAACATTCGATTGATCGGTACCGAACATTCGATTGATCAATACCGCACATTCGATTGATCGGTAACGAATATTCGAATGATCGGTACCGCACATTCGATTGATCGGTAACGAACATTCGATAGATCGGTACCGCACATTCGATTGATCAATACCGCATATTCGATTGATCGGTACCGCACATTCGATTGATCGGTATCGAACATTCGATTGATCGGTACAGCACATTCGATTGATCGGTACCGCACATTCGATTGATCGGTACGGTATCGAACATTCGATTGTTCGGTATCGCACATTAGTTGATCGGTACCGCACATTCGATTGATCGGTACCGCACATTCGATTGATCGGTACCGCACATTCGATTGATCGGTACCGCACATTCGATTCATCGGTACCGCACATTCGATTGATCGGTACCGAACATTCGATTGTTCGTTACCGCACATTCGATTGATCGGTATCGAACATTCGATTGATCGGTACCGCACATTCGATTGATCGGTACCTCACATTCGATTGATCGGTACCGCACATTCGATTGATCGGAACCGCACATTCGATTCATCGGTACGGTACCGAACATTCGATTGATCGGTACCGAACATTCGATTGATCTGTACCGCACAATCGATTGATCGGTACCGAACATTCGATTGATGGGTACCGAATATTCTATTGATCGGTACCGCACATTTGATTGATCGATCGGTACCGCACATTCGATTGATCGGTACCGAACATTCGATTGATCGGTACCGCACATTCGATTGATCAATACCGCACATTCGATTGATCGGTAACGAATATTCGAATGATCGGTACCGCACATTCGATTGATCGGTACCGCACATTCGATTGATCGGTTCCGCACATTCGATTCATCGGTACCGCACATTCGATTGATCGGAACCGCACATTAGATTCATCGGTACGGTACCGAACATTCGATTATCGGTACCGCACATTCGATTGATCGGTACCGCACATTCGATTGATCGGTACCGCACATTCGATTGATCGGTACCGCACATTCGATTGATCGGTACCGAACATTCGATTGATCGGTACCGAACATTCGATTGATCAATACCGCACATTCGATTGATCGGTAACGAATATTTGAATGATCGGTCCCGCACATTCGATTGATCGGTAACGAACATTCGATTGATCGGTACCGCACATTCGATTGATCAATACCGAATATTCGATTGATCGGTATTGCACATTCGATTGATCGGTATCGAACATTCGATTGATCGGTACAGCACATTCGATTGATCGGTACCGCACATTCGATTGATCGGTACGGTATCGAACATTCGATTGTTCGGTATCGCACATTAGTTGATCGGTACCGCACATTCGATTGATCGGTACCGCACATTCGATTGATCGGTACCTCACATTCGATTGATCGGTACCGCACATTCGATTAATCGGTACCGCACATTCGATTGATCGGTACCGAACATTCGATTGATCGGAACCGCACATTCGATTCATCGGTACGGTACCGAACATTCGATTGATCGGTACCGAACATTCGATTCATCGGTACCGCACAATCGATTGATCGGTACCGAACATTCGATTGATGGGTACCGAATATTCTATTGATCAGTACCGCACATTCGATTGATCGGTACCGCACATTCGATTGATCGGTACCGAACATTCGATTGATCGGTACCGAACATTCGATTGATCAATACCGCACATTCGATTGATCGGTAACGAATATTCGAATGATCGGTACCGCACATTCGATTGATCGGTACCGCACATTCGATTGATCGGTACCGCACATTCGATTGATCGGTAACGAACATTCGATTGATCGGTACCGAACATTCGATTGATCGGTATCGAACATTCGATTGATCGGTACAGCACATTCGATTGATCGGTACCGCACATTCGATTGATCGGTACGGTATCGAACATTCGATTGTTCGGTATCGCACATTAGTTGATCGGTACCGCACATTCGATTGATCGGTACCGCACATTCGATTGATCGGTACCGCACATTCGATTGATCGGTACCGCACATTCGATTGATCGGTACCGAACATTCGATTGTTCGTTACCGCACATTCGATTGATCGGTATCGAACATTCGATTGATCGGTACCGTACATTCGATTGATCGGTACCGAACATTCGATTGATCGGTACCGCACATTCGATTAATCGGTACCGCACATTCGATTGATCAATACCGCACATTCGATTGATCGGTACCGAACATTCGATTGATGGGTACCGAATATTCTATTGATCGGTACCGCACATTTGATTGATCGATCGGTACCGCACATTCGATTGATCGGTACCGAACATTCGATTGATCGGTACCGAACATTCGATTGATCAATACCGCACATTCGATTGATCGGTAACGAATATTCGAATGATCGGTACCGCACATTCGATTGATCGGTACCGCACATTCGATTGATCGGTACCGCACATTCGACTCATCGGTACCGCACATTCGATTGATCGGAACCGCACATTCGATTCATCGGTACGGTACCGAACATTCGATTATCGGTAACGCACATTCGATTGATCGGTACCGAACATTCGATTGATCGGTACCGAACATTCGATTGATCAATACCGCACATTCGATTGATCGGTAACGAATATTTGAATGATCGGTCCCGCACATTCGATTGATCGGTAACGAACATTCGATTGATCGGTACCGCACATTCGATTGATCAATACCGAATATTCGATTGATCGGTACCGCACATTCGATTGATCGGTATCGAACATTCGATTGATCGGTACCGCACATTCGATTGATCGGTACCGAACATTCGATTGATCGGTACGGTATCGAACATTCGATTGTTCGGTATCGCACATTAGTTGATCGGTACCGCACATTCGATTGATCGGTACCGCACATTCGATTGATCGGTACCGCACATTCGATTGATCGGTTCCGCACATTCGATTGATCGGTACCGCACATTCGATTGATCGGTACCGAACATTCTATTGTTCGTTACCGCACATTCGATTGATCGGTATCGAACATTCGATTGATCGGTACCGCACATTCGATTGATCGGTACCTCACATTCGATTGATCGGTACCGCACATTCGATTAATCGGTACCGCACATTCGATTGATCGGTACCGAACATTCGATTGATCGGAACCGCAAATTCGATTCATCGGTACGGTACCGAACATTCGATTGATCGGTACCGAACATTCGATTCATCGGTACCGCACAATCGATTGATCGGTACCGAACATTCGATTGATGGGTACCGAATATTCTATTGATCGGTACCGCACATTCGATTGATCGGTACCGCACATTCGATTGATCGGTACCGAACATTCGATTGATCGGTACCGAACATTCGATTGATCAATACCGCACATTCGATTGATCGGTAACGACTATTCGAATGATCGGTACCGCACATTCGATTGATCGGTACCGCACATTCGATTGATCGGTACCGCACATTCGATTGATCGGTACGGTACAGAACATTCGATTATCGGTACCGCACATTCGATTGATCGGTACCGCACATTCGATTGATCGGTACCGCACATTCGATTGATCGGTACCGCACATTCGATTGATCGGTACCGAACATTCGATTGATCAATACCTCACATTCGATTGATCGGTAACGAATATTCGAATGATCGGTACCGCACATTCGATTGATCGGTAACGAACATTCGATTGATCGGTACCGCACATTCGATTGATCAATACCGCATATTCGATTGATCGGTACCGAACATTCGATTGATCGGTATCGAACATTCGATTGATCGGTACAGCACATTCGATTGATCGGTACCGCACATTCGATTGATCGTTACGGTATCGAACATTCGATTGTTCGGTATCGCACATTAGTTGATCGGTACCGCACATTCGATTGATCGGTACCGCACATTCGATTGATCGGTACCGCACATTCGATTCATCGGTACCGCACATTCGATTGATCGGTACCGAACATTCGATTGTTCGTTACCGCACATTCGATTGATCGGTATCGAACATTCGATTGATCGGTACCGTACATTCGATTGATCGGTACCGAACATTCGATTGATCGGTACCGCACATTCGATTAATCGGTACCGCACATTCGATTGATCAATACCGCACATTCGATTGATCGGTAACGAATATTCGAATGATCGGTACCGCACATTCGATTGATCGGTACCGCACATTCGATTGATCGGTACCGCACATTCGATTGATCGGTACCGAACATTCGATTGATCGGTACCGAACATTCGATTGATCAATACCGCACATTCGATTGATCGGTAACGAATATTCGAATGATCGGTACCGCACATTCGATTGATCGGTAACGAACATTCGATTGATCGGTACCGCACATTCGATTGATCAATACCGCATATTCGATTGATCGGTACCGCACATTCGATTGATCGGTACCGAACATTCGATTGATCGGTACAGCACATTCGATTGATCGGTACCGCACATTCGATTGATCGGTACCGCACATTCGATTAATCGGTACCGAACATTCGATTGATGGGTACCGAATATTCTATTGATCGGTACCGCACATTTGATTGATCGATCGGTACCGCACATTCGATTGATCGGTACCGAACATTCGATTGATCGGTACCGAACATTCGATTGATCAATACCGCACATTCGATTGATCGGTAACGAATATTCGAATGATCGGTACCGCACATTCGATTGATCGGTACCGCACATTCGATTGATCGGTACCGCACATTCGACTCATCGGTACCGCACATTCGATTGATCTGAACCGCACATTCGATTCATCGGTACGGTACCGAACATTCGATTATCGGTAACGCACATTCGATTGATCGGTACCGAACATTCGATTGATCGGTACCGAACATTCGATTGATCAATACCGCACATTCGATTGATCGGTAACGAATATTTGAATGATCGGTCCCGCACATTCGATTGATCGGTAACGAACATTCGATTGATCGGTACCGCACATTCGATTGATCAATACCGAATATTCGATTGATCGGTACCGCACATTCGATTGATCGGTATCGAACATTCGATTGATCGGTACCGCACATTCGATTGATCGGTACCGAACATTCGATTGATCGGTACGGTATCGAACATTCGATTGTTCGGTATCGCACATTAGTTGATCGGTACCGCACATTCGATTGATCGGTACCGCACATTCGATTGATCGGTACCGCACATTCGATTGATCGGTTCCGCACATTCGATTGATCGGTACCGCACATTCGATTGATCGGTACCGAACATTCTATTGTTCGTTACCGCACATTCGATTGATCGGTATCGAACATTCGATTGATCGGTACCGCACATTCGATTGATCGGTACCTCACATTCGATTGATCGGTACCGCACATTCGATTAATCGGTACCGCACATTCGATTGATCGGTACCGAACATTCGATTGATCGGTACCGAACATTCGATTCATCGGTACCGCACAATCGATTGATCGGTACCGAACATTCGATTGATGGGTACCGAATATTCTATTGATCGGTACCGCACATTCGATTGATCGGTACCGCACATTCGATTGATCGGTACCGAACATTCGATTGATCG
The DNA here is from genome assembly GCF_037975245.1 of Apostichopus japonicus. Classification (NCBI taxonomy): domain Eukaryota; kingdom Metazoa; phylum Echinodermata; class Holothuroidea; order Aspidochirotida; family Stichopodidae; genus Apostichopus; species Apostichopus japonicus. The sequence goes on along the minus strand of NC_092571.1, from coordinate 5,176,166 downwards.
GTACCGAACATTCGATTGATCAATACCGCACATTCGATTGATCGGTAACGACTATTCGAATGATCGGTACCGCACATTCGATTGATCGGTACCGCACATTCGATTGATCGGTACCGCACATTCGATTGATCGGTACGGTACAGAACATTCGATTATCGGTACCGCACATTCGATTGATCGGTACCGCACATTCGATTGATCGGTACCGCACATTCGATTGATCGGTACCGCACATTCGATTGATCGGTACCGAACATTCGATTGATCAATACCTCACATTCGATTGATCGGTAACGAATATTCGAATGATCGGTACCGCACATTCGATTGATCGGTAACGAACATTCGATTGATCGGTACCGCACATTCGATTGATCAATACCGCATATTCGATTGATCGGTACCGAACATTCGATTGATCGGTATCGAACATTCGATTGATCGGTACAGCACATTCGATTGATCGGTACCGCACATTCGATTGATCGTTACGGTATCGAACATTCGATTGTTCGGTATCGCACATTAGTTGATCGGTACCGCACATTCGATTGATCGGTACCGCACATTCGATTGATCGGTACCGCACATTCGATTCATCGGTACCGCACATTCGATTGATCGGTACCGAACATTCGATTGTTCGTTACCGCACATTCGATTGATCGGTATCGAACATTCGATTGATCGGTACCGTACATTCGATTGATCGGTACCGAACATTCGATTGATCGGTACCGCACATTCGATTAATCGGTACCGCACATTCGATTGATCAATACCGCACATTCGATTGATCGGTAACGAATATTCGAATGATCGGTACCGCACATTCGATTGATCGGTACCGCACATTCGATTGATCGGTACCGCACATTCGATTGATCGGTACCGAACATTCGATTGATCGGTACCGAACATTCGATTGATCAATACCGCACATTCGATTGATCGGTAACGAATATTCGAATGATCGGTACCGCACATTCGATTGATCGGTAACGAACATTCGATTGATCGGTACCGCACATTCGATTGATCAATACCGCATATTCGATTGATCGGTACCGCACATTCGATTGATCGGTACCGAACATTCGATTGATCGGTACAGCACATTCGATTGATCGGTACCGCACATTCGATTGATCGGTACCGCACATTCGATTGTTCGGTATCGCACATTAGTTGATCGGTACCGCACATTCGATTGATCGGTACCGCACATTCGATTGATCGGTACCGCACATTCGATTGATCGGTACCGCACATTCGATTGATCGGTACCGCACATTCGATTGATCGGTACCGCACATTCGATTGATCGGTAACGAACATTCGATTGATCGGTACCGCACATTCGATTGATCAATACCGCATATTCGATTGATCGGTACCGAACATTCGATTGATCGGTATCGAACATTCGATTGATCGGTACAGCACATTCGATTGATCGGTACCGCACATTCGATTGATCGGTACGGTATCGAACATTCGATTGTTCGGTATCGCACATTAGTTGATCGGTACCGCACATTCGATTGATCGGTACCGCACATTCGATTGATCGGTACCGCACATTCGATTCATCGGTACCGCACATTTGATTGATCGGTACCGAACATTCGATTGTTCGTTACCGCACATTCGATTGATCGGTATCGAACATTCGATTGATCGGTACCGTACATTCGATTGATCGGTACCGAACATTCGATTGATCGGTACCGCACATTCGATTAATCGGTACCGCACATTCGATTGATCAATACCGCACATTCGATTGATCGGTAACGAATATTCGAATGATCGGTACCGCACATTCGATTGATCGGTACCGCACATTCGATTGATCGGTACCGCACATTCGATACATCGGTACGGTACCGAACATTCGATTGATCGGTACCGAACATTCGATTGATCTGTACCGCACAATCGATTGATCGGTACCGAACATTCGATTGATGGGTACCGAATATTCTATTGATCGGTACCGCACATTTGATTGATCGATCGGTACCGCACATTCGATTGATCGGTACCGAACATTCGATTGATCGGTACCGAACATTCGTCTGATCAATACCGCACATTCGATTGATCGGTAACGAACATTCGATTGATCGGTACCGCACATTCGATTGATCGGTACCGCACATTCGACTCATCGGTACCGCACATTCGATTGATCGGAACCGCACATTCGATTCATCGGTACGGTACCGAACATTCGATTATCGGTACCGCACATTCGATTGATCGGTACCGAACATTCGATTGATCGGTACCGAACATTCGATTGATCAATACCGCACATTCGATTGATCGGTAACGAATATTTGAATGATCGGTCCCGCACATTCGATTGATCGGTAACGAACATTCGATTGATCGGTACCGCACATTCGATTGATCAATACCGAATATTCGATTGATCAATACCGCACATTCGATTGATCGGTATCGAACATTCGATTGATCGGTACAGCACATTCGATTGATCGGTACCGCACATTCGATTGATCGGTACGGTATCGAACATTCGATTGTTCGGTATCGCACATTAGTTGATCGGTACCGCACATTCGATTGATCGGTACCGCACATTCGATTGATCGGTACCGCACATTCGATTGATCGGTACCGCACATTCGATTGATCGGTACCGCACATTCGATTGATCGGTACCGAACATTCTATTGTTCGTTACCGCACATTCGATTGATCGGTATCGAACATTCGATTGATCGGTACCGCACATTCGATTGATCGGTACCTCACATTCGATTGATCGGTACCGCACATTCGAGTAATCGGTACCGCACATTCGATTGATCGGTACCGAACATTCGATTGATCGGAACCGCACATTCGATTCATCGGTACGGTACCGAACATTCGATTGATCGGTACCGAACATTCGATTCATCGGTACCGCACAATCGATTGATCGGTACCGAACATTCGATTGATGGGTACCGAATATTCTATTGATCGGTACCGCACATTCGATTGATCGGTACCGCACATTCGATTGATCGGTACCGAACATTCGATTGATCGGTACCGAACATTCGATTGATCAATACCGCACATTCGATTGATCGGTAACGAATATTCGAATGATCGGTACCGCACATTCGATTGATCGGTACCGCACATTCGATTGATCGGTACCGCACATTCGATTGATCGGTACGGTACCGAACATTCGATTATCGGTACCGCACATTCGATTGATCGGTACCGCACATTCGATTGATCGGTACCGCACATTCGATTGATCGGTACCGCACATTCGATTGATCGGTACCGAACATTCGATTGATCAATACCTCACATTCGATTGATCGGTAACGAATATTCGAATGATCGGTACCGCACATTCGATTGATCGGTAACGAACATTCGATTGATCGCTACCGCACATTCGATTGATCAATACCGCATATTCGATTGATCGGTACCGAACATTCGATTGATCGGTATCGAACATTCGATTGATCGGTACAGCACATTCGATTGATCGGTACCGCACATTCGATTGATCGGTACGGTATCGAACATTCGATTGTTCGGTATCGCACATTAGTTGATCGGTACCGCACATTCGATTGATCGGTACCGCACATTCGATTGATCGGTACCGCACATTCGATTCATCGGTACCGCACATTCGATTGATCGGTACCGAACATTCGATTGTTCGTTACCGCACATTCGATTGATCGGTATCGAACATTCGATTGATCGGTACCGTACATTCGATTGATCGGTACCGAACATTCGATTGATCGGTACCGCACATTCGATTGATCAATACCGCACATTCGATTGATCAATACCGCACATTCGATTGATCAATACCGCACATTCGATTGATCGGTAACGAATATTCGAATGATCGGTACCGCACATTCGATACATCGGTACGGTACCGAACATTCGATTGATCGGTACCGAACATTCGATTGATCTGTACCGCACAATCGATTGATCGGTACCGAACATTCGATTGATGGGTACCGAATATTCTATTGATCGGTACCGCACATTTGATTGATCGATCGGTACCGCACATTCGATTGATCGGTACCGAACATTCGATTGATCGGTACCGAACATTCGATTGATCAATACCGCACATTCGATTGATCGGTAACGAATATTCGAATGATCGGTACCGCACATTCGATTGATCGGTACCGCACATTCGATTGATCGGTACCGCACATTCGACTCATCGGTACCGCACATTCGATTGATCGGAACCGCACATTCGATTCATCGGTACGGTACCGAACATTCGATTATCGGTACCGCACATTCGATTGATCGGTACCGCACATTCGATTGATCGGTACCGCACATTCGATTGATCGGTACCGCACATTCGATTGATCGGTACCGAACATTCGATTGATCGGTACCGAACATTCGATTGATCAATACCGCACATTCGATTGATCGGTAACGAATATTCGAATGATCGGTACCGCACATTCGATTGATCGGTAACGAACATTCGATTGATCGGTACCGCACATTCGATTGATCAATACCGAATATTCGATTGATCGGTACCGCACATTCGATTGATCGGTATCGAACATTCGATTGATCGGTACAGCACATTCGATTGATCGGTACCGCACATTCGATTGATCGGTACGGTATCGAACATTCGATTGTTCGGTATCGCACATTAGTTGATCGGTACCGCACATTCGATTGATCGGTACCGCACATTCGATTGATCGGTACCGCACATTCGATTGATCGGTACCGCACATTCGATTGATCGGTACCGCACATTCGATTGATCGGTACCGAACATTCGATTGTTCGTTACCGCACATTCGATTGATCGGTATCGAACATTCGATTGATCGGTACCGCACATTCGATTGATCGGTACCTCACATTCGATTGATCGGTACCGCACATTCGATTAATCGGTACCGCACATTCGATTGATCGGTACCGAACATTCGATTGATCGGAACCGCACATTCGATTCATCGGTACGGTACCGCACATTCGATTGATCGGTACCGCACATTCGATTGATCGGTACCGCACATTCGATTGATCGGTACCGAACATTCGATTGATCAATACCGCACATTCGATTGATCGGTAACGAATATTCGAATGATCGGTACCGCACATTCGATTGATCGGTAACGAACATTCGATTGATCGGTACCGCACATTCGATTGATCAATACCGCATATTCGATTGATCGGTACCGCACATTCGATTGATCGGTATCGAACATTCGATTGATCGGTACAGCACATTCGATTGATCGGTACCGCACATTCGATTGATCGGTACGGTATCGAACATTCGATTGTTCGGTATCGCACATTAGTTGATCGGTACCGCACATTCGATTGATCGGTACCGCACATTCGATTGATCGGTACCGCACATTCGATTGATCGGTACCGCACATTCGATTCATCGGTACCGCACATTCGATTGATCGGTACCGAACATTCGATTGTTCGTTACCGCACATTCGATTGATCGGTATCGAACATTCGATTGATCGGTACCGCACATTCGATTGATCGGTACCTCACATTCGATTGATCGGTACCGCACATTCGGTGTTGTTCAAACAATTCCGAAACGTTTTCAGTGTTAAGAGAAAATATTGTTTTGGTGATGTTATGTACTGGCCGGGCTTAAATTAATAAATTAATGTCACTCATGAAGATTGACGTCACTAGGTGGCGAGTCTAGTGGTTCAGGAAGTTAGTGAGGGCTTAGAATCCCTCTCCTTAAAATACTTGGCATAATTAACCACCTTATGTTCAACATTTTGATAAATCGGCATACAAAATATACAAATCACTTTCATAACTTTGAACAGACCAATTAGCCCCTTCAAAAGATTGTGTTAAGGTGTGTAACGCTCTTAGTGTTCTATTGCTTGTAACGAAGTTTCGTAAATTGAAACTAGTAGTGTGTTTGAGACTTAACACATTAATTCGTTTCGATTAACAATGATACTAAAATGTTTCCAAAGGATCACCACTGGTTATACCTCAGGGAGACTTTCGGTATCGTTATCAGATGAATTTAACTTTGAAACAAGTTGTACACTAAGCATTTAACAAGTAGAGTAGAATAATGCTGACATTTTTACGTGCTATTTCCTGGAGAAGATTGGTGGGTGGTGCTAGGGTGAAGGTGATGGGTTTTAGTGCTTGTGTCATTAATGACGTCATATGGTCAGAATTCAAATAACTCTCCAAACAGCAGTGTGGTCATTAAGCGTCTGCAATATTGCCCAATATTTCATACACTAGTAGGCTAACACAATGATTAAGAAAATATATGTCTAAGGTCACGTGATCAAAAGAAAAAAGGTCAAACTTGTGCACGTACCATAATGACCTAAAATCTGTAGTTAACCTTCCTAAGTCAAGGCTATTCCGGTAGACAAAGCAAACGTGTTCAGCAATTTAAACTTAGTGTAAACAAACTGTCATTTTGGCTAATTAAATAATTGACAGTGTTGTACCCATGCGGAAGTACTGGAGTGACTGCATTATTTGAATGAATGTTTATGGCACCTGTTTACCCAATGTTGGGATGATATCTGCAACTCTATGGATTGACTACTGTACCAATTCCTATTGTATACAAGTTAACTGGCTAATTTAATTGGACAGTTATCCACTTATTTGAAAACATCGAAGGGTGCTTGCGCCCTCTTTATTTCGGCGGATGTCCATGGAAATAGCATATTAATTGTTTTGTAACCGCTATGGACCGCATGAGTTTTCTTTTGTAGTTTCTGTTTGCAGACAGTTGGGACAATTTCCTAATGCTAAAACTTGTCTAAACGGGTGCTGTTTGTCAAAGATGATGCTTAATAAGATTTGTTAATATAGTGTCTACTGTACTCATTATTAGTTTGTAAAATATTTCCCTCCAATATCAACTATGATACTTGAAAATTGATCTAGTTTAGAGATGTTATCTATTTTAAATGGTGATAGCTGTGATTTATATAAGAAAGACAATTAGATCCCTCAATAATCGCTGTTTACGACAAGTTCTTGTTAAACATCCAATGTATTTAACTCGCCATCATTTTGCGTAAACTGCTTCTAACGCTACTTAGTCTCTAACAATATATATATATATATATATATATATATATATATATATATATATATATATATATATATATATATATATATATATATATATATATATATATATATATATATATATATATATATTTTTTTTTTTTTTTTTTTTTATTGCTCATGAAAATCATACAATACACAATAAAGGATGAATTCAACAAGTGACACAAAAATAATAAAACGAACTGTCACGATTGAAGTAAATGTACCCAAGGGAGCCAATACTTCTCCCATACCAACTCATCCATATTCTTTTGAAAAATCAATTTTTGTATCATAAAATATTCTTTCAGATAATTCAGAGTGCCAATCACTGTGGGAAGAATCTTAATTTTCTTACAACTAAAAATGTAACATTTTATCAAAATGAGCATTAAATTGAGGACACGTGAATAGTCGCCCCCAATCAAAACTTCAGAAATATCCAAATGAAATTTAATATCAACATTAATGAAAAGGTTTCAAAGAATTTCCAAATTCTCTGAACAAAATCACAATGATAAAACAAATGTTCTATTGTTTCAAGATTAAGCAGGCAAAAAGTGGACATATTTGATGCAACAATACCAATCTTTTGCAAATAATAATTTGTCGGGATGATTCTACGAAGAATACGATACTGAAACCAGCGAATGTAAATATCACTACTAGAGTTAAAAGGGACTGTACAATACAAGGCCCAATCCGCACTAGTAATACTGAACGATTCTGTCCATTTGAGATAAGATTTACACGGGCGGTAAGAAGAATACAGCAATGATTGTAAACATATTTACAATCAAAACTACCCATATTCAATAGTATATTTATGAAACTGTTAACAGGGCCACAAAGATACTCAACATTACAGGCATCTGTAAAACTACGCAGCCTGGTTTTTACAGACCGAAAAAGGCCATGATATTCCAAAAAATTGGTCTTAATGGGATACTTCTCAAGAAAGTGAATCAAAGGAAGAAAATGTCCGTTTTCATCAATCAAGTCACCAATGAAAAGTACGCCATGAAGCGCCCAGTGACGATAATCAACCGGGAAATCCCCTATCGTCACCAGGGAGATATTCCAAATTGGCAGACTACAGATAAGCGAACTATCCAAATGAGGAGAATTCAAAAAATTATTCAGGTATAACCAAGTGGAGTAAAAAACATCTTTCCAGAATGGATTGTGAACACGTCCGCTAACGAGATTAACCCAATAATCACCATTCTTATAAAAATCCGCAACGTTAATGCCATACTTCTCTAGAAGAATACACCCAGACATGGTGACTGGATTACGAAGTAATCTTTGAAATGTAGAAACCTTTAAAGCGGTACAGTGTAAAGCAAAATCCACCATTCTCAACCCTCCCTCGGGGTATGACTGGCAAATCTGATTACGACTAATCTTATCCGGCTTTTTATTCCAAATGAAATGGAAAAGTAAGGCACTAACGCCAGAAATAAAAACTTCAGTTGGCCTCGGGAGCGAGACAATATAATAATTGAAGCAGGGAAGGATAAGAGATTTAACAACAGTAATTCTACCCAACACAGTCAAGTTACGTTTAGCCCAAATATTGATAATATTATTCAACTTCATGAAAGCATTATTATAATTTCTGGGCCCGATAAGTTCTAGATTAGTATTGAAAGTAATCCCAAGCAAAACGAAGTCATCACCGGGTTTTAACCACGGGACCCCCTCCAGACTATCAAAATACAGCGTGGACTCTTTCAATGACCCTAGACTAACCAGTAGAGATTTATTCAAGTTGAGATTCAAGCCAGAGATGGAACCAAATTTTTTAATTTGATTGACGAGGCTGCAAAAAGAAACCTCATCTGGGTGAATGAAAAAGGTCGTATCGTCTGCGTACTGCGCCAACTTACATTCTCGGTCACCAATAGTTATACCACGAATACTCTTGTCTTTGCATACCAGTTGATTTAAAAGTTCAGCACAAAGAATAAAGAGATAGGGAGACAAAGGATCACCTTGTCTACAACCCCTTTCTAAGGGAAAATCCCTCGTGACAAAGCCGTTCACTATAACCGAGGTCGTGGCTTCATTATAAAAAGCATCAAACCAACGGAGAATAGAGGGACCAAAGTTAAACAAACTAAGAACCTTTCTAATAAAACGGAAAAAAAAACACTGTCAAAAGCTTTTTCAAAATCAATTGCAAATAAAACACCTGGGCTATGGTCCTCCTCAAGGTTAAACATTATGCCATAGATAGTTCGAATGCTATCACCTATGTATCTACCCTTAATGAAGCCACTCTGATCTGGGGAAATTAAGTCGGAAATAAACTTTCTGACACGATTAGCTATACAAGAATATAATATATTTTTCTTGTTTCTTTGCATTGAACGTGTCAGTATTGCTAGTTGATGAGGGGGTATATTCTGAAGCTATAAGTATTCAAATTATTTTTTATGGTGGATCTCGTAAACTGGTCGCAATCAGAAGAGACGGAATCTGAGCTACATGAGGATACGTCCCTCCAGTTGTTAATGAGATCGAATGTGCTGTTTTAATACGTTAGACATGCCGCCTGTGGCCATTTTTAAAGTAATACATTAACATTGATGTCATTGATAAATAATTTTAAACTTTCAAATTCAAGAATTGGTGATACGGAACGCACGAGGATCCAGTGGCGTTCACAAGATCCAAAGGTGGGAGCCAAACTCAAAAGTTTCTACAAATGATTTGGTAAAGTTCTGAATTTTGTGGAATTTTCAGATGCGTATGAGGGACTTTAGAAAGAAATGCAAAACTAGAGATTAAATGGTGCACTCTTAGGTTGTTTTAGACTACGTAGGTTAATATCATTCGATTGATCAATACCTCACATTCGATTGATCGGTAACGAATATTCGAATGATCGGTACCGCACATTCGATTGATCGGTAACGAACATTCGATTGATCGCTACCGCACATTCGATTGATCAATACCGCATATTCGATTGATCGGTACCGAACATTCGATTGATCGGTATCGAACATTCGATTGATCGGTACAGCACATTCGATTGATCGGTACCGCACATTCGATTGATCGGTACGGTATCGAACATTCGATTGTTCGGTATCGCACATTAGTTGATCGGTACCGCACATTCGATTGATCGGTACCGCACATTCGATTGATCGGTACCGCACATTCGATTCATCGGTACCGCACATTCGATTGATCGGTACCGAACATTCGATTGTTCGTTACCGCACATTCGATTGATCGGTATCGAACATTCGATTGATCGGTACCGTACATTCGATTGATCGGTACCGAACATTCGATTGATCGGTACCGCACATTCGATTGATCAATACCGCACATTCGATTGATCAATACCGCACATTCGATTGATCAATACCGCACATTCGATTGATCGGTAACGAATATTCGAATGATCGGTACCGCACATTCGATTGATCGGTACCGCACATTCGATTGATCGGTACCGCACATTCGATACATCGGTACGGTACCGAACATTCGATTGATCGGTACCGAACATTCGATTGATCTGTACCGCACAATCGATTGATCGGTACCGAACATTCGATTGATGGGTACCGAATATTCTATTGATCGGTACCGCACATTTGATTGATCGATCGGTACCGCACATTCGATTGATCGGTACCGAACATTCGATTGATCGGTACCGAACATTCGATTGATCAATACCGCACATTCGATTGATCGGTAACGAATATTCGAATGATCGGTACCGCACATTCGATTGATCGGTACCGCACATTCGATTGATCGGTACCGCACATTCGACTCATCGGTACCGCACATTCGATTGATCGGAACCGCACATTCGATTCATCGGTACGGTACCGAACATTCGATTATCGGTACCGCACATTCGATTGATCGGTACCGCACATTCGATTGATCGGTACCGCACATTCGATTGATCGGTACCGCACATTCGATTGATCGGTACCGAACATTCGATTGATCGGTACCGAACATTCGATTGATCAATACCGCACATTCGATTGATCGGTAACGAATATTCGAATGATCGGTACCGCACATTCGATTGATCGGTAACGAACATTCGATTGATCGGTACCGCACATTCGATTGATCAATACCGAATATTCGATTGATCGGTACCGCACATTCGATTGATCGGTATCGAACATTCGATTGATCGGTACAGCACATTCGATTGATCGGTACCGCACATTCGATTGATCGGTACGGTATCGAACATTCGATTGTTCGGTATCGCACATTAGTTGATCGGTACCGCACATTCGATTGATCGGTACCGCACATTCGATTGATCGGTACCGCACATTCGATTGATCGGTACCGCACATTCGATTGATCGGTACCGCACATTCGATTGATCGGTACCGAACATTCGATTGTTCGTTACCGCACATTCGATTGATCGGTATCGAACATTCGATTGATCGGTACCGCACATTCGATTGATCGGTACCTCACATTCGATTGATCGGTACCGCACATTCGATTAATCGGTACCGCACATTCGATTGATCGGTACCGAACATTCGATTGATCGGAACCGCACATTCGATTCATCGGTACGGTACCGCACATTCGATTGATCGGTACCGCACATTCGATTGATCGGTACCGCACATTCGATTGATCGGTACCGAACATTCGATTGATCAATACCGCACATTCGATTGATCGGTAACGAATATTCGAATGATCGGTACCGCACATTCGATTGATCGGTAACGAACATTCGATTGATCGGTACCGCACATTCGATTGATCAATACCGCATATTCGATTGATCGGTACCGCACATTCGATTGATCGGTATCGAACATTCGATTGATCGGTACAGCACATTCGATTGATCGGTACCGCACATTCGATTGATCGGTACGGTATCGAACATTCGATTGTTCGGTATCGCACATTAGTTGATCGGTACCGCACATTCGATTGATCGGTACCGCACATTCGATTGATCGGTACCGCACATTCGATTGATCGGTACCGCACATTCGATTCATCGGTACCGCACATTCGATTGATCGGTACCGAACATTCGATTGTTCGTTACCGCACATTCGATTGATCGGTATCGAACATTCGATTGATCGGTACCGCACATTCGATTGATCGGTACCTCACATTCGATTGATCGGTACCGCACATTCGATTGATCGGTACCGCACATTCGATTGATCTGTACCGCACAATCGATTGATCGGTACCGAACATTCGATTGATGGGTACCTAATATTCTATTGATCGGTACCGCACATTTGATTGATCGATCGGTACCGCACATTCGATTGATCGGTACCGAACATTCGATTGATCGGTACCGAACATTCGATTGATCAATACCGCACATTCGATTGATCGGTAACGAATATTCGAATGATCGGTACCGCACATTCGATTGATCGGTACCGCACATTCGATTGATCGGTACCGCACATTCGTTCGATTCATCGGTACCGCACATTCGATTGATCGGAACCGCACATTCGATTCATCGGTACGGTACCGAACATTCGATTATCGGTACCGCACATTCGATTGATCGGTACCGCACATTCGATTGATCGGTACCGCACATTCGATTGATCGGTACCGCACATTCGATTGATCGGTACCGCACATTCGATTGATCGGTACCGAACATTCGATTGATCGGTACCGAACATTCGATTGATCAATACCGCACATTCGATTGATCGGTAATGAATATTTGAATGATCGGTCCCGCACATTCGATTGATCGGTAACGAACATTCGATTGATCGGTACCGCACATTCGATTGATCAATACCGAATATTCGATTGATCGGTACCGCACATTCGATTGATCGGTATCGAACATTCGATTGATCGGTACAGCACATTCGATTGATCGGTACCGCACATTCGATTGATCGGTACGGTATCGAACATTCGATTGTTCGGTATCGCACATTAGTTGATCGGTACCGCACATTCGATTGATCGGTACCGCACATTCGATTGATCGGTACCGCACATTCGATTGATCGGTACCGCACATTCGATTGATCGGTACCGCACATTCGATTGATCGGTACCGAACATTCGATTGTTCGTTACCGCACATTCGATTGATCGGTATCGAACATTCGATTGATCGGTACCGCACATTCGATTGATCGGTACCTCACATTCGATTGATCGGTACCGCACATTCGATTAATCGGTACCGCACATTCGATTGATCGGTACCGAACATTCGATTGATCGGAACCGCACATTCGAATTATCGGTACGGTACCGAACATTCGATTGATCGGTACCAAACATTCGATTGATCGGTACCGCACAATCGATTGATCGGTACCGAACATTCGATTGATGGGTACCGAATATTCTATTGATCGGTACCGCACATTCGATTGATCGGTACCGCACATTCGATTGATCGGTACCGAACATTCGATTGATCGGTACCGAACATTCGATTGATCAATACCGCACATTCGATTGATCGGTAACGAATATTCGAATGATCGGTACCGCACATTCGATTGATCGGTACCGCACATTCGATTGATCGGTACCGCACATTCGATTCATCGGTACGGTACCGAACATTCGATTATCGGTACCGCACATTCGATTGATCGGTACCGCACATTCGATTGATCGGTACCGCACATTCGATTGATCGGTACCGCACATTCGATTGATCGGTACCGAACATTCGATTGATCAATACCTCACATTCGATTGATCGGTAACGAATATTCGAATGATCGGTACCGCACATTCGATTGATCGGTAACGAACATTCGATTGATCGGTACCGCACATTCGATTGATCAATACCGCATATTCGATTGATCGGTACCGCACATTCGATTGATCGGTATCGAACATTCGATTGATCGGTACAGCACATTCGATTGATCGGTACCGCACATTCGATTGATCGGTACGGTATCGAACATTCGATTGTTCGGTATCGCACATTAGTTGATCGGTACCGCACATTCGATTGATCGGTACCGCACATTCGATTGATCGGTACCGCACATTCGATTCATCGGTACCGCACATTCGATTGATCGGTACCGAACATTCGATTGTTCGTTACCGCACATTCGATTGATCGGTATCGAAAATTCGATTGATCGGTACCGTACATTCGATTGATCGGTACCGAACATTCGATTGATCGGTACCGCACATTCGATTAATCGGTACCGCACATTCGATTGATCAATACCGCACATTCGATTGATCGGTAACGAATATTCGAATGATCGGTACCGCACATTCGATTGATCGGTACCGCACATTCGATTGATCGGTACCGCACATTCGATTCATCGGTACGGTACCGAACATTCGATTGATCGGTACCGAACATTCGATTGATCAATACCGCACATTCGATTGATCGGTAACGAATATTCGAATGATCGGTACCGCACATTCGATTGATCGGTACCGCACATTCGATTGATCGGTACCGCACATTCGACTCATCGGTACCGCACATTCGATTGATCGGAACCGCACATTCGATTCATCGGTACGGTACCGAACATTCGATTATCGGTACCGCACATTCGATTGATCGGTACCGCACATTCGATTGATCGGTACCGCACATTCGATTGATCGGTACCGCACATTCGATTGATCGGTACCGAACATTCGATTGATCGGTACCGAACATTCGATTGATCAATACCGCACATTCGATTGATCGGTAACGAATATTCGAATGATCGGTACCGCACATTCGATTGATCGGTAACGAACATTCGATTGATCGGTACCGCACATTCGATTGATCAATACCGAATATTCGATTGATCGGTACCGCACATTCGATTGATCGGTATCGAACATTCGATTGATCGGTACAGCACATTCGATTGATCGGTACCGCACATTCGATTGATCGGTACGGTATCGAACATTCGATTGATCGGTACCGCACATTCGATTGATCGGTACCGCACATTCGATTGATCGGTACCGCACATTCGATTGATCGGTACCGCACATTCGATTGATCGGTACCGAACATTCGATTGTTCGTTACCACACATTCGATTGATCGGTATCGAACATTCGATTGATCGGTACCGCACATTCGATTGATCGGTACCTCACATTCGATTGATGGGTACCGCACATTCGATTAATCGGTACCGCACATTCGATTGATCGGTACCGAACATTCGATTGATCGGAACCGCACATTCGATTCATCGGTACGGTACCGCACATTCGATTGATCGGTACCGCACATTCGATTGATCGGTACCGCACATTCGATTGATCGGTACCGAACATTCGATTGATCAATACCGCACATTCGATTGATCGGTAACGAATATTCGAATGATCGGTACCGCACATTCGATTGATCGGTAACGAACATTCGATTGATCGGTACCGCACATTCGATTGATCAATACCGCATATTCGATTGATCGGTACCGCACATTCGATTGATCGGTATCGAACATTCGATTGATCGGTACAGCACATTCGATTGATCGGTACCGCACATTCGATTGATCGGTACGGTATCGAACATTCGATTGTTCGGTATCGCACATTAGTTGATCGGTACCGCACATTCGATTGATCGGTACCGCACATTCGATTGATCGGTACCGCACATTCGATTGATCGGTACCGCACATTCGATTCATCGGTACCGCACATTCGATTGATCGGTACCGAACATTCGATTGTTCGTTACCGCACATTCGATTGATCGGTATCGAACATTTGATTGATCGGTACCGCACATTCGATTGATCGGTACCTCACATTCGATTGATCGGTACCGCACATTCGATTGATCGGAACCGCACATTCGATTCATCGGTACGGTACCGAACATTCGATTGATCGGTACCGAACATTCGATTGATCTGTACCGCACAATCGATTGATCGGTACCGAACATTCGATTGATGGGTACCGAATATTCTATTCATCGGTACCGCACATTTGATTGATCGATCGGTACCGCACATTCGATTGATCGGTACCGCACATTCGATTGATCGGTACCGCACATTCGATTCATCGGTACCGCACATTCGATTGATCGGAACCGCACATTCGATTCATCGGTACGGTACCGAACATTCGATTATCGGTACCGCACATTCGATTGATCGGTACCGCACATTCGATTGATCGGTACCGCACATTCGATTGATCGGTACCGCACATTCGATTGATCGGTACCGCACATTCGATTGATCGGTACCGAACATTCGATTGATCGGTACCGAACATTCGATTGATCAATACCGCACATTCGATTGATCGGTAACGAATATTTGAATGATCGGTCCCGCACATTCGATTGATCGGTAACGAACATTCGATTGATCGGTACCGCACATTCGATTGATCAATACCGAATATTCGATTGATCGGTACCGCACATTCGATTGATCGGTATCGAACATTCGATTGATCGGTACAGCACATTCGATTGATCGGTACCGCACATTCGATTGATCGGTACGGTATCGAACATTCGATTGTTCGGTATCGCACATTAGTTGATCGGTACCGCACATTCGATTGATCGGTACCGCACATTCGATTGATCGGTACCGCACATTCGATTGATCGGTACCGCACATTCGATTGATCGGTACCGCACATTCGATTGATCGGTACCGAACATTCGATTGTTCGTTACCGCACATTCGATTGATCGGTATCGAACATTCGATTGATCGGTACCGCACATTCGATTGATCGGTACCTCACATTCGATTGATCGGTACCGCACATTCGATTAATCGGTACCGCACATTCGATTGATCGGTACCGCACATTCGATTGATCGGAACCGCACATTCGAATTATCGGTACGGTACCGAACATTCGATTGATCGGTACCGAACATTCGATTCATCGGTACCGCACAATCGATTGATCGGTACCGAACATTCGATTGATGGGTACCGAATATTCTATTGATCGGTACCGCACATTCGATTGATCGGTACCGCACATTCGATTGATCGGTACCGAACATTCGATTGATCGGTACCGAACATTCGATTGATCAATACCGCACATTCGATTGATCGGTAACGAATATTCGAATGATCGGTACCGCACATTCGATTGATCGGTACCGCACATTCGATTGATCGGTACCGCACATTCGATTCATCGGTACGGTACCGAACATTCGATTATCGGTACCGCACATTCGATTGATCGGTACCGCACATTCGATTGATCGGTACCGCACATTCGATTGATCGGTACCGCACATTCGATTGATCGGTACCGAACATTCGATTGATCAATACCTCACATTCGATTGATCGGTAACGAATATTCGAATGATCGGTACCGCACATTCGATTGATCGGTAACGAACATTCGATTGATCGGTACCGCACATTCGATTGATCAATACCGCATATTCGATTGATCGGTACCGCACATTCGATTGATCGGTATCGAACATTCGATTGATCGGTACAGCACATTCGATTGATCGGTACCGCACATTCGATTGATCGGTACGGTATCGAACATTCGATTGTTCGGTATCGCACATTAGTTGATCGGTACCGCACATTCGATTGATCGGTACCGCACATTCGATTGATCGGTACCGCACATTCGATTCATCGGTAACGCACATTCGATTGATCGGTACCGAACATTCGATTGTTCGTTACCGCACATTCGATTGATCGGTATCGAACATTCGATTGATCGGTACCGTACATTCGATTGATCGGTACCGAACATTCGATTGATCGGTACCGCACATTCGATTAATCGGTACCGCACATTCGATTGATCAATACCGCACATTCGATTGATCGGTAACGAATATTCGAATGATCGGTACCGCACATTCGATTGATCGGTACCGCACATTCGATTGATCGGTACCGCACATTCGATTCATCGGTACGGTACCGAACATTCGATTGATCGGTACCGAACATTCGATTGATCTGTACCGCACAATCGATTGATCGGTACCGAACATTCGATTGATGGGTACCGAATATTCTATTGATCGGTACCGCACATTTGATTGATCGATCGGTACCGCACATTCGATTGATCGGTACCGAACATTCGATTGATCGGTACCGAACATTCGATTGATCAATACCGTACATTCGATTGATCGGTAACGAATATTCGAATGATCGGTACCGCACATTCGATTGATCGGTACCGCACATTCGATTGATCGGTACCGCACATTCGACTCATCGGTACCGCACATTCGATTGATCGGAACCGCACATTCGATTCATCGGTACGGTATCGAACATTCGATTATCGGTACCGCACATTCGATTGATCGGTACCGCACATTCGATTGATCGGTAACGAACATTCGATTGATCGGTACCGCACATTCGATTGATCAATACCGCATATTCGATTGATCGGTACCGCACATTCGATTGATCGGTATCGAACATTCGATTGATCGGTACAGCACATTCGATTGATCGGTACCGCACATTCGATTGATCGGTACGGTATCGAACATTCGATTGTTCGGTATCGCACATTAGTTGATCGGTACCGCACATTCGATTGATCGGTACCGCACATTCGATTGATCGGTACCGCACATTCGATTGATCGGTACCGCACATTCGATTCATCGGTACCGCACATTCGATTGATCGGTACCGAACATTCGATTGTTCGTTACCGCACATTCGATTGATCGGTATCGAACATTCGATTGATCGGTACCGCACATTCGATTGATCGGTACCTCACATTCGATTGATCGGTACCGCACATTCGATTGATCGGAACCGCACATTCGATTCATCGGTACGGTACCGAACATTCGATTGATCGGTACCGAACATTCGATTGATCTGTACCGCACAATCGATTGATCGGTACCGAACATTCGATTGATGGGTACCGAATATTCTATTGATCGGTACCGCACATTTGATTGATCGATCGGTACCGCACATTCGATTGATCGGTACCGAACATTCGATTGATCGGTACCGAACATTCGATTGATCAATACCGCACATTCGATTGATCGGTAACGAATATTCGAATGATCGGTACCGCACATTCGATTGATCGGTACCGCACATTCGATTGATCGGTACCGCACATTCGATTAATCGGTACCGCACATTCGATTGATCGGAACCGCACATTCGATTCATCGGTACGGTACCGAACATTCGATTATCGGTACCGCACATTCGATTGATCGGTACCGCACATTCGATTGATCGGTACCGCACATTCGATTGATCTGTACCGCACATTCGATTGATCGGTACCGCACATTCGATTGATCGGTACGGAACATTCGATTGATCGGTACCGAACATTCGATTGATCAATACCGCACATTCGATTGATCGGTAACGAATATTTGAATGATCGGTCCCGCACATTCGATTGATCGGTAACGAACATTCGATTGATCGGTACCGCACATTCGATTGATCAATACCGAATATTCGATTGATCGGTACCGCACATTCGATTGATCGGTATCGAACATTCGATTGATCGGTACAGCACATTCGATTGATCGGTACCGCACATTCGATTGATCGGTACGGTATCGAACATTCGATTGTTCGGTATCGCACATTCGATTGATCGGTACCTCACATTCGATTGATCGGTACCGCACATTCGATTAATCGGTACCGCACATTCGATTGATCGGTACCGAACATTCGATTGATCGGAACCGCACATTCGAATTATCGGTACGGTACCGAACATTCGATTGATCGGTACCGAACATTCGATTCATCGGTACCGCACAATCGATTGATCGGTACCGAACATTCGATTGATGGGTACCGAATATTCTATTGATCGGTACCGCACATTCGATTGATCGGTACCGCACATTCGATTGATCGGTACCGAACATTCGATTGATCGGTACCGAACATTCGATTGATCAATACCGCACATTCGATTGATCGGTAACGAATATTCGAATGATCGGTACCGCACATTCGATTGATCGGTACCGCACATTCGATTGATCGGTACCGCACATTCGATTCATCGGTACGGTACCGAACATTCGATTATCGGTACCGCACATTCGATTGATCGGTACCGCACATTCGATTGATCGGTACCGCACATTCGATTGATCGGTACCGCACATTCGATTGATCGGTACCGAACATTCGATTGATCAATACCTCACATTCGATTGATCGGTAACGAATATTCGAATGATCGGTACCGCACATTCGATTGATCGGTAACGAACATTCGATTGATCGGTACCGCACATTCGATTGATCAATACCGCATATTCGATTGATCGGTACCGCACATTCGATTGATCGGTATCGAACATTCGATTGATCGGTACAGCACATTCGATTGATCGGTACCGCACATTCGATTGATCGGTACGGTATCGAACATTCGATTGTTCGGTATCGCACATTAGTTGATCGGTACCGCACATTCGATTGATCGGTACCGCACATTCGATTGATCGGTACCGCACATTCGATTCATCGGTACCGCACATTCGATTGATCGGTATCGAACATTCGATTGATCGGTACCGTACATTCGATTGATCGGTACCGAACATTCGATTGATCGGTACCGCACATTCGATTAATCGGTACCGCACATTCGATTGATCAATACCGCACATTCGATTGATCGGTAACGAATATTCGAATGATCGGTACCGCACATTCGATTGATCGGTACCGCACATTCGATTGATCGGTACCGCACATTCGATTCATCGGTACGGTACCGAACATTCGATTGATCGGTACCGAACATTCGATTGATCTGTACCGCACAATCGATTGATCGGTACCGAACATTCGATTGATGGGTACCGAATATTCTATTGATCGGTACCGCACATTTGATTGATCGATCGGTACCGCACATTCGATTGATTGGTACCGAACATTCGATTGATCGGTACCGAACATTCGATTGATCAATACCGCACATTCGATTGATCGGTAACGAATATTCGAATGATCGGTACCGCACATTCGATTGATCGGTACCGCACATTCGATTGATCGGTACCGCACATTCGACTCATCGGTACCGCACATTCGATTGATCGGAACCGCACATTCGATTCATCGGTACGGTACCGAACATTCGATTATCGGTACCGCACATTCGATTGATCGGTACCGCACATTCGATTGATCGGTACCGCACATTCGATTGATCGGTACCGCACATTCGATTGATCGGTACCGAACATTCGATTGATCGGTACCGAACATTCGATTGATCAATACCGCACATTCGATTGATCGGTAACGAATATTCGAATGATCGGTACCGCACATTCGATTGATCGGTAACGAACATTCGATTGATCGGTACCGCACATTCGATTGATCAATACCGAATATTCGATTGATCGGTACCGCACATTCGATTGATCGGTATCGAACATTCGATTGATCGGTACAGCACATTCGATTGATCGGTACCGCACATTCGATTGATCGGTACGGTATCGAACATTCGATTGTTCGGTATCGCACATTAGTTGATCGGTACCGCACATTCGATTGATCGGTACCGCACATTCGATTGATCGGTACCGCACATTCGATTGATCGGTACCGCACATTCGATTCATCGGTACCGCACATTCGATTGATCGGTACCGAACATTCGATTGTTCGTTACCGCACATTCGATTGATCGGTATCGAACATTCGATTGATCGGTACCGCACATTCGATTGATCGGTACCTCACATTCGATTGATCGGTACCGCACATTCGATTAATCGGTACCGCACATTCGATTGATCGGTACCGAACATTCGATTGATCGGAACCGCACATTCGATTCATCGGTACGGTACCGCACATTCGATTGATCGGTATCGAACATTCGATTGATCGGTACCGTACATTCGATTGATCGGTACCGAACATTCGATTGATCGGTACCGCACATTCGATTAATCGGTACCGCACATTCGATTGATCAATACCGCACATTCGATTGATCGGTAACGAATATTCGAATGATCGGTACCGCACATTCGATTGATCGGTACCGCACATTCGATTGATCGGTACCGCACATTCGATTCATCGGTACGGTACCGAACATTCGATTGATCGGTACCGAACATTCGATTGATCTGTACCGCACAATCGATTGATCGGTACCGAACATTCGATTGATGGGTACCGAATATTCTATTGATCGGTACCGCACATTTGATTGATCGATCGGTACCGCACATTCGATTGATCGGTACCGAACATTCGATTGATCGGTACCGAACATTCGATTGATCAATACCGCACATTCGATTGATCGGTAACGAATATTCGAATGATCGGTACCGCACATTCGATTGATCGGTACCGCACATTCGATTGATCGGTACCGCACATTCGACTCATCGGTACCGCACATTCGATTGATCGGAACCGCACATTCGATTCATCGGTACGGTACCGAACATTCGATAATCGGTACCGCACATTCGATTGATCGGTACCGCACATTCGATTGATCGGTACCGCACATTCGATTGATCGGTACCGCACATTCGATTGATCGGTACCGAACATTCGATTGATCGGTACCGAACATTCGATTGATCAATACCGCACATTCGATTGATCGGTAACGAATATTCGAATGATCGGTACCGCACATTCGATTGATCGGTAACGAACATTCGATTGATCGGTACCGCACATTCGATTGATCAATACCGAATATTCGATTGATCGGTACCGCACATTCGATTGATCGGTATCGAACATTCGATTGATCGGTACAGCACATTCGATTGATCGGTACCGCACATTCGATTGATCGGTACCGCACATTCGATTGATCGGTACCGCACATTCGATTGATCGGTACCGCACATTCGATTGATCGGTACCGCACATTCGATTGATCGGTACCGAACATTCGATTGTTCGTTACCGCACATTCGATTGATCGGTATCGAACATTCGATTGATCGGTACCGCACATTCGATTGATCGGTACCTCACATTCGATTGATCGGTACCGCACATTCGATTAATCGGTACCGCACATTCGATTGATCGGTACCGAACATTCGATTGATCGGAACCGCACATTCGATTCATCGGTACGGTACCGCACATTCGATTGATCGGTACCGCACATTCGATTGATCGGTACCGCACATTCGATTGATCGGTACCGAACATTCGATTGATCAATACCGCACATTCGATTGATCGGTAACGAATATTCGAATGATCGGTACCGCACATTCGATTGATCGGTAACGAACATTCGATTGATCGGTACCGCACATTCGATTGATCAATACCGCATATTCGATTGATCGGTACCGCACATTCGATTGATCGGTATCGAACATTCGATTGATCGGTACAGCACATTCGATTGATCGGTACCGCACATTCGATTGATCGGTACGGTATCGAACATTCGATTGTTCGGTATCGCACATTAGTTGATCGGTACCGCACATTCGATTGATCGGTACCGCACATTCGATTGATCGGTACCGCACATTCGATTGATCGGTACCGCACATTCGATTCATCGGTACCGCACATTCGATTGATCGGTACCGAACATTCGATTGTTCGTTACCGCACATTCGATTGATCGGTATCGAACATTCGATTGATCGGTACCGCACATTCGATTGATCGGTACCTCACATTCGATTGATCGGTACCGCACATTCGATTGATCGGAACCGCACATTCGATTCATCGGTACGGTACCGAACATTCGATTGATCGGTACCGAACATTCGATTGATCTGTACCGCACAATCGATTGATCGGTACCGAACATTCGATTGATGGGTACCGAATATTCTATTGATCGGTACCGCACATTTGATTGATCGATCGGTACCGCACATTCGATTGATCGGTACCGAACATTCGATTGATCGGTACCGAACATTCGATTGATCAATACCGCACATTCGATTGATCGGTAACGAATATTCGAATGATCGGTACCGCACATTCGATTGATCGGTACCGCACATTCGATTGATCGGTACCGCACATTCGATTCATCGGTACCGCACATTCGATTGATCGGAACCGCACATTCGATTCATCGGTACGGTACCGAACATTCGATTATCGGTACCGCACATTCGATTGATCGGTACCGCACATTCGATTGATCGGTACCGCACATTCGATTGATCGGTACCGCACATTCGATTGATCGGTACCGCACATTCGATTGATCGGTACCGAACATTCGATTGATCGGTACCGAACATTCGATTGATCAATACCGCACATTCGATTGATCGGTAGCGAATATTTGAATGATCGGTCCCGCACATTCGATTGATCGGTAACGAACATTCGATTGATCGGTACCGCACATTCGATTGATCAATACCGAACATTCGATTGATCGGTATCGAACATTCGATTGATCGGTACAGCACATTCGATTGATCGGTACCGCACATTCGATTGATCGGTACGGTATCGAACATTCGATTGTTCGGTATCGCACATTAGTTGATCGGTACCGCACATTCGATTGATCGGTACCGCACATTCGATTGATCGGTACCGCACATTCGATTGATCGGTACCGCACATTCGATTGATCGGTACCGCACATTCGATTGATCGGTACCGAACATTCGATTGTTCGTTACCGCACATTCGATTGATCGGTATCGAACATTCGATTGATCGGTACCGCACATTCGATTGATCGGTACCTCACATTCGATTGATCGGTACCGCACATTCGATTGATCGGAACCGCACATTCGATTCATCGGTACGGTACCGAACATTCGATTGATCGGTACCGAACATTCGATTGATCTGTACCGCACAATCGATTGATCGGTACCGAACATTCGATTGATGGGTACCGAATATTCTATTGATCGGTACCGCACATTTGATTGATCGATCGGTACCGCACATTCGATTGATCGGTACCGAACATTCGATTGATCGGTACCGAACATTCGATTGATCAATACCGCACATTCGATTGATCGGTAACGAATATTCGAATGATCGGTACCGCACATTCGATTGATCGGTACCGCACATTCGATTGATCGGTACCGCACATTCGATTCATCGGTACCGCACATTCGATTGATCGGAACCGCACATTCGATTCATCGGTACGGTACCGAACATTCGATTATCGGTACCGAACATTCGATTGATCAATACCGCACATTCGATTGATCGGTACCGCACATTCGATTGATCGGTACCGCACATTCGATTGATCGGTACCGCACATTCGATTGATCGGTACCGAACATTCGATTGATCGGTACCGAACATTCGATTGATCAATACCGCACATTCGATTGATCGGTAACGAATATTTGAATGATCGGTCCCGCACATTCGATTGATCGGTAACGAACATTCGATTGATCGGTACCGCACATTCGATTGATCAATACCGAATATTCGATTGATCGGTACCGCACATTCGATTGATCGGTATCGAACATTCGATTGATCGGTACAGCACATTCGATTGATCGGTACCGCACATTCGATTGATCGGTACGGTATCGAACATTCGATTGTTCGGTATCGCACATTAGTTGATCGGTACCGCACATTCGATTGATCGGTACCGCACATTCGATTGATCGGTACCGCACATTCGATTGATCGGTACCGCACATTCGATTGATCGGTACCGCACATTCGATTGATCGGTACCGAACATTCGATTGTTCGTTACCGCACATTCGATTGATCGGTATCGAACATTCGATTGATCGGTACCGCACATTCGATTGATCGGTACCTCACATTCGATTGATCGGTACCGCACATTCGATTAATCGGTACCGCACATTCGATTGATCGGTACCGAACATTCGATTGATCGGAACCGCACATTCGAATTATCGGTACGGTACCGAACATTCGATTGATCGGTACCGCACATTCGATTCATCGGTACCGCACAATCGATTGATCGGTACCGAACATTCGATTGATGGGTACCGAATATTCTATTGATCGGTACCGCACATTCGATTGATCGGTACCGCACATTCGATTGATCGGTACCGAACATTCGATTGATCGGTACCGCACATTCGATTGATCAATACCGCACATTCGATTGATCGGTAACGAATATTCGAATGATCGGTACCGCACATTCGATTGATCGGTACCGCACATTCGATTGATCGGTACCGCACATTCGATTGATCAATACCGCATATTCGATTGATCGGTACCGCACATTCGATTGATCGGTATCGCACATTAGTTGATCGGTACCGCACATTCGATTGATCGGTACCGCACATTCGATTGATCGGTACCGCACATTCGATTGATCGGTACCGAACATTCGATTGTTCGGTAACGCACATTCGATTGATCGGTATCGAACATTCGATTCATTGGTAAGGTACCGAACATTCGATTATTCGGTACCACACATTCGATTGATCGGTACCGCACATTCGATTGATCGGGACCGAACATTCGATTGATCGGTACCGAACATTCGATTGATCAATACCGCACATTCGATTGATAGATATCGCACATTCGATTAATCGGTACTGCACATTCGATTGATCGGTACCGAACATTCGATTGTTCGGTATCGCACATTAGTTGATCGGTACCGCACATTCGATTGATCGGTACCGCACATTCGATTGATCGCTACCGCACATTCGATTGATCGGTACCGAACATTCGATTGTTCGGCACCGCACATTCGATTGATCGGTATCGAACATTCGATTGATCGGTACCGCATATTCGATTGATCGGTATCGCACATTAGTTGATCGTTACCGCACATTCGATTGATCGGTACCGCACATTCGATTGATCGGTACCGCACATTCGATTGATCGGTACCGCATATTCGATTGATCGGTACCGCACATTCGATTGATCGGTACCGCACATTCGATTGATCGGTACCGCACATTCGATTGATCGGTACCGAACATTCGATTGTTCGGTAACGCACATTCGATTGATCGGTATCGAACATTCGATTCATTGGTAAGGTACCGAACATTCGATTATTCGGTACCACACATTCGATTGATCGGTACCGCACATTCGATTCATCGGGACCGAACATTCGATTGATCGGTACCGAACATTCGATTGATCAATACCGCACATTCGATTGATAGATATCGCACATTCGATTAATCGGTACTGCACATTCGATTGATCGGTACCGAACATTCGATTGTTCGGTATCGCACATTAGTTGATCGGTACCGCACATTCGATTGATCGGTACCGCACATTCGATTGATCAGTAACGAACATTCGATTGATCGGTACCGAACATTCGATTGATCGGTACCGCACATTCGATTGATCGGTACCGCACATTCGATTGATCGGTACCGCACATTCGATTGATCGCTACCGCACATTCGATTGATCGGTACCGAACATTCGATTGTTCGGCACCGCACATTCGATTGATCGGTATCGAACATTCGATTGATCGGTACCGCATATTCGATTGATCGGTATCGCACATTAGTTGATCGTTACCGCACATTCGATTGATCGGTACCGCACATTCGATTGATCGGTACCGCACATTCGATTGATCGGTACCGCACATTCGATTCATCGGTACCGCACATTCGATTGATCGCTACCGCACATTCGATTGATCGGTACCGAACATTCGATTGTTCGGCACCGCACATTCGATTGATCGGTATCGAACATTCGATTGATCGGTACCGCATATTCGATTGATCGGTATCGCACATTAGTTGATCGTTACCGCACATTCGATTGATCGGTACCGCACATTCGATTGATCGGTACCGCACATTCGATTGATCGGTACCGCATATTCGATTGATCGGTACCGTACATTCGATTGATCGGTACCGCACATTCGATTTATCGGTACCGCACATTCGATTGATCGGTACCGCACATTCGATTGATCGGTACCGCACATTCGATTGATCGGTACCGCACATTCGATTGATCGGTACCGCACATTCGATTGATCGGTACCGAACATTCGATTGATCGGTACCGAACATTCGATTGATCAATACCGCACATTCGATTGATCGGTAACGAATATTTGAATGATCGGTCCCGCACATTCGATTGATCGGTAACGAACATTCGATTGATCGGTACCGCACATTCGATTGATCAATACCGAATATTCGATTGATCGGTACCGCACATTCGATTGATCGGTATCGAACATTCGATTGATCGGTACAGCACATTCGATTGATCGGTACCGCACATTCGATTGATCGGTACGGTATCGAACATTCGATTGTTCGGTATCGCACATTAGTTGATCGGTACCGCACATTCGATTGATCGGTACCGCACATTCGATTGATCGGTACCGCACATTCGATTGATCGGTACCGCACATTCGATTGATCGGTACCGCACATTCGATTGATCGGTACCGAACATTCGATTGTTCGTTACCGCACATTCGATTGATCGGTATCGAACATTCGATTGATCGGTACCGCACATTCGATTGATCGGTACCTCACATTCGATTGATCGGTACCGCACATTCGATTAATCGGTACCGCACATTCGATTGATCGGTACCGAACATTCGATTGATCGGAACCGCACATTCGAATTATCGGTACGGTACCGAACATTCGATTGATCGGTACCGCACATTCGATTCATCGGTACCGCACAATCGATTGATCGGTACCGAACATTCGATTGATGGGTACCGAATATTCTATTGATCGGTACCGCACATTCGATTGATCGGTACCGCACATTCGATTGATCGGTACCGAACATTCGATTGATCGGTACCGCACATTCGATTGATCAATACCGCACATTCGATTGATCGGTAACGAATATTCGAATGATCGGTACCGCACATTCGATTGATCGGTACCGCACATTCGATTGATCGGTACCGCACATTCGATTGATCAATACCGCATATTCGATTGATCGGTACCGCACATTCGATTGATCGGTATCGCACATTAGTTGATCGGTACCGCACATTCGATTGATCGGTACCGCACATTCGATTGATCGGTACCGCACATTCGATTGATCGGTACCGAACATTCGATTGTTCGGTAACGCACATTCGATTGATCGGTATCGAACATTCGATTCATTGGTAAGGTACCGAACATTCGATTATTCGGTACCACACATTCGATTGATCGGTACCGCACATTCGATTGATCGGGACCGAACATTCGATTGATCGGTACCGAACATTCGATTGATCAATACCGCACATTCGATTGATAGATATCGCACATTCGATTAATCGGTACTGCACATTCGATTGATCGGTACCGAACATTCGATTGTTCGGTATCGCACATTAGTTGATCGGTACCGCACATTCGATTGATCGGTACCGCACATTCGATTGATCGCTACCGCACATTCGATTGATCGGTACCGAACATTCGATTGTTCGGCACCGCACATTCGATTGATCGGTATCGAACATTCGATTGATCGGTACCGCATATTCGATTGATCGGTATCGCACATTAGTTGATCGTTACCGCACATTCGATTGATCGGTACCGCACATTCGATTGATCGGTACCGCACATTCGATTGATCGGTACCGCATATTCGATTGATCGGTACCGCACATTCGATTGATCGGTACCGCACATTCGATTGATCGGTACCGCACATTCGATTGATCGGTACCGAACATTCGATTGTTCGGTAACGCACATTCGATTGATCGGTATCGAACATTCGATTCATTGGTAAGGTACCGAACATTCGATTATTCGGTACCACACATTCGATTGATCGGTACCGCACATTCGATTCATCGGGACCGAACATTCGATTGATCGGTACCGAACATTCGATTGATCAATACCGCACATTCGATTGATAGATATCGCACATTCGATTAATCGGTACTGCACATTCGATTGATCGGTACCGAACATTCGATTGTTCGGTATCGCACATTAGTTGATCGGTACCGCACATTCGATTGATCGGTACCGCACATTCGATTGATCAGTAACGAACATTCGATTGATCGGTACCGAACATTCGATTGATCAATACCGCACATTCGATTGATCGGTACCGCACATTCGATTGATCGGTACCGCACATTCGATTGATCGCTACCGCACATTCGATTGATCGGTACCGAACATTCGATTGTTCGGCACCGCACATTCGATTGATCGGTATCGAACATTCGATTGATCGGTACCGCATATTCGATTGATCGGTATCGCACATTAGTTGATCGTTACCGCACATTCGATTGATCGGTACCGCACATTCGATTGATCGGTACCGCACATTCGATTGATCGGTACCGCACATTCGATTCATCGGTACCGCACATTCGATTGATCGCTACCGCACATTCGATTGATCGGTACCGAACATTCGATTGTTCGGCACCGCACATTCGATTGATCGGTATCGAACATTCGATTGATCGGTACCGCATATTCGATTGATCGGTATCGCACATTAGTTGATCGTTACCGCACATTCGATTGATCGGTACCGCACATTCGATTGATCGGTACCGCACATTCGATTGATCGGTACCGCATATTCGATTGATCGGTACCGTACATTCGATTGATCGGTACCGCACATTCGATTTATCGGTACCGCACATTCGATTGATCGGTACCGCACATTCGATTGATCGGTACCGCACATTCGTTTGATGTGTACCGCATATATGATTGATCGGTACCGCACATTCGATTCATTGGTAAGGTACCGAACATTCGATTGTTCGGTACCGCACATTCGATTGATCGGTACCGCACATTCGATTGATCGGGACCGAACATTCGATTCATCGGTACCGAACATTCGATTGACCAATACCGCACATTCGATTGATAGATATCGCACATTCGATTAATCGGTACCGCACATTCGATTGATCGGTACCGCACATTCGATTGATCGGTACCGCACATTCGATTGATCGGTAACGAACATTCGATTGATCGGTACCGAACATTCGATTGATCGGTACCGAACATTCGATTGATCGGTACCGAACATTCGATTGATCAATACCGCACATTCGATTGATCGGTAACGAACATTCGATTGATCGATACCGCACATTCGATTGATCGGTAACGAACATTCGATTGATCGGTACCGCACATTCGATTGATCAATACCGAACATTCGATTGATCAATACCGCACATTCGATTGATCGGTACCGCACATTCGATTGATCGCTACCGAACATTCGATTGATCGGTACCGCACATTCGTTTGATGTGTACCGCATATATGATTGATCGGTACCGCACATTCGATTCATTGGTAAGGTACCGAACATTCGATTGTTCGGTACCGCACATTCGATTGATCGGTACCGCACATTCGATTGATCGGGACCGAACATTCGATTCATCGGTACCGAACATCAATACCGCACATTCGATTGATAGATATCGCACATTCGATTAATCGGTACTGCACATTCGATTGATCGGTACCGAACATTCGATTGTTCGGTATCGCACATTAGTTGATCGGTACCGCACATTCGATTGATCGGTACCGCACATTCGATTGATCAGTAACGAACATTCGATTGATCGGTACCGAACATTCGATTGATCGGTACCGCACATTCGATTGATCGGTACCGCACATTCGATTGATGGCTACCGCACATTCGATTGATCGGTACCGAACATTCGATTGTTCGGCACCGCATATTCGA
The DNA here is from genome assembly GCF_037975245.1 of Apostichopus japonicus. NCBI lineage: Eukaryota > Metazoa > Echinodermata > Holothuroidea > Aspidochirotida > Stichopodidae > Apostichopus > Apostichopus japonicus. Next base: position 5,144,208 of record NC_092571.1, on the reverse strand, counting down.
TTGATCGGTATCGAACATTCGATTGATCTGTACGGTATCGAACATTCGATTGTTCGGTATCGCACATTAGTTGATCGTTACCGCACATTCGATTGATCGGTACTGCACATTCGATTGATCGGTACCGCATATTCGATTGATCGGTACCGTACATTCGATTGATCGGTACCGCACATTCGATTTATCGGTACCGCACATTCGATTAATCGGTACCGCACATTCGATTGATCGGTACCGCACATTCGTTTGATGTGTACCGCATATATGATTGATCGGTACCGCACATTCGATTCATTGGTAAGGTACCGAACATTCGATTCTTTGGTATCGCACATTCGATTGATCGGTACCGCACATTCGATTGATCGGGACCGAACATTCGATTCATCGGTACCGAACATTCGATTGACCAATACCGCACATTCGATTGATAGATATCGCACATTCGATTAATCGGTACCGCACATTCGATTGATCGGTACCGCACATTCGAGTGATCGGTACCGCACATTCGATTGATCGGTAACGAACATTTGATTGATCGGTACCGCACATTCGATTGATCGGTACCGCACATTCGATTGATCGGTACCGAACATTCGATTGATCGGTACCGAACATTCGATTGATCGGTACCGAACATTCGATTGATCAATACCGCACATTCGATTGATCGGTAACGAACATTCGATTGATCGATACCGCACATTCGATTGATCGGTAACGAACATTCGATTGATCGGTACCGCACATTCGATTGATCAATACCGAACATTCGATTGATCAATACCGCACATTCGATTGATCGGTACCGCACATTCGATTGATCGCTACCGAACATTCGATTGATCGGTACCGCACATTCGTTTGATGTGTACCGCATATATGATTGATCGGTACCGCACATTCGATTCATTGGTAAGGTACCGAACATTCGATTGATCGGGACCGAACATTCGATTGATCGGTACCGAACATTCGATTGATCAATACCGCACAATCGATTGATAGATATCGCACATTCGATTAATCGGTACTGCACATTCGATTGATCGGTACCGAACATTCGATTGTTCGGTATCGCACATTCGATTGATCGGTACCGCACATTCGATTGATCGGTACCGCACATTCGATTGATCGCTACCGCACATTCGATTGATCGGTACCGAACATTCGATTGTTCGGCACCGCACATTCGATTGATCGGTATCGAACATTCGATTGATCGGGACCGAACATTCGATTAATCGGTACCGAACATTCGATTGATCAATACCGCACATTCGATTGATAGATATCGCACATTCGATTAATCGGTACTGCACATTCGATTGATCGGTACCGAACATTCGATTGTTCGGTATCGCACATTAGTTGATCGGTACCGCACATTCGATTGATCAGTAACGAACATTCGATTGATCGGTACCGAACATTCGATTGATCGGTAACGCACATTCGATTGATCGGTACCGAACATTCGATTGATCGGTACCGCACATTCGATTGATCGCTACCGCACATTCGATTGATCGGTACCGAACATTCGATTGTTCGGTAACGCACATTCGATTGATCGGTATCGAACATTCGATTGGTCGGTACGGTATCGAACATTCGATTGTTCGGCATCGCACATTAGTTGATCGGTACCGCACATTCGATTGATCGGTACCGCACATTCGATTGATCGGTACCGCACATTCGATTGATCGGTACCGCACATTCGATTGTTCGGTACCGAACATTCGATTGATCGGTACCGAACATTCGATTGATCGGTACCGAACATTCGATTGATCGGTACCGCACATTCGTTTGATGTGTACCGCATATATGATTGATCGGTACCGCACATTCGATTCATTGGTAAGGTATCGAACAATCGAGTCTTCGGTACCGAACATTCGATTGTTCGGTATCGCACATTCGATTGATCGGTACCGCACATTCGATTGATCGGTACCGCACATTCGATTGATCAGTAACGAACATTCGATTGATCGGTACCGCACATTCGATTGATCGGTACCGCACATTCGATTGATCGGTACCGCACATTCGATTGATCGCTACCGCACATTCGATTGATCGGTACCGAACATTCGATTGTTCGGCACCGCACATTCGATTGATCGGTATCGAACATTCGATTGATCGGTACGGTATCGAACAATCGATTGTTCGGTATCGCACATTAGTTGATCGGTACCGCACATTCGATTCATCGGTACCGCACATTCGATTGATCGGTACCGCACATTTGATTGATCGGTACCGCATATTCGATTGATCTGTACCGTACATTCGATTGATCGGTACCGCACATTCGATTGATCGGTACCGCACATTCGATTGTTCGGTACCGCACATTCGATTGATCGGAATCGAACATTTGATTGATCGGTTCCGAACATTCGATTGATCAATACCGCACATTCGTTTGATCGGTACCGCACATTCGATTGATCGGTACCTCACATTCGATTGATCGGTACCGAACATTCGATTGATCGGTACCGCACATTCGATTGATCGGTACCGAACATTCGATTGATCGGTACCGCACATTCGATTGTTCGGTACGGTACCGAACATTCGATTGATCGGTATCGAACATTCGACTGCTCCGTAAGGCACATTCGATTGATCGGTACCGTACATTCGATTGATCGGTACCGCACATTCGATTGATCGGTACCGCACATTCGATTGATCGGTACCGCACATTCGATTGATCGGTATCGAACATTCGATTGATCGGTTCGGAACATTCGATTGATTAATACCGCACATTCGTTTGATCGGTACCGCACATTCGATTGATCGGTACCGCACATTCGCTTGATCGGTACCGAACATTCTAATAATCGGTACCGCACATTCGATTGATCGGTACCGAACATTCGATTGATCAATACCGCTCATTCGATTGATAGGTATCGCACATTCGATTAATCAGTACGGCACATTCGATTGATCGGTACCGAACATTCGATTGTTCGGTATCGCACATTAGTTGATCGGTACCGCACATTCGATTGATCGGTACCGCACATTCGATTGATCGGTACCCCACATTCGATTGATCGGTAACGCACATTCGATTGATCGGTACCGCACATTCGATTGATCGGTACCGCACATTCGATTGATCGGTACCGCACATTCGATTGATCGGTACCGAACATTCGATTGATCGGTACCGAACATTCGATTGATCAATACCGCACATTCGATTGATCGGTAACGAACATTCGATTGATCGATACCGCACATTCGATTGATCGGTAACGAACATTCGATTGATCGGTACCGCACATTCGATTGATCAATACCGAACATTCGATTGATCAATACCGCACATTCGATTGATCGGTACCGCACATTCGATTGATCGGTACCGAACATTCGATTGATCGGTACCGCACATTCGTTTGATGTGTACCGCATATATGATTGATCGGTACCGCACATTCGATTGTTCGGTACCGCACATTCGATTGATCGGTATCGAACATTCGATTGATCGGTTCCGAACATTCGATTGATCAATACCGCACTTTCTTTTGATCGGTACCGCACATTCGATTGATCGGTACCGCACATTCGATTGATCGGTACCGCACATTCGATTGATCGGTACCGAACATTCGATTGATCGGTACCGCACATTCGATTGATCGGTACCGAACATTCGATTGATCGGTACCGCACATTCGTTTGATGTGTACCGCATATATGATTGATCGGTACCGCACATTCGATTCATTGGTAAGGTACCGAACATTCGATTGTTCGGTACCGCACATTCGATTGATCGGTACCGCACATTCGATTGATCGTGACCGAACATTCGATTCATCGGTACCGAACATTCGATTGATCAATACCGCACATTCGATTGATAGATATCGCACATTCGATTAATCAGTACTGCACATTCGATTGATCGGTACCGAACATATATGATTGATCGGTACCGCACATTCGATTAATTGGTAAGGTACCGAACATTCGATTGTTCGGTACCGCACATTCGATTGATCGGCATCGAACATTCGATTGATCGGTACCGAACATTCGATTGATCGGGACCGAACATTCGATTAATCGGTACCGAACATTCGATTGATCAATACCGCACATTCGATTGATAGATATCGCACATTCGATTAATCGGTACTGCACATTCGATTGATCGGTACCGAACATTCGATTGTTCGGTATCGCACATTAGTTGATCGGTACCGCACATTCGATTGATCAGTAACGAACATTCGATTGATCGGTACCGAACATTCGATTGATCGGTAACGCACATTCGATTGATCGGTACCGAACATTCGATTGATCGGTACCGCACATTCGATTGATCGCTACCGCACATTCGATTGATCGGTACCGAACATTCGATTGTTCGGTAACGCACATTCGATTGATCGGTATCGAACATTCGATTGGTCGGTACGGTATCGAACATTCGATTGTTCGGCATCGCACATTAGTTGATCGGTACCGCACATTCGATTGATCGGTACCGCACATTCGATTCATTGGTAAGGTACCGAACATTCGATTGATCGGGACCGAACATTCGATTGATCGGTACCGAACATTCGATTGATCGGGACCGAACATTCGATTGATCGGTACCGAACATTCGATTGATCAATACCGCACAATCGATTGATAGATATCGCACATTCGATTAATCGGTACTGCACATTCGATTGATCGGTACCGAACATTCGATTGTTCGGTATCGCACATTCGATTGATCGGTACCGCACATTCGATTGATCGGTACCGCACATTCGATTGATCGCTACCGCACATTCGATTGATCGGTACCGAACATTCGATTGTTCGGCACCGCACATTCGATTGATCGGTATCGAACATTCGATTGATCGGGACCGAACATTCGATTAATCGGTACCGAACATTCGATTGATCAATACCGCACATTCGATTGATAGATATCGCACATTCGATTAATCGGTACTGCACATTCGATTGATCGGTACCGAACATTCGATTGTTCGGTATCGCACATTAGTTGATCGGTACCGCACATTCGATTGATCGGTAACGAACATTCGATTGATCGGTACCGAACATTCGATTGATCGGTAACGCACATTCGATTGATCGGTACCGAACATTCGATTGATCGGTACCGCACATTCGATTGATCGCTACCGCACATTCGATTGATCGGTACCGAACATTCGATTGTTCGGTAACGCACATTCGATTGATCGGTATCGAACATTCGATTGGTCGGTACGGTATCGAACATTCGATTGTTCGGCATCGCACATTAGTTGATCGGTACCGCACATTCGATTGATCGGTACCGCACATTCGATTGATCGGTACCGCACATTCGATTGATCGGTACCGCACATTCGATTGTTCGGTACCGAACATTCGATTGATCGGTACCGAACATTCGATTGATCGGTACCGAACATTCGATTGATCGGTACCGCACATTCGTTTGATGTGTACCGCATATATGATTGATCGGTACCGCACATTCGATTCATTGGTAAGGTATCGAACAATCGAGTCTTCGGTACCGCACATTCGATTGATCGGTACCGCACATTCGATTGATCGGGACCGAACATTCGATTGATCGGTACCGAACATTCGATTGATCAATACCGCACAATCGATTGATAGATATCGCACATTTGATTAATCGGTACTGCACATTCGATTGATCGGTACCGAACATTCGATTGTTCGGTATCGCACATTCGATTGATCGGTACCGCACATTCGATTGATCGGTACCGCACATTCGATTGATCAGTAACGAACATTCGATTGATCGGTACCGAACATTCGATTGATCGGTACCGCACATTCGATTGATCGGTACCGCACATTCGATTGATCGGTACCGCACATTCGATTGATCGCTACCGCACATTCGATTGATCGGTACCGAACATTCGATTGTTCGGCACCGCACATTCGATTGATCGGTATCGAACATTCGATTGATCGGTACGGTATCGAACAATCGATTGTTCGGTATCGCACATTAGTTGATCGGTACCGCACATTCGATTGATCGGTACCGCACATTCGATTGATCGGTACCGCACATTTGATTGATCGGTACCGCATATTCGATTGATCTGTACCGTACATTCGATTGATCGGTACCGCACATTCGATTGTTCGGTACCGCACATTCGATTGATCGGAATCGAAAATTTGATTGATCGGTTCCGAACATTCGATTGATCAATACCGCACATTCGTTTGATCGGTACCGCACATTCGATTGATCGGTACCTCACATTCGATTGATCGGTACCGAACATTCGATTGATCGGTACCGCACATTCGATTGATCGGTACCGAACATTCGATTGATCGGTACCGCACATTCGATTGTTCGGTACGGTACCGAACATTCGATTGATCGGTATCGAACATTCGACTGCTCCGTAAGGCACATTCGATTGATCGGTACCGTACATTCGATTGATCGGTACCGCACATTCGATTGATCGGTACCGCACATTCGATTGATCGGTACCGCACATTCGATTGATCGGTATCGAACATTCGATTGATCGGTTCGGAACATTCGATTGATCAATACCGCACATTCGTTTGATCGGTACCGCACATTCGATTGATCGGTACCGCACATTCGCTTGATCGGTACCGAACATTCTAATAATCGGTACCGCACATTCGATTGATCGGTACCGAACATTCGATTGATCAATACCGCTCATTCGATTGATAGGTATCGCACATTCGATTGATCGGTACCCCACATTCGATTGATCGGTAACGCACATTCGATTGATCGGTACCGCACATTCGATTGATCGGTACCGCACATTCGATTGATCGGTACCGCACATTCGATTGATCGTTACCGAACATTCGATTGATCGGTACCGAACATTCGATTGATCAATACCGCACATTCGATTGATCGGTAACGAACATTCGATTGATCGATACCGCACATTCGATTGATCGGTAACGAACATTCGATTGATCGGTACCGCACATTCGATTGATCAATACCGAACATTCGATTGATCAATACCGCACATTCGATTGATCGGTACCGCACATTCGATTGATCGGTACCGAACATTCGATTGATCGGTATCGCACATTCGTTTGATGTGTACCGCATATATGATTGATCGGTACCGCACATTCGATTCATTGGTAAGGTAAGGAACATTCGATTGTTCGGTACCGCACATTCGATTGATCGGCATCGAACATTCGATTGATCGGTACCGAACATTCGATTGATCGGTACCGAACATTCGATTGATCGGTACCGAACATTCGATTGATCGGTACCGAACATTCGATTGATCGGTACCGAACATTCTATTGATCGGTACCACACATTCGATTGATCGGGACCGAACATTCGATTCATCGGTACCGAACATTCGATTGATCAATACCGCACATTCGATTGATCGGTACCGCACATTCGATTGATCGGTACCGCACATTCGATTGATCGGTACCGAACATTCGATTGATCGGTATCGAACATTCGATTCATCGGTACCGCACATTCGATTGATCGGTACCGCACGGTCGATTAATCGGTACCGCACATTCGATTGATCGGTACCGAACATTCGATTGATCGGTACCGCACATTCGATTGATCGGTACCGCACATTCGATTGATCGGTACCGCACATTCGATTGATCGGTACCGCACATTCGATTGATCGGTACCGCACATTCGATTGTTCGGTACCGCACATTCGATTGATCGGTATCGAACATTCGATTGATCGGTTCCGAACATTCGATTGATCAATACCGCACTTTCTTTTGATCGGTACCGCACATTCGATTGATCGGTACCGCACATTCGATTGATCGGTACCGCACATTCGATTGATCGGTACCGAACATTCGATTGATCGGTACCGCACATTCGATTGATCGGTACCGAACATTCGATTGATCGGTACCGCACATTCGTTTGATGTGTACCGCATATATGATTGATCGGTACCGCACATTCGATTCATTGGTAAGGTACCGAACATTCGATTGTTCGGTACCGCACATTCGATTGATCGGTACCGCACATTCGATTGATCGTGACCGAACATTCGATTCATCGGTACCGAACATTCGATTGATCAATACCGCACATTCGATTGATAGATATCGCACATTCGATTAATCAGTACTGCACATTCGATTGATCGGTACCGAACATATATGATTGATCGGTACCGCACATTCGATTAATTGGTAAGGTACCGAACATTCGATTGTTCGGTACCGCACATTCGATTGATCGGCATCGAACATTCGATTGATCGGTACCGAACATTCGATTGATCGGGACCGAACATTCGATTAATCGGTACCGAACATTCGATTGATCAATACCGCACATTCGATTGATAGATATCGCACATTCGATTAATCGGTACTGCACATTCGATTGATCGGTACCGAACATTCGATTGTTCGGTATCGCACATTAGTTGATCGGTACCGCACATTCGATTGATCAGTAACGAACATTCGATTGATCGGTACCGAACATTCGATTGATCGGTAACGCACATTCGATTGATCGGTACCGAACATTCGATTGATCGGTACCGCACATTCGATTGATCGCTACCGCACATTCGATTGATCGGTACCGAACATTCGATTGTTCGGTAACGCACATTCGATTGATCGGTATCGAACATTCGATTGGTCGGTACGGTATCGAACATTCGATTGTTCGGCATCGCACATTAGTTGATCGGTACCGCACATTCGATTGATCGGTACCGCACATTCGATTGATCGGTACCGCACATTCGATTGATCGGTACCGCACATTCGATTGTTCGGTACCGAACATTCGATTGATCGGTACCGAACATTCGATTGATCGGTACCGAACATTCGATTGATCAATACCGCACAATCGATTGATAGATATCGCACATTTGATTAATCGGTACTGCACATTCGATTGATCGGTACCGAACATTCGATTGTTCGGTATCGCACATTCGATTAATCGGTACTGCACATTCGATTGATCGGTACCGAACATTCGATTGTTCGGTATCGCACATTCGATTGATCGGTACCGAACATTCGATTGTTCGGCACCGCACATTCGATTGATCGGTATCGAACATTCGATTGATCGGTACGGTATCGAACATTCGATTGTTCGGTATCGCACATTAGTTGATCGGTACCGCACATTCGATTGATCGGTACCGCACATTCGATTGATCGGTACCGCACATTTGATTGATCGGTACCGCATATTCGATTGATCTGTACCGTACATTCGATTGATCGGTACCGCACATTCGATTGATCGGTACCGCACATTCGATTGTTCGGTACCGCACATTCGATTGATCGGAATCGAACATTTGATTGATCGGTTCCGAACATTCGATTGATCAATACCGCACATTCGTTTGATCGGTACCGCACATTCGATTGATCGGTACCTCACATTCGATTGATCGGTACCGAACATTCGATTGATCGGTACCGCACATTCGATTGATCGGTACCGAACATTCGATTGATCGGTACCGCACATTCGATTGTTCGGTACGGTACCAAACATTCGATTGATCGGTATCGAACATTCGACTGCTCCGTAAGGCACATTCGATTGATCGGTACCGTACATTCGATTGATCGGTACCGCACATTCGATTGATCGGTACCGCACATTCGATTGATCGGTACCGCACATTCGATTGATCGGTATCGAACATTCGATTGATCGGTTCGGAACATTCGATTGATCAATAACGCACATTCGTTTGATCGGTACCGCACATTCGATTGATCGGTACCGCACATTCGCTTGATCGGTACCGAACATTCTAATAATCGGCACCGCACATTCGATTGATCGGTACCGAACATTCGATTGATCAATACCGCTCATTCGATTGATAGGTATCGCACATTCGATTAATCAGTACGGCACATTCGATTGATCGGTACCGAACATTCGATTGTTCGGCATCGCACATTAGTTGATCGGTACCGCACATTCGATTGATCGGTACCGCACATTCGATTGATCGGTACCCCACATTCGATTGATCGGTAACGCACATTCGATTGATCGGTACCGCACATTCGATTGATCGGTACCGCACATTCGATTGATCGGTACCGCACATTCGATTGATCGGTACCGAACATTCGATTGATCGGTACCGAACATTCGATTGATCAATACCGCACATTCGATTGATCGGTAACGAACATTCGATTGATCGATACCGCACATTCGATTGATCGGTAACGAACATTCGATTGATCGGTACCGCACATTCGATTGATCAATACCGAACATTCGATTGATCAATACCGCACATTCGATTGATCGGTACCGCACATTCGATTGATCGGTACCGAACATTCGATTGATCGGTATCGCACATTCGTTTGATGTGTACCGCATATATGATTGATCGGTACCGCACATTCGATTCATTGGTAAGGTACCGAACATTCGATTGTTCGGTACCGCACATTCGATTGATCGGCATCGAACATTCGATTGATCGGTACCGAACATTCGATTGATCGGTACCGAACATTCGATTGATCGGTACCGAACATTCGATTGATCGGTACCGAACATTCGATTGATCGGTACCGAACATTCTATTGATCGGTACCACACATTCGATTGATCGGGACCGAACATTCGATTCATCGGTACCGAACATTCGATTGATCAATACCGCACATTCGATTGATCGGTACCGCACATTCGATTGATCGGTACCGCACATTCGATTGATCGGTACCGAACATTCGATTGATCGGTATCGAACATTCGATTGATCGATACCGCACATTCGATTGATCGGTACCGCACGTTCGATTAATCGGTACCGCACATTCGATTGATCGGTACCGAACATTCGATTGATCGGTACCGCACATTCGATTGATCGGTACCGCACATTCGATTGATCGGTACCGCACATTCGATTGATCGGTACCGCACATTCGATTGATCGGTACCGCACATTCGATTGTTCGGTACCGCACATTCGATTGATCGGTATCGAACATTCGATTGATCGGTTCCGAACATTCGATTGATCAATACCGCACTTTCTTTTGATCGGTACCGCACATTCGATTGATCGGTACCGCACATTCGATTGATCGGTACCGCACATTCGATTGATCGGTACCGAACATTCGATTGATCGGTACCGCACATTCGATTGATCGGTACCGAACATTCGATTGATCGGTACCGCACATTCGTTTGATGTGTACCGCATATATGATTGATCGGTACCGCACATTCGATTCATTGGTAAGGTACCGAACATTCGATTGTTCGGTACCGCACATTCGATTGATCGGTACCGCACATTCGATTAATCGTGACCGAACATTCGATTCATCGGTACCGAACATTCGATTGATCAATACCGCACATTCGATTGATAGATATCGCACATTCGATTAATCAGTACTGCACATTCGATTGATCGGTACCGAACATATATGATTGATCGGTACCGCACATTCGATTAATTGGTAAGGTACCGAACATTCGATTGTTCGGTACCGCACATTCGATTGATCGGCATCGAACATTCGATTGATCGGTACCGAACATTCGATTGATCGGTACCGAACATTCGATTGATCGGTACCGAACATTCGATTGATCGGTACCGAACATTCGATTGATCGGTACCGAACATTCTATTGATCGGTACCGCACATTCGTTTGTTCGGCACCGCACATTCGATTGATCGGTATCGAACATTCGATTGATCGGGACCGAACATTCGATTAATCGGTACCGAACATTCGATTGATCAATACCGCACATTCGATTGATAGATATCGCACATTCGATTAATCGGTACTGCACATTCGATTGATCGGTACCGAACATTCGATTGTTCGGTATCGCACATTAGTTGATCGGTACCGCACATTCGATTGATCAGTAACGAACATTCGATTGATCGGTACCGAACATTCGATTGATCGGTAACGCACATTCGATTGATCGGTATCGAACATTCGATTGGTCGGTACGGTATCGAACATTCGATTGTTCGGCATCGCACATTAGTTGATCGGTACCGCACATTCGATTGATCGGTACCGCACATTCGATTGATCGGTACCGCACATTCGATTGATCGGTACCGCACATTCGATTGTTCGGTACCGAACATTCGATTGATCGGTACCGAACATTCGATTGATCGGTACCGAACATTCGATTGATCGGTACCGCACATTCGTTTGATGTGTACCGCATATATGATTGATCGGTACCGCACATTCGATTCATTGGTAAGGTATCGAACATTCGATTCTTCGGTACCGCACATTCGATTGATCGGTACCGCACATTCGATTGATCGGTACCGCACATTCGATTGATCGGGACCGAACATTCGATTGATCGGTACCGAACATTCGATTGATCAATACCGCACAATCGATTGATAGATATCGCACATTCGATTAATCGGTACTGCACATTCGATTGATCGGTACCGAACATTCGATTGTTCGGTATCGCACATTCGATTGATCGGTACCGCACATTCGATTGATCGGTACCGAACATTCGATTGATCAGTAACGAACATTCGATTGATCGGTACCGAACATTCGATTGATCGGTACCGCACATTCGATTGATCGGTACCGCACATTCGATTGATCGGTACCGCACATTCGATTGATCGCTACCGCACATTCGATTGATCGGTACCGAACATTCGATTGTTCGGCACCGCACATTCGATTGATCGGTATCGAACATTCGATTGATCGGTACGGTATCGAACATTCGATTGTTCGGTATCGCACATTACTTGATCGTTACCGCACATTCGATTGATCGGTACCGCACATTCGATTGATCGGTTCCGAACATTTGATTGATCAATACCGCACATTCGTTTGATCGGTACCGCACATTCGATTGATCGGTACCTCACATTCGATTGATCGGTACCGAACATTCGATTGATCGGTACCGCACATTCGATTGTTCGGTACGGTACCGAACATTCGATTGATCGGTATCGAACATTCGACTGCTCCGTACCGCACATTCGATTGATCGGTACCGTACATTCGATTGATCGGTACCGCACATTCGATTGATCGGTACCGCACATTCGATTGATCGGTACCGCACATTCGTTTGATCGGTACCGCACATTCGATTGATCGGTACCGCACATTCGCTTGATCGGTACCGAACATTCTAATAATCGGTACCGCACATTCGATTGATCGGTACCGAACATTCGATTGATCAATACCGCTCATTCGATTGATAGGTATCGCACATTCGATTAATCAGTACGGCACATTCGATTGATCGGTACCGAACATTCGATTGTTCGGTATCGCACATTAGTTGATCGGTACCGCACATTCGATTGATCGGTACCGCACATTCGATTGATCGGTACCCCACATTCGATTGATCGGTAACGCACATTCGATTGATCGGTACCGCATATGCGATTGATCGGTACCGCACATTCGATTGATCGGTACCGCACATATGATTGATCGGTACCGAACATTCGATTGATCGGTACCGAACATTCGATTGATCAATACCGCACATTCGATTGATCGGTAACGAACATTCGATTGATCGATACCGCACATTCGATTGATCGGTAACGAACATTCGATTGATCGGTACCGCACATTCGATTGATCAATACCGAACATTCGATTGATCAATACCGCACATTCGATTGATCGGTACCGCACATTCGATTGATCGGTACCGAACATTCGATTGATCGGTATCGCACATTCGTTTGATGTGTACCGCATATATGATTGATCGGTACCGCACATTCGATTTATTGGTAAGGTACCGAACATTCGATTGTTCGGTACCGCACATTCGATTGATCGGCATCGAACATTCGATTGATCGGTACCGAACATTCGATTGATCGGTACCGAACATTCGATTGATCGGTACCGAACATTCGATTGATCGGTACCGAACATTCGATTGATCGGTACCGAACATTCTATTGATCGGTACCACACATTCGATTGATCGGGACCGAACATTCGATTGATCGGTACCGAACATTCGATTGATCAATACCGCACATTCGATTGATCGGTACCGCACATTCGATTGATCGGTACCGCACATTCGATTGATCGGTACCGAACATTCGATTGATCGGTATCGAACATTCGATTGATCGGTACCGCACATTCGATTGATCGGTACCGCACGTTCGATTAATCGGTACCGCACATTCGATTGATCGGTACCGAACATTCGATTGTTCGGTATCGCACATTCGATTGATCGGTACCGCACATTCGATTGATCGGTACCGCACATTCGATTGATCAGTAACGAACATTCGATTGATCGGTACCGAACATTCGATTGATCGGTACCGCACATTCGATTGATCGGTACCGCACATTCGATTGATCGGTACCGCACATTCGATTGATCGCTACCGCACATTCGATTGATCGGTACCGAACATTCGATTGTTCGGCACCGCACATTCGATTGATCGGTATCGAACATTCGATTGATCGGTACGGTATCGAACATTCGATTGTTCGGTATCGCACATTAGTTGATCGTTACCGCACATTCGATTGATCGGTACCGCACATTCGATTGATCGGTTCCGAACATTTGATTGATCAATACCGCACATTCGTTTGATCGGTACCGCACATTCGATTGATCGGTACCTCACATTCGATTGATCGGTACCGAACATTCGATTGATCGGTACCGCACATTCGATTGATCGGTACCGAACATTCGATTGATCGGTACCGCACATTCGATTGTTCGGTACGGTACCGAACATTCGATTGATCGGTATCGAACATTCGACTGCTCCGTACCGCACATTCGATTGATCGGTACCGTACATTCGATTGATCGGTACCGCACATTCGATTGATCGGTACCGCACATTCGATTGATCGGTACCGCACATTCGATTGATCGGTATCGAACATTCGATTGATCGGTTCGGAACATTCGATTGATCAATACCGCACATTCGTTTGATCGGTACCGCACATTCGATTGATCGGTACCGCACATTCGCTTGATCGGTACCGAACATTCTAATAATCGGTACCGCACATTCGATTGATCGGTACCGAACATTCGATTGATCAATACCGCTCATTCGATCGATAGGTATCGCACATTCGATTAATCAGTACGGCACATTCGATTGATCGGTACCGAACATTCGATTGTTCGGTATCGCACATTAGTTGATCGGTACCGCACATTCGATTGATCGGTACCGCACATTCGATTGATCGGTACCCCACATTCGATTGATCGGTAACGCACATTCGATTGATCGGTACCGCATATGCGATTGATCGGTACCGCACATTCGATTGATCGGTACCGCACATATGATTGATCGGTACCGAACATTCGATTGATCGGTACCGAACATTCGATTGATCAATACCGCACATTCGATTGATCGGTAACGAACATTCGATTGATCGATACCGCACATTCGATTGATCGGTAACGAACATTCGATTGATCGGTACCGCACATTCGATTGATCAATACCGAACATTCGATTGATCAATACCGCACATTCGATTGATCGGTACCGCACATTCGATTGATCGGTACCGAACATTCGATTGATCGGTATCGCACATTCGTTTGATGTGTACCGCATATATGATTCATCGGTACCGCACATTCGATTTATTGGTAAGGTACCGAACATTCGATTGTTCGGTACCGCACATTCGATTGATCGGCACCGAACATTCGATTGATCGGTACCGAACATTCGATTGATCGGTACCGAACATTCGATTGATCGGTACCGAACATTCGATTGATCGGTATCGAACATTCGATTGATCGGTACCGCACATTCGATTGATCGGTACCGCACGTTCGATTAATCGGTACCGCACATTCGATTGATCGGTACCGAACATTCGATTGATCGGTACCGCACATTCGTTTGATGTGTACCGCATATATGATTGATCGGTACCGCACATTCGATTCATTGGTAAGGTACCGAACATTCGATTGATCGGTACCGCACATTCGATTGATCGTGACCGAACATTCGATTCATCGGTACCGAACATTCGATTGATCAATACCGCACATTCGATTGATAGATATCGCACATTCGATTAATCAGTACTGCATATTCGATTGATCGGTACCGAACATTCGATTGTTCGGTATCTCACAATAGTTGATCGGTACCGCACATTCGATTGATCGGTACCGCACATTCGATTGATCAGTAACGAACATTCGATTGATCGGTACCGAACATTCGATTCGTCGGTACCGAACATTCGATTGATCAATACCGCACATTCGATTGATAGATATCGCACATTCGATTAATCAGTACTGCACATTCGATTGATCGGTACCGCACATTCGATTGATCGGTACCGCACATTCGATTGTTCGGTACCGCACATTCGATTGATCGGTACCGCACATTCGATTGTTCGGTACGGTACCGAACATTCGATTGATCGGTATCGAACATTCGACTGCTCCGTACCGCACATTCGATTGATCGGTACCTTACATTCGATTGATCGGTACCGCACATTCGATTGATCGGTACCGCACATTCGATTGATCGGTACCGCACATTCGATTGATCGGTATCGAACATTCGATTGATCGGTTCGGAACATTCGATTGATCAATACCGCACATTCGTTTGATCGGTACCGCACATTCGATTGATCGGTACCGCACATTCGCTTGATCGGTACCGAACATTCTAATAATCGGTACCGCACATTCGATTGATCGGTACCGAACATTCGATTGATCAATACCGCTCATTCGATTGATAGGTATCGCACATTCGATTAATCAGTACGGCACATTCGATTGATCGGTACCGAACATTCGATTGTTCGGTATCGCACATTAGTTGATCGGTACCGCACATTCGATTGATCGGTACCGCACATTCGATTGATCGGTACCCCACATTCGATTGATCGGTAACGCACATTCGATTGATCGGTACCGCATATGCGATTGATCGGTACCGCACATTCGATTGATCGGTACCGCACATATGATTGATCGGTACCGAACATTCGATTGATCGGTACCGAACATTCGATTGATCAATACCGCAATTCGATTGATCGGTAACGAACATTCGATTGATCGATACCGCACATTCGATTGATCGGTAACGAACATTCGATTGATCGGTACCGCACATTCGATTGATCAATACCGAACATTCGATTGATCAATACCGCACATTCGATTGATCGGTACCGCACATTCGATTGATCGGTACCGAACATTCGATTGATCGGTATCGCACATTCGTTTGATGTGTACCGCATATATGATTGATCGGTACCGCACATTCGATTTATTGGTAAGGTACCGAACATTCGATTGTTCGGTACCGCACATTCGATTGATCGGCATCGAACATTCGATTGATCGGTACCGAACATTCGATTGATCGGTACCGAACATTCGATTGATCGGTACCGAACATTCGATTGATCGGTACCGAACATTCGATTGATCGGTACCGAACATTCTATTGATCGGTACCACACATTCGATTGATCGGGACCGAACATTCGATTCATCGGTACCGAACATTCGATTGATCAATACCGCACATTCGATTGATCGGTACCGCACATTCGATTGATCGGTACCGCACATTCGATTGATCGGTACCGAACATTCGATTGATCGGTACCGCACATTCGTTTGATGTGTACCGCATATATGATTGATCGGTACCGCACATTCGATTCATTGGTAAGGTACCGAACATTCGATTGTTCGGTACCGCACATTCGATTGATCGGTACCGCACATTCGAATGATCGGGACCGAACATTCGATTCATCGGTACCGAACATTCGATTGATCAATACCGCACATTCGATTGATAGATATCGCACATTCGATTAATCAGTACTGCACATTCGATTGATCGGTACCGAACATTCGATTGTTCGGTATCGCACAATAGTTGATCGGTACCGCACATTCGATTGATCGGTACCGCACATTCGATTGATCAGTAACGAACATTCGATTGATCGGTACCGAACATTCGATTCGTCGGTACCGAACATTCGATTGATCAATACCGCACATTCGATTGATAGATATCGCACATTCGATTAATCAGTACTGCACATTCGATTGATCGGTACCGCACATTCGATTGATCGGTACCGCACATTCGATTGTTCGGTACCGCACATTCGATTGATCGGTATCGAACATTCGATTGATCGGTTCCGAACATTCGATTGATCAATACCGCACTTTCTTTTGATCGGTACCGCACATTCGATTGATCGGTACCGCACATTCGATTGATCGGTACCGAACATTCGATTAATCGGTACCGCACATTCGATTGATCAATACCGTTCATTCGATTGATAGGTATCGCACATTCGATTAATCAGTACGGCACATTCGATTGATCGGTACCGAACATTCGATTGATCGGTACCGCACATTCGATTGATCGGTACCGCACATTCGATTGATCGGTACCGAACATTCGATTGATCGGTACCGCACATTCGATTGATCGGTACCGAACATTCGATTGATCGGTACCGCACATTCGTTTGATGTGTACCGCATATATGATTGATCGGTACCGCACATTCGATTCATTGGTAAGGTACCGAACATTCGATTGTTCGGCACCGCACATTCGATTGATCGGTACCGCACATTCGATTGATCGGGACCGAACATTCGATTCATCGGTACCGCACATTCGATTGATCAATACCGCACATTCGATTGATAGATATCGCACATTCGATTAATCAGTACTGCACATTCGATTGATCGGTACCGAACATTCGATTGTTCGGTATCGCACAATAGTTGATCGGTACCGCACATTCGATTGATCGGTACCGCACATTCGATTGATCAGTAACGAACATTCGATTGATCGGTACCGAACATTCGATTGATCGGTACCGAAAATTCGATTGATCGGTACCGCACATTCGATTGATCGATACCGCACATTCGATTGATCGGTAACGAACATTCGATTGATCGGTACCGCACATTCGATTGATCAATACCGAACATTCGATTGATCAATACCGCACATTCGATTGATCGGTACCGCACATTCGATTGATCGGTACCGAACATTCGATTGATCGGTATCGCACATTCGTTTGATGTGTACCGCATATATGATTGATCGGTACCGCACATTCGATTCATTGGTAAGGTACCGAACATTCGATTGTTCGGTACCGCACATTCGATTGATCGGCATCGAACATTCTATTGATCGGTACCGAACATTCGATTGATCGGTACCGAACATTCGATTGATCGGTACCGAACATTCGATTGATCGGTACCGAACATTCGATTGATCGGTACCGAACATTCTATTGATCGGTACCGCACATTCGATTGATCGGGACCGAACATTCGATTCATCGGTACCGAACATTCGATTGATCAATACCGCACATTCGATTGATCGGTACCGCACATTCGATTGATCGGTACCGCACATTCGATTGATCGGTACCGCACGTTCGATTGATCGGTACCGCACATTCGATTGATCAGTACCGCACGTTTGATTGATCGGTACCGCACATTCGATTGATCGGTACCGAACATTCGATTGATCGGTACCGTACATTCGATTGATCGGTACCGCACATTCGATTGATCGGTACCGCACATTCGATTGTTCGGTACCGCACATTCGATTGATCGGTATCGAACATTCGATTGATCGGTACCGCACATTCGATTGATCAATACCGTTCATTCGATTGATAGGTATCGCACATTCGATTAATCAGTACGGCACATTCGATTGATCGGTACCGAACATTCGATTGTTCGGTATCGCACATTAGTTGATCGGTACCGCACATTCGATTGATCGGTACCGCACATTCGATTGATCGGTACCGCACATTCGATTGATCGGTAACGAACATTCGATTGATCGGTACCGCACATTCGATTGATCGGTACCGCACATTCGATTGATCGGTACCGCACATTCGATTGATCGGTACCGAACATTCGATTGATCAATACCGTTCATTCGATTGATAGGTATCGCACATTCGATTAATCAGTACGGCACATTCGATTGATCGGTACCGAACATTCGATTGTTCGGTATCGCACATTAGTTGATCTGTACCGCACATTCGATTGATCGGTACCGCACATTCGATTGATCGGTACCGCACATTCGATTGATCGGTAACGAACATTCGATTGATCGGTACCGCACATTCGATTGATCGGTACCGCACATTCGATTGATCGGTACCGCATATTCGATTGATCGGTACCGAACATTCGATTGATCGGTACCGCACATTCGATTGATCGGTACTGAACATTCGATTGATCGGTACCGCACATTCGTTTGATGTGTACCGCATATATGATTGATCGGTACCGCACATTCGATTCATTGGTAAGGTACCGAACAATCGATTGATCGGTACCGAACATTCGATTGATCGGTACTGCACATTCGATTGATCGGTACCGAACATTCGATTGTTCGGTATCGCACATTAGTTTATCGGTACCGCACATTCGATTGATCGGTACCGCACATTCGATTGATCGGTACCGCACATTCGATTGATCGGTAACGAACATTCGATTGATCGGTACCGCACATTCGATTGATCGGTACCGCACATTCGATTGATCGGTACCGCACATTCGATTGATCGGTACCGAACATTCGATTGATCAATACCGTTCATTCGATTGATAGGTATCGCACATTCGATTAATCAGTACGGCACATTCGATTGATCGGTACCGAACATTCGATTGTTCGGTATCGCACATTAGTTGATCTGTACCGCACATTCGATTGATCGGTACCGCACATTCGATTGATCGGTACCGCACATTCGATTGATCGGTAACGAACATTCGATTGATCGGTACCGCACATTCGATTGATCGGTACCGCACATTCGATTGATCGGTACCGCATATTCGATTGATCGGTACCGAACATTCGATTGATCGGTACCGCACATTCGTTTGATGTGTACCGCATATATGATTGATCGGTACCGCACATTCGATTCATTGGTAAGGTACCGAACAATCGATTGATCGGTACCGAACATTCGATTGATCGGTAACGAACATTCGATTGATCGGTACCGCACATTCGATTGATCGGTACTGCACATTCGATTGATCGGTACCGCACATTCGATTGATCGGTACCGAACATTCGATTGATCAATACCGTTCATTCGATTGATAGGTATCGCACATTCGATTAATCAGTACGGCACATTCGATTGATCGGTACCGAACATTCGATTGTTCGGTATCGCACATTAGTTGATCGGTACCGCACATTCGATTGATCGGTACCGCACATTCGATTGATCGGTAACGAACATTCGATTGATCGGTACCGCACATTCGATTGTTCGGTACCGCACATTCGATTGATCGGTACCGCACATTCGATTGATCGGTACCGAACATTCGATTGATCGGTAGCGCACATTCGATTGATCGGTACCGAACATTCGATTGATCGGTACCGCACATTCGTTTGATGTGTACCGCATATATGATTGATCGGTACCGCACATTCGATTCATTGGTAAGGTACCGAACATTCGATTGATCGGTACCGAACATTCGATTGATCGGTACCTAACATTCGATTGATCGGTACCGAACATTCGATTGATCGGTACCGAACATTCTATTGATCGGTACCGCACATTCGATTGATCGGGACCGAACATTCGATTCATCGGTACCGAACATTCGATTGATCAATACCGCACATTCGATTGATCCGTACCGCACATTCGATTGATCGGTACCGCACATTCGATTGATCGGTACCGAATATTCGATTGATCGGTATCGAACATTCGATTGATCGGTACCGCACGTTCGATTGATCGGTACCGCACGTTCGATTAATCGGTACCGCACATTCGATTGATCGGTACCGAACATTCGATTGATCGGTACCGAACATTCGATTAATCGGTACCGCACATTCGATTGATCAATACCGTTCATTCGATTGATAGGTATCGCACATTCGATTAATCAGTACGGCACATTCGATTGATCGGTACCGAACATTCGATTGATCGGTACCGCACATTCGATTGATCGGTACCGCACATTCGATTGATCGGTACCGAACATTCGATTGATCGGTACCGCACATTCGATTGATCGGTACCGAACATTCGATTGATCGGTACCGCACATTCGTTTGATGTGTACCGCAAATATGATTGATCGGTACCGCACATTCGATTCATTGGTAAGGTACCGAACATTCGATTGTTCGGCACCTCACATTCGATTGATCGGTACCGCACATTCGATTGATCGGGACCGAACATTCGATTCATCGGTACCGCACATTCGATTGATCAATACCGCACATTCGATTGATAGATATCGCACATTCGATTAATCAGTACTGCACATTCGATTGATCGGTACCGAACATTCGATTGTTCGGTATCGCACAATAGTTGATCGGTACCGCACATTCGATTGATCGGTACCGCACATTCGATTGATCAGTAACGAACATTCGATTGATCGGTACCGAACATTCGATTGATCGGTACCGAAATTTCGATTGATCGGTACCGCACATTCGATTGATCGATACCGCACATTCGATTCATCGGTAACGAACATTCGATTGATCGGTACCGCACATTCGATTGATCAATACCGAACATTCGATTGATCAATACCGCACATTCGATTGATCGGTACCGCACATTCGATTGATCGGTACCGAACATTCGATTGATCGGTATCGCACATTCGTTTGATGTGTACCGCATATATGATTGATCGGTACCGCACATTCGATTCATTGGTAAGGTACCGAACATTCGATTGTTCGGTACCGCACATTCGATTGATCGGCATCGAACATTCTATTGATCGGTACCGAACATTCGATTGATCGGTACCGAACATTCGATTGATCGGTACCGAACATTCGATTGATCGGTACCGAACATTCGATTGATCGGTACCGAACATTCTATTGATCGGTACCGCACATTCGATTGATCGGGACCGAACATTCGATTGATCGGTACCAAACATTCGATTGATCAATACCGCACATTCGATTGATCGGTACCGTACATTCGATTGATCGGTACCGCACATTCGATTGATCGGTACCGCACGTTCGATTGATCGGTACCGCACATTCGATTGATCAGTACCGCACGTTTGATTGATCGGTACCGCACATTCGATTGATCGGTACCGAACATTAGATTGATCGGTACCGTACATTCGATTGATCGGTACCGCACATTCGATTGATCGGTACCGCACATTCGATTGTTCGGTACCGCACATTCGATTGATCGGTATCGAACATTCGATTGATCGGTACCGCACATTCGATTGATCAATACCGTTCATTCGATTGATAGGTATCGCACATTCGATTAATCAGTACGGCACATTCGATTGATCGGTACCGAACATTCGATTGTTCGGTATCGCACATTAGTTGATCGGTACCGCACATTCGATTGATCGGTACCGCACATTCGATTGATCGGTACCGCACATTCGATTGATCGGTAACGAACATTCGATTGATCGGTACCGAACATTCGATTGATCGGTACCGCACATTCGATTGATCGGTACCGCACATTCGATTGATCGGTACCGAACATTCGATTGATCAATACCGTTCATTCGATTGATAGGTATCGGACATTCGATTAATCAGTACGGCACATTCGATTGATCGGTACCGAACATTCGATTGTTCGGTATCGCACATTAGTTGATCTGTACCGCACATTCGATTGATCGGTACCGCACATTCGATTGATCGGTACCGCACATTCGATTGAACGGTAACGAACATTCGATTGATCGGTACCGCACATTCGATTGATCGATACCGCACATTCGATTGATCGGTACCGCACATTCGATTGATCGGTACCGAACATTCGATTGATCGGTACCGCACATTCGATTGATCGGTACCGAACATTCGATTGATCGGTACCGCACATTCGTTTGATGTGTACCGCATATATGATTGATCGGTACCGCACATTCGATTCATTGGTAAGGTACCGAACATTCGATTGATCGGTACCGAACATTCGATTGATCGGTAACGAACATTCGATTGATCGGTACCGCACATTCGATTGATCGGTACCGCACATTCGATTGATCGGTACCGCACATTCGATTGATCGGTACCGAACATTCGATTGATCAATACCGTTCATTCGATTGATAGGTATCGCACATTCGATTAATCAGTACGGCACATTCGATTGATCGGTACCGAACATTCGATTGTTCGGTATCGCACATTAGTTGATCGGTACCGCACATTCGATTGATCGGTACCGCACATTCGATTGATCGGTAACGAACATTCGATTGATCGGTACCGCACATTCGATTGTTCGGTACCGCACATTCGATTGATCGGTACCGCACATTCGATTGATCGGTACCGAACATTCGATTGATCGGTAGCGCACATTCGGTTGATCGGTACCGAACATTCGATTGATCGGTACCGCACATTCGTTTGATGTGTACCGCATATATGATTGATCGGTACCGCACATTCGATTCATTGGTAAGGTACCGAACATTCGATTGATCGGTACCGAACATTCGATTGATCGGTACCTAACATTCGATTGATCGGTACCGAACATTCGATTGATCGGTACCGAACATTCTATTGATCGGTACCGCACATTCGATTGATAGGTATCGCACATTCGATTAATCAGTACGGCACATTCGATTGATAGGTATCGCACATTCGATTAATCAGTACGGCACATTCGATTGATCGGTACCGAACATTCGATTGTTCGGTATCGCACATTAGTTGATCGGTACCGCACATTCGATTGATCGGTACCGCACATTCGATTGATCGGTACCGCACATTCGATTGATCGGTAACGAACATTCGATTGATCGGTACCGCACATTCGATTGATCGGTACCGCACATTCGATTGATCGGTACCGCACATTCGATTGATCGGTACCGAACATTCGATTGATCGGTACCGCATATTCGATTGATCGGTACCGAACATTCGATTGATCGGTACCGCACATTCGTTTGATGTGTACCGCATATATGATTGATCGGTACCGCACATTCGATTCATTGGTAAGGTACCGAACATTCGATTGTTCGGTACCGCACATTCGATTGATCGGTACCGCACATTCGATTGATCGGGACCGAACATTCGATTGATCGGTACCGAACATTCGATTGATCAATACCGCACATTCGATTGATAGATATCGCACATTCGATTAATCGGTACTGCACATTCGATTGATCGGTACCGAACATTCGATTGATCGGTATCGAACATTCGACTGCTCCGTACCGCACATTCGATTGATCGGTACCGCACATTCGATTGATCGGTACCGCACATTCGATTGATCGGTACCGCACATTCGATTGTTCGGTACCGCACTTTCGATTGATCGTTATCGAACATTCGATTGATCGGTTCCGAACAATCGATTGATCAATACCGCACATTCGTTTGATCGGTACCGCA
The DNA here is from genome assembly GCF_037975245.1 of Apostichopus japonicus. Lineage (NCBI taxonomy): Eukaryota > Metazoa > Echinodermata > Holothuroidea > Aspidochirotida > Stichopodidae > Apostichopus > Apostichopus japonicus. The sequence goes on along the minus strand of NC_092571.1, from coordinate 5,118,450 downwards.
CATTCGATTGATCGGTACCGAACATTCGATTAATCGGTACCGCACATTCGATTGATAGGTATCGCACATTCGATTAATCAGTACGGCACATTCGATTGATCGGTACCGAACATTCGATTGTTCGGTATCGCACATTAGTTGATCGGTACCGCACATTCGATTGATCGGTACCGCACATTCGATTGATCGGTACCGCACATTCGATTGATCGGTAACGAACATTCGATTGATCGGTACCGCACATTCGATTCATCGGTACCGCACATTCGATTGATCGGTACCGCACATTCGATTGATCGGTACCGAACATTCGATTGATCGGTACCGAACATTCGATTGATCAATACCGCACATTCGATTGATCGGTACCGAACATTCGATTGATCGGTACCGCACATTCGATTGATCGGTAACGAACATTCGATTGATCGCTACCGCACATTCGTTTGATGTGTACCGCATATATGATTGATCGGTACCGCACATTCGATTCATTGGTAAGGTACCGAACATTCGATTATTCGGTACCGCACATTAGTTGTTCGGTACCGCACATTCGATTGATCGGTACCGCACATTCGATTGATCAGTAACGAACATTCGATTGATCGGTACCGAACATTCGATTGATCGGTACCGAAAATTCGATTGATCGGTACCGCACATTCGATTGATCGGTACCGCACATTCGATTGATCGCTACCGCACATTCGATTGATCGGTACCGAACATTCGATTGTTCGGCACCGCACATTCGATTGATCGGTATCGAACATTCGATTGATCGGTACGGTATCGAACATTCGATTGTTCGGTATCGCTTATTAGTTGATCGGTACCGCACATTCGATTGATCGGTACCGCACATTCGATTGATCGGTACCGCACATTCGTTTGATGTGTACCGCATATATGATTGATCGGTACCGCACATTCGATTCATTGGTAAGGTACCGAACATTCGATTGTTCGGTACCGCACATTCGATTGATCGGTACCGCACATTCGATTGATCGGGACCGAACATTCGATTGATCGTTACCGAACATTCGATTGATCAATACCGCACATTCGATTGATAGATATCGCACATTCGATTAATCGGTACTGCACATTCGATTGATCGGTACCGAACATTCGATTGTTCGGTATCGCACATTAGTTGATCGGTACCGCACATTCGATTGATCGGTACCGCACATTCGATTGATCAGTAACGAACATTCCATTGATCGGTACCGAACATTCGATTGATCGGTACCGAAAATTCGATTGATCGGTACCGCACATTCGATTGATCGGTACCGCAAATTCGATTGATCGGTACCGCACATTCGATTGATCGGTACCGCATGTTCGATTAATCGGTACCGCACATTCGATTCATTGGTAAGGTACCGAACATTCGATTGTTCGGTACCGCACATTCGATTGATCAATACCGCACATTCGATTGATCGGTAACGAACATTCGATTGATCGATACCGCACATTCGATTGATCAATACCGAACATTCGATTGATCAATACCGCACATTCGATTGATCGGTACCGCACATTCGATTGATCGGTACCGAACATTCGATTGATCGGTACCGCACATTCGTTTGATGTGTACCGCATATATGATTGATCGGTACCGCACATTCGATTCATTGGTAAGGTACCGAACATTCGATTGTTCGGTACCGCACATTCGATTGATCGGTACCGCACATTCGATTGATAGATATCGCACATTCGATTAATCGGTACCGAACATTCGATTGTTCGGTATCGCACATTAGTTGATCGGTACCGCACATTCGATTGATCGGTACCGCACATTCGATTGATCGGTACCGCACATTCGATTGTTCGGTACCGCACATTCGATTGATCGGTATCGAACATTTGATTGATCGGTTCCGAACATTCGATTGATCAATACCGCACATTCGTTTGATCGGTACCGCACATTCGATTGTTCGGTACCGAACATTCGATTGATCGGTACCTCACATTCGATTGATCGGTACCGCACATTCGATTGATCGGTACCGAACATTCGATTGATCGGTACCGCACATTCGATTGTTCGGTACGGTATCGAACATTCGATTGATCGGTATCGAACATTCGACTGCTCCGTACCGCACATTCGATTGATCGGTACCGCACATTCGATTGATCGGTACCGTACATTCGATTGATCGGTACCGCACATTCGATTGATCGGTACCGCACATTCGATTGTTCGGTACCGCACATTCGATTGATCGGTATCGAACATTCGATTGATCGGTTCCGAACATTCGATTGATCAATACCGCACATTCGTTTGATCGGTACCGCACATTCGATTGTTCGGTACCGCACATTCGATTGATCGGTACCGAACATTCTATTAATCGGTACCGCACATTCGATTGATCGGTACCGAACATTCGATTGATCAATACCGCACAGTACGGCACATTCGATTGATCGGTACCGAACATTCGATTGTTCGGTATCGCACATTAGTTGATCGGTACCGCACATTCGATTGATCGGTACCGCACATTCGATTGATCAGTAACGAACATTCGATTGATCGGTACCGAACATTCGATTGATCGGTACCGAAAATTCGATTGATCGGTACCGCACATTCGATTGATCGGTACCGCACATTCGATTGATCGGTACCGAACATTCGATTGATCGGTACGAACATTCGATTGATCAATACCGCACATTCGATTGTTCGGTATCGCACATTAGTTGATCGATACCGCACATTCGATTGATCGGTACCGCACATGCGATTGATCGGTACCGAACATTCGATTGTTCGGTACCGAACATTCGATTGATCGGTACCGAACATTCGATTGATCGGTACCGCACATTCGTTTGATGTGTACCGCATATATGATTGATCGGTACCGCACATTCGATTCATTGGTAAGGTTCCGAACATTCGATTGTTCGGTACCGCACATTCGATTCATCGGTACCGAACATTCGATTGATCAATACCGCACATTCGATTGATAGATATCGCACATTCGATTAATCGGTACTGCACATTCGATTGATCGGTACCGAACATTCGATTGTTCGGTATCGCACATTAGTTGATCGGTACCGCACATTCGATTGATCGGTACCGCACATTCGATTGATCAGTAACGAATATTCGATTGATCGGTACCGAACATTCGATTGATCGGTACCGAAAATTCGATTGATCGGTACCGCACATTCGATTGATCGGTACCGCACATTCGATTGATCGGTACCGAACATTCGATTGATCGGTACGAACATTCGATTGATCAATACCGTACATTCGATTGTTCGGTATCGCACATTAGTTGATCGGTATCGCACATTAGTTGATCGGTACCGCACATTCGATTGATCGGTACCGCACATTCGATTGATCGGTACCGAACATTCAATTGTTCGGTACCGCACATTCGATTGATCGGTATCGAACATTCGATTGATCGGTACGGTATCGAACATTCGATTGTTCGGTATCGCACATTAGTTGATCGGTACCGCACATTCGATTGATCGGTACCGCACATTCGATTGATCGGTACCGCACATTCGATTGATCGGTACCGCATATTCGATTGATCGGTACCGTACATTCGATTGATCGGTACCGCACATTCGATTGATCGGTACCGAACATTCGATTGTTCGGTATCGCACATTAGTTGATCGGTACCGCACATTCGATTGATCGGTACCGCACATTCGATTGATCGGTACCGCACATTCGATTGATCGGTAACGAACATTTGATTGATCGGTACCGCACATTCGATTGATCGGTAACGAACATTCGATTGATCGGTACCGCACATTCGATTGATCGGTACCGAACATTCGATTGATCAATACCGCACATTCGATTGATCGGTAACGAACATTCGATTGATCGATACCGCACATTCGATTGATCGGTACCGAACATTCGATTGATCGGTACCGCACATTCGTTTGATGTGTACCGCATATATGATTGATCGGTACCGCACATTCGATTCATTGGTAAGGTACCGAACATTCGATTGTTCGGTACCGCACATTCGATTGATCGGTACCGCACATTCGATTGATCGGGACCGAACATTCGATTCATCGGTACCGAACATTCGTTTGATCAATACCGCACATTCGATTGATAGATATCGCATATTCGATTAATCGGTACTGCACATTCGATTGATCGGTACCGAACATTCTATTGTTCGGTATCGCACATTAGTTGATCGGTACCGCACATTCGATTGATCGGTACCGCACATTCGATTGAACAGTAACGAACATTCGATTGATCGGTACCGAACATTCGATTGATCGGTACCGAAAATTCGATTGATCGGTACCGCACATTCGATTGATCGGTACCGCACATTCGATTGATCGGTACCGAACATTCGATTGATCGGTACGAACATTCGATTGATCAATACCGCACATTCGATTGTTCGGTATCGCACATTAGTTGATCGGTACCGCACATTCGATTGATCGGTACCGCACATTCGATTGATCGGTACCGAACATTCGATTGTTCGGTACCGCACATTCGATTGATCGGTATCGAACATTCGATTGATCGGTACGGTATCGAACATTCGATAGTTCGGTATCGCACATTAGTTGATCGGTACCGCACATTCGATTGATCGGTACCGCACATTCGATTGATTGGTACCGAACATTCGATTGATCGGTACCGAACATTCGATTGATCGGTATCGAACATTCGATTGATCGGTACGGTATCGAACATTCGATTGTTCGGTATCGCACATTAGTTGATCGGTACCGCACATTCGATTGATCGGTACCGCACATTCGATTGATCGGTACCGCACATTCGATTGATCAATACCGCACATTCGACTGATCGGTAACGAACATTCGATTGATCGATACCGCACATTCGATTGATCGGTAACGAACATTCTATTGATCGGTACCGCACATTCGATTGATCAATACCGAACATTCGATTGATCAATACCGCACATTCGATTGATCGGTACCGAACATTCGATTGATCGGTACCGCACATTCGTTTGATGTGTACCGCATATATGATTGATCGGTACCGCACATTCGATTGATTGGTAAGGTACCGAACATTCGATTGTTCGGTACCGCACATTCGATTGATCGGCATCGAACATTCGATTGATCGGTACCGCTCATTCGATTGATCGGTACCGCACATTCCATTGATCGGTACCGAACATTCGATTGATCGGTACCGAATATTCGATTGATCGGTTCCGAACATTCGATTGATCGGTACCGAACATTCGATTGATCGGTACCGAACATTCGATTGATCGGTACCAAACATTCGATTGATCGGTATCGCACATTAGTTATCGGTACCGCACATTCGATTGATCGGTACCGCACATTCGATTGATCAGTAACGAACATTCCATTGATCGGTACCGAACATTCGATTGATCGGTACCGAAAATTCGATTGATCGGTACCGCACATTCGATTGATCGGTACCGAACATTTGATTGATCGGTACGAACATTCGATTGATCAATACCGCACATTCGATTGATCGGTATCGCACATTGGATTGATAGATATCGCACATTCGATTAATCGGTACTGCACATTCGATTGATCGGTACCGAACATTCGATTGTTCGGTATCGCACATTAGTTGATCGGTACCGCACATTCGATTGATCGGTACCGCACATTCGATTGATCGGTATCGAACATTCGATTGATCGGTACCGAACATTCGATTGATCGGTACCGAAAATTCGATTGATCGGTACCGCACATTCGATTGATCGGTACCGCACATTAGATTGATCGGTACCGAACATTCGATTGATCGGTACCGAACATTCGATTGATCGGTATCGAACATTCGATTGATCGGTACGGTATCGAACATTCGATTGTTCGGTATCGCACATTAGTTGATCGGTACCGCACATTCGATTGATCGGTACCGCACATTCGATTGATCGGTACCGCACATTCGATTGATCAATACCGCACATTCGACTGATCGGTAACGAACATTCGATTGATCGATACCGCACATTCGATTGATCGGTAACGAACATTCGATTGATCGGTACCGCACATTCGATTGATCAATACCGAACATTCGATTGATCAATACCGCACATTCGATTGATCGGTACCGAACATTCGATTGATCGGTACCGCACATTCGTTTGATGTGTACCGCATATATGATTGATCGGTACCGCACATTCGATTGATTGGTAAGGTACCGAACATTCGATTGTTCGGTACCGCACATTCGATTGATCGGCATCGAACATTCGATTGATCGGTACCGCTCATTCGATTGATCGGTACCGCACATTCCATTGATCGGTACCGAACATTCGATTGATCGGTACCGAACATTCTATTGATCGGTTCCGAACATTCGATTGATCGGTACCGAACATTCGATTGATCGGTACCGAACATTCGATTGATCGGTACCGAACATTCGATTGATCGGTATCGCACATTAGTTATCGGTACCGCACATTCGATTGATCGGTACCGCACATTCGATTGATCAGTAACGAACATTCCATTGATCGGTACCGAACATTCGATTGATCGGTACCGAAAATTCAATTGATCGGTACCGCACATTCGATTGATCGGTACCGAACATTCGATTGATCCTTACGAACATTCGATTGATCAATACCGCACATTCGATTGATCGGTATCGCACATTGGATTGATAGATATCGCACATTCGATTAATCGGTACTGCACATTCGATTGATCGGTACCGAACATTCGATTGTTCGGTATCGCACATTAGTTGATCGGTACCGCACATTCGATTGATCGGTACCGCACATTCGATTGATCAGTAACGAACATTCGATTGATCGGTACCGAACATTCGATTGATCGGTACCGAAAATTCGATTGATCGGTACCGCACATTCGATTGATCGGTACCGCACATTCGATTGATGGGTACCGAACATTCGATTGATCGGTACCGCACATTCGATTGATCAATACCGCACATTCGATTGTTCGGTGTCGCACATTAGTTGATCGGTACCGCACATTCGATTGATCGGTACCGCACATTCGATTGATCGGTACCGAACATTCGATTGTTCGGTACCGCACATTCGATTGATCGGTATCGAACATTCGATTGATCGGTACGGTATCGAACATTCGATTGTTCGGTATCGCACATTAGTTGATCGGTACCGCACATTCGATTGATCGGTACCGCACATTCGATTGATCGGTACCGCACATTCGATTGATCGGTACCGCACATTCGATTGATCGGTACCGCACATTCGATTGATCGGTAACGAACATTTGATTGATCGGTACCGCACATTCGATTAATCGGTAACGAACATTCGATTGATCGGTACCGCACATTCGATTGATCGGTACCGAACATTCGATTGATCGGTACCGAACATTCGATTGATCAATACCGCACATTCGATTGATCGGTAACGAACATTCGATTGATCGATACCGCACATTCGATTGATCGGTACCGAAAATTCGATTGATCGGTACCGCACATTCGTTTGATGTGTACCGCATATATGATTGATCGGTACCGCACATTCGATTCATTGGTAAGGTACCGAACATTCGATTGTTCGGTACCGCACATTCGATTGATCGGTACCGCACATTCGATTGATCGGGACCGAACATTCGATTCATCGGTACCGAACATTCGATTGATCAATACCGCACATTCGATTGATAGATATCGCACATTCGATTAATCGGTACTGCACATTCGATTGATCGGTACCGAACATTCGATTGTTCGGTATCGCACATTAGTTGATCGGTTCCGCACATTCGATTGATCGGTACCGCACATTCGATTGAACAGTAACGAACATTCGATTGATCGGTACCGAACATTCGATTGATCGGTACCGAAAATTCGATTGATCGGTACCGCACATTCGATTGATCGGTACCGCACATTCGATTGATCGGTACCGAACATTCGATTGATCGGTACGAACATTCGATTGATCAATACCGCACATTCGATTGTTCGGTATCGCACATTAGTTGATCGGTACCGCACATTCGATTGATCGGTACCGCACATTCGATTGATCGGTACCGAACATTCGATTGTTCGGTACCGCACATTCGATTGATCGGTATCGAACATTCGATTGATCGGTACGGTATCGAACATTCGATAGTTCGGTATCGCACATTAGTTGATCGGTACCGCACATTCGATTGATCGGTACCGCACATTCGATTGATTGGTACCGAACATTCGATTGATCGGTACCGAACATTCGATTGATCGGTATCGAACATTCGATTGATCGGTACGGTATCGAACATTCGATTGTTCGGTATCGCACATTAGTTGATCGGTACCGCACATTCGATTGATCGGTACCGCACATTCGATTGATCGGTACCGCACATTCGATTGATCAATACCGCACATTCGACTGATCGGTAACGAACATTCGATTGATCGATACCGCACATTCGATTGATCGGTAACGAACATTCTATTGATCGGTACCGCACATTCGATTGATCAATACCGAACATTCGATTGATCAATACCGTACATTCGATTGATCGGTACCGAACATTCGATTGATCGGTACCGCACATTCGTTTGATGTGTACCGCATATATGATTGATCGGTACCGCACATTCGATTGATTGGTAAGGTACCGAACATTCGATTGTTCGGTACCGCACATTCGATTGATCGGCATCGAACATTCGATTGATCGGTACCGCTCATTCGATTGATCGGTACCGCACATTCCATTGATCGGTACCGAACATTCGATTGATCGGTACCGAACATTCTATTGATCGGTTCCGAACATTCGATTGATCGGTACCGAACATTCGATTGATCGGTACCGAACATTCGATTGATCGGTACCAAACATTCGATTGATCGGTATCGCACATTAGTTATCGGTACCGCACATTCGATTGATCGGTACCGCACATTCGATTGATCAGTAACGAACATTCCATTGATCGGTACCGAACATTCGATTGATCGGTACCGAAAATTCGATTGATCGGTACCGCACATTCGATTGATCGGTACCGATCATTCGATTGATCGGTACGAACATTCGATTGATCAATACCGCACATTCGATTGATCGGTATCGCACATTGGATTGATAGATATCGCACATTCGATTAATCGGTACTGAACATTCGATTGATCGGTACCGAACATTCGATTGTTCGGTATCGCACATTAGTTGATCGGTACCGCACATTCGATTGATCGGTACCGCACATTCGATTGATCAGTAACGAACATTCGATTGATCGGTACCGAACATTCGATTGATCGGTACCGAAAATTCGATTGATCGGTACCGCACATTCGATTGATCGGTACCGCACATTAGATTGATCGGTACCGAACATTCGATTGATCGGTACCGAACATTCGATTGATCGGTATCGAACATTCGATTGATCGGTACGGTATCGAACATTCGATTGTTCGGTATCGCACATCAGTTGATCGGTACCGCACATTCGATTGATCGGTACCGCACATTCGATTGATCGGTACCGCACATTCGATTGATCAATACCGCACATTCGACTGATCGGTAACGAACATTCGATTGATCGATACCGCACATTCGATTGATCGGTAACGAACATTCGATTGATCGGTACCGCACATTCGATTGATCATTACCGAACATTCGATTGATCAATACCGCACATTCGATTGATCGGTACCGAACATTCGATTGATCGGTACCGCACATTCGTTTGATGTGCACCGCATATATGATTGATCGGTACCGCACATTCGATTGATTGGTAAGGTACCGAACATTCGATTGTTCGGTACCGCACATTCGATTGATCGGCATCGAACATTCGATTGATCGGTACCGCTCATTCGATTGATCGGTACCGCACATTCCATTGATCGGTACCGAACATTCGATTGATCGGTACCGAACATTCTATTGATCGGTTCCGAACATTCGATTGATCGGTACCGAACATTCGATTGATCGGTACCGAACATTCGATTGATCGGTACCGAACATTCGATTGATCGGTATCGCACATTAGTTATCGGTACCGCACATTCGATTGATCGGTACCGCACATTCGATTGATCAGTAACGAACATTCCATTGATCGGTACCGAACATTCGATTGATCGGTACCGAAAATTCGATTGATCGGTACCGCACATTCGATTGATCGGTACCGAACATTCGATTGATCTTACGAACATTCGATTGATCAATACCGCACATTCGATTGATCGGTATCGCACATTGGATTGATAGATATCGCACATTCGATTAATCGGTACTGCACATTCGATTGATCGGTACCGAACATTCGATTGTTCGGTATCGCACATTAGTTGATCGGTACCGCACATTCGATTGATCGGTACCGCACATTCGATTGATCAGTAACGAACATTCGATTGATCGGTACCGAACATTCGATTGATCGGTACCGAAAATTCGATTGATCGGTACCGCACATTCGATTGATCGGTACCGCACATTCGATTGATGGGAACCGAACATTCGATTGATCGGTACCGCACATTCGATTGATCAATACCGCACATTCGATTGTTCGGTGTCGCACATTAGTTGATCGGTACCGCACATTCGATTGATCGGTACCGCACATTCGATTGATCGGTACCGAACATTCGATTGTTCGGTACCGCACATTCGATTGATCGGTATCGAACATTCGATTGATCGGTACGGTATCGAACATTCGATTGTTCGGTATCGCACATTAGTTGATCGGTACCGTACATTCGATTGATCGGTACCGCACATTCGATTGATCGGTACCGCACATTCGATTGATCGGTACCGCACATTCGATTGATCGGTACCGCACATTCGATTGATCGGTATCGAACATTTGATTGATCGGTTCCGAACATTCGATTGATCAATACCGAACATTCGTTTGATCGGTACCGCACATTCGATTGATCGGTACCTCACATTCGATTGATCGGTACCGAACATTCGATTGATCGGTACCGCACATTCGATTAATCGGTACCGAACATTCGATTGATCGGTACCGCACATTCGATTGTTTGGTACGGTACGGAGCATTCGATTGATCGCCATCGAACATTCGATTGATCGGTACCGCTCATTCGATTGATCGGTACCGCACATTCCATTGATCGGTACCGTACATTCGATTGATCAGTACCGAACATTCTATTGATCGGTTCCGAACATTCGATTGATCGGTACCGAACATTCGATTGATCGGTACCGAACATTCGATTGATCGGTACCGAACATTCGATTGATCGGTACCGAACATTCTATTGATCGGTACCGCACATTCCATTGATCGGGACCGAACATTCGATTGATCGGTACCGAACATTCGATTGATCAATACCGCACATTCGATTGATAGGTATCGCACATGGCGATTAATCGGTACTGCACATTCGATTGATCGGTACCGAACATTCGATTGTTCGGTATCGCACATTAGTTATCGGTACCGCACATTCGATTGATCGGTACCGCACATTCGATTGATCAGTAACGAACATTCCATTGATCGGTACCGAACATTCGATTGATCGGTACCGAAAATTCGATTGATCGGTACCGCACATTCGATTGATCGGTACCGCACATTCGATTGATCGGTACCGAACATTCGATTGATCGGTACGAACATTCGATTGATCAATACCGCACATTCGATTGATCGGTATCGCACATTCGATTGATAGATATCGCACATTCGATTAATCGGTACCGCACATTCGATTGATCGGTACCGAACATTCGATTGTTCGGTATCGCACATTAGTTGATCGGTACCGCACATTCGATTGATCGGTACCGCACATTCGACTGATCAGTAACGAACATTCGATTGATCGGTACCGAACATTCGATTGATCGGTACCGCACATTCGATTGATCAATACCGCACATTCGATTGTTCGGTATCGCACATTAGTTGATCGGTACCGCACATTCGATTGATCGGTAGCGCACATTCGATTGATCGGTACCGCACATTCGATTGATCGGTACCGAACATTCGATTGTTCGGTACCGCACATTCGATTGATCGGTATCGAACATTCGATTGATCGGTACGGTATCGAACATTCGATTGTTCGGTATCGCACATTAGTTGATCGGTACCGCACATTCGATTGATCGGTACCGCACATTCGATTGATCGGTACCGCACATTCAATTGATCGGTACCGCACATTCGATTGATCGGTACCGTACATTCGATTGATCGGTACGGTACGGAGCATTCGATTGATCGGTATCGAACATTCGACTGCTCCGTACCGCACATTCGATTGATCGGTACCGCACATTCGATTGATCGGTACCGTACATTCGATTGATCGGTACCGCACATTCGATTGATCGGTACCGCACATTCGATTGATCGGTACCGAACATTCTATTGATCGGTACCGCACATTCCATTGATCGGGACCGAACATTCGATTGATCGGTACCGAACATTCGATTGATCAATACCGCACATTCGATTGATAGGTATCGCACATTTGATTAATCGGTACTGCACATTCGATTGATCGGTACCGAACATTCGATTGTTCGGTATCGCACATTAGTTATCGGTACCGCACATTCGATTGATCGGTACCGCACATTCGATTGATCAGTAACGAACATTCCATTGATCGGTACCGAACAATCGATTGATCGGTACCGAAAATTCGATTGATCGGTACCGCACATTCGATTGATCGGTACCGCACATTCGATTGATCGGTACCGCACATTCGATTGATCGGTACTGCACATTCGATTGATCGGTACCGAACATTCGATTGTTCGGTATCGCACATTAGTTGATCGGTACCGCACATTCGATTGATCGGTACCGAACATTCGATTGATCGGTACCGAAAATTCGATTGATCGGTACCGCACATTCGATTGATCGGTACCGCACATTCGATTGATCGGTACCGAACATTCGATTGATCGGTACCGCACATTCGATTGATCAATACCGCACATTCGATTGTTCGGTATCGCACATTAGTTGATCGGTACCGCACATTCGATTGATCGGTACCGCACATTCGATTGATCGGTACCGCACATTCGATTGATCGGTACCGAACATTCGATTGTTCGGTACCGCACATTCGATTGATCGGTATCGAACATTCGATTGATCGGTACGGTATCGAACATTCGATTGTTCGGTATCGCACATTAGTTGATCGGTACCGCACATTCGATTGATCGGTACCGCACATTCGATTGATCGGTACCGCACATTCAATTGATCGGTACCGCACATTCGATTGATCGGTACCGTACATTCGATTGATCGGTACGGTACGGAGCATTCGATTGATCGGTATCGAACATTCGACTGCTCCGTACCGCACATTCGATTGATCGGTATCGCACATTCGATTGATAGATATCGCACATTCGATTAATCGGTACTGCACATTCGATTGATCGGTACCGAACATTCGATTGTTCGGTATCGCACATTAGTTGATCGGTACCGCACATTCGATTGATCGGTACCGCACATTCGATTGATCAGTAACGAACATTCGATTGATCGGTACCGAACATTCGATTGATTGGTACCGAAAATTCGATTGATCGGTACCGCACATTCGAATGATCGGTACCGCACATTCGATTGATCGGTACCGAACATTCGATTGATCGGTACCGCACATTCGATTGATCAATACCGCACATTCGATTGATCGGTATCGCACATTAGTTGATCGGTACCGCACATTCGATTGATCGGTACCGCACATTCGATTGATCGGTACCGCACATTCGATTGATCGGTACCGAACATTCGATTGTTCGGTACCGCACATTCGATTGATCGGTATCGAACATTCGATTGATCGGTACGGTATCGAACATTCGATTGTTCGGTATCGCACATTAGTTGATCGGTACCGCACATTCGATTGATCGGTACCGCACATTCGATTGATCGGTACCGCACATTCAATTGATCGGTACCGCACATTCGATTGATCGGTACCGTACATTCGATTGATCGGTACGGTACGGAGCATTCGATTGATCGGTATCGAACATTCGATTGATCGGTACGGTATCGAACATTCGATTGTTCGGTATCGCACATTAGTTGATCGGTACCGCACATTCGATTGATCGGTACCGAACATTCGATTGTTCGGTATCGCACATTAGTTGATCGGTACCGCACATTCGATTGATCGGTACCGCACATTCGATTGATCAGTAACGAACATTCGATTGATCGGTACCGAACATTCGATTGATTGGTACCGAAAATTCGATTGATCGGTACCAAACATTCGATTGATCGGTACCGAAAATTCGATTGATCGGTACCGCACATTCGATTGATCGGTACCGCACATTCGATTGATCGGTACCGAACATTCGATTGATCGGTACCGCACATTCGATTGATCAATACCGCACATTCGATTGTTCGGTATCGCACATTAGTTGATCGGTACCGCACATTCGATTGATCGGTACCGCACATTCGATTGATCGGTACCGCACATTCGATTGATCGGTACCGAACATTCGATTGTTCGGTACCGCACATTCGATTGATCGGTATCGAACATTCGATTGATCGGTACGGTATCGAACATTCGATTGTTCGGTATCGCACATTAGTTGATCGGTACCGCACATTCGATTGATCGGTACCGCACATTCGATTGATCGGTACCGCACATTCGATTGATCGGTTCCGCACATTCGATTGATCGGTACCGTACATTCGATTGATCGGTACCGCACATTCGATTGATCGGTACCGCACATTCGATTGTTCGGTACCGCACATTCGATTGATCGGTATCGAACATTTGATTGATCGGTTCCGAACATTCGATTGATCAATACCGAACATTCGTTTGATCGGTACCGCACATTCGATTGATCGGTACCTCACATTCGATTGATCGGTACCGAACATTCGATTGATCGGTACCGCACATTCGATTGATCGGTACCGAACATTCGATTGATCGGTACCGCACATTCGATTGTTCGGTACGGTACGGAGCATTCGATTGATCGCCATCGAACATTCGATTGATCGGTACCGCTCATTCGATTGATCGGTACCGCACATTCCATTGATCGGTACCGAACATTCGATTGATCGGTACCGAACATTCTATTGATCGGTTCCGAACATTCGATTGATCGGTACCGAACATTCGATTGATCGGTACCGAACATTCGATTGATCGGTACCGAACATTCGATTGATCGGTACCGAACATTCTATTGATCGGTACCGCACATTCCATTGATCGGGACCGAACATTCGATTGATCGGTACCGAAGATTCGATTGATCAATACCGCACATTCGATTGATAGGTATCGCACATTCGATTAATCGGTACTGCACATTCGATTGATCGGTACCGAACATTCGATTGTTCGGTATCGCACATTAGTTATCGGTACCGCACATTCGATTGATCGGTACCGCACATTCGATTGATCAGTAACGAACATTCCATTGATCGGTACCGAACAATCGATTGATCGGTACCGAAAATTCGATTGATCGGTACCGCACATTCGATTGATCGGTACCGCACATTCGATTGATCGGTACCGCACATTCGATTGATCGGTACGAACATTCGATTGATCAATACCGCACATTCGATTGATCAGTATCGCACATTCGATTGATAGATATCGCACATTCGATTAATCGGTACTGCACATTCGATTGATCGGTACCGAACATTCGATTGTTCGGTATCGCACATTAGTTGATCGGTACCGCACATTCGATTGATCGGTACCGCACATTCGATTGATCGGTACCGCACATTCGATTGATCGGTATCGAACATTCGATTGATCGGTACGGTATCGAACATTCGATTGTTCGGTATCGCACATTAGTTGATCGGTACCGCACATTCGATTGATCGGTACCGCACATTCGATTGATCGGTACCGCACATTCAATTGATCGGTACCGCACATTCGATTGATCAATACCGAACATTCGATTGATCAATACCGCACATTCGATTGATTGGTACCGCACATTCGATTGATCGGTACCGAACATTCGATTGATCGGTACCGCACATTCGTTTGATGTGTACCGCATATATGATTGATCGGTACCGCACATTCGATTCATTGGTAAGGTACCGAACATTCGATTGTTCGGTACCGCACATTCGATTGATCGGCATCGAACATTCGATTGATCGGTACCGCTCATTCGATTGATCGGTACCGCACATTCATTGATCGGTACCGTACATTCGATTGATCGGTACCGCACATTCGATTGATCGGTACCGAACATTCGATTGTTCGGTACCGCACATTCGATTGATCGGTATCGAACATTCGATTGATCGGTACGGTATCGAACATTCGATTGTTCGGTATCGCACATTAGTTGATCGGTACCGCACATTCGATTCATCGGTACCGCACATTCGATTGATCGGTACCGCACATTCAATTGATCGGTACCGCACATTCGATTGATCGGTACCGTACATTCGATTGATCGGTACGGTACGGAGCATTCGATTGATCGGTATCGAACATTCGACTGCTCCGTACCGCACATTCGATTGATCGGTACCGCACATTCGATTGATCGGTACCGTACATTCGATTGATCGGTACCGCACATTCGATTGATCGGTACCGCACATTCGATTGATCGGTACCGCACATTCGATTGATCGGTATCGAACATTCGATTGATCGGTTCCGAACATTCGATTGATCAATACCGCACATTCCTTTGATCGGTACCGCACATTCGATTGATCGGTACCGCACATTCGATTGATCGGTACCGAACATTCGATTAATCGGTACCGCACATTCGATTGATCGGTACCGAACATTCGATTGATCAATACCGCTCATTCGATTGATAGGTATCGCACATTCGATTAATCAGTACGGCACATTCGATTGATCGGTACCGAACATTCGATTGTTCGGTATCGCACATTAGTTGATCGGTACCGCACATTCGATTGATCGGTACCGTACATTCGATTGATCGGTACCGCACATTCGATTGATCGGTACCGCACATTCGATTGATCGGTAACGAACATTCGATTGATCGGTACCGCACATTCGATTGATCGGTACCGCATATTCGATTGATCGGTACCGCACATTCGATTGATGTGTACCGAACATTTCATTGATCGGTACCGAACATTCGATTGATCAATACCGCACATTCGATTGATCGGTAACGAACATTCGATTGATCGATACCGCACATTCGATTGATCGGTAACGAACATTCGATTGATCGGTACCGCACATTCGATTGATCAATACCGAACATTCGATTGATCAATACCGCACATTCGATTGATCGGTACCGCACATTCGATTGATCGGTACCGAACATTCGATTGATCGGTACCGCACATTCGTTTGATGTGTACCGCATATATGATTGATCGGTACCGCACATTCGATTCATTGGTAAGGTACCGAACATTCGATTGTTCGGTACCGCACATTCGATTGATCGGCATCGAACATTCGATTGATCGGTACCGCTCATTCGATTGATCGGTACCGCACATTCATTGATCGGTACCGAACATTCGATTGATCGGTACCGAACATTCTATTGATCGGTTCCGAACATTCGATTGATCGGTACCGAACATTCGATTGATCGGTACCGAACATTCGATTGATCGGTACGGTACGGAGCATTCGATTGATCGGTATCGAACATTCGACTGCTCCGTACCGCACATTCGATTGATCGGTACCGCACATTCGATTGATCGGTACCGTACATTCGATTGATCGGTACCGCACATTCGATTGATCGGTACCGCACATTCGATTGATCGGTACCGCACATTCGATTGATCGGTATCGAACGTTCGATTGATCGGTACGAACATTCGATTGATCAATACCGCACATTCGATTGATCGGTATCGCACATTCGATTGATAGATATCGCACATTCGATTAATCGGTACTGCACATTCGATTGATCGGTACCGAACATTCGATTGTTCGGTATCGCACATTAGTTGATCGGTACCGCACATTCGATTGATCGGTACCGCACATTCGATTGATCAGTAACGAACATTCGATTGATCGGTACCGAACATTCGAATGATCGGTACCGAAAATTCGATTGATCGGTACCGCACATTCGAATGATCGGTACCGCACATTCGATTGATCGGTACCGAACATTCGATTGATCGGTACCGCACATTCGATTGATCAATACCGCACATTCGATTGTTCTGTATCGCACATTAGTTGATCGGTACCGCACATTCGATTGATCGGTACCGCACATTCGATTGATCGGTACCGCACATTCGATTGATCGGTACCGAACATTCGATTGTTCGGTACCGCACATTCGATTGATCGGTATCGAACATTCGATTGATCGGTACGGTATCGAACATTCGATTGTTCGGTATCGCACATTAGTTGATCGGTACCGCACATTCGATTGATCGGTACCGCACATTCGATTGATCGGTACCGCACATTCAATTGATCGGTACCGCACATTCGATTGATCGGTACCGTACATTCGATTAATCGGTACGGTACGGAGCATTCGATTGATCGGTATCGAACATTCGACTGCTCCGTACCGCACATTCGATTGATCGGTACCGCACATTCGATTGATCGGTACCGTACATTCGATTGATCGGTACCGCACATTCGATTGATCGGTACCGCACATTCGATTGTTCGGTACCGCACATTCGATTGATCGGTATCGAACATTCGATTGATCGGTTCCGAACATTCGATTGATCAATACCGCACATTCGTTTGATCGGTACCGCACATTCGATTGATCGGTACCGCACATTCGATTGATCGGTACCGAACATTCGATTAATCGGTACCGCACATTCGATTGATCGGTACCGAACATTCGATTGATCAATACCGCTCATTCGATTGATAGGTATCGCACATTCGATTAATCAGTACGGCACATTCGTTTGATCGGTACCGCACATTCGATTGATCGGTACCGCACATTCGATTGATCGGTATCGCACATTAGTTGATCGGTACCGCACATTCGATTGATCGGTACCGCACATTCGATTGATCAGTAACGAACATTCGATTGATCGGTACCGAACATTCGATTGATCGGTACCGAAAATTCGATTGATCGGTACCGCACATTCGATTGATCGGTACCGCACATTCGATTGATCGGTACCGAACATTCGATTGATCGGTACCGCACATTCGATTGATCAATACCGCACATTCGATTGTTCGGTATCGCACATTAGTTGATCGGTACCGCACATTCGATTGATCGGTACCGCACATTCGATTGATCGGTACCCCACATTCGATTGATCGGTACCGAACATTCGATTGTTCGGTACCGCACATTCGATTGATCGGTATCGAACATTCGATTGATCGGTACGGTATCGAACATTCGATTGTTCGGTATCGCACATTAGTTGATCGGTACCGCACATTCGATTGATCGGTACCGCACATTCGATTGATCGGTACCGCACATTCAATTGATCGGTACCGCACATTCGATTGATCGGTACCGTACATTCGATTGATCGGTACGGTACGGAGCATTCGATTGATCGGTATCGAACATTCGACTGCTCCGTACCGCACATTCGATTGATCGGTACCGCACATTCGATTGATCGGTTCCGAACATTCGATTGATCAATACCGCACATTCGTTTGATCGGTACCGCACATTCGATTGATCGGTACCGCACATTCGATTGATCGGTACCGAACATTCGATTAATCGGTACCGCACATTCGATTGATCGGTACCGAACATTCGATTGATCAATACCGCTCATTCGATTGATAGGTATCGCACATTCGATTGATCAGTACGGCACATTCGATTGATCGGTACCGAACATTCGATTGTTCGGTATCGATCATTAGTTGATCGGTATCGCACATTCGATTGATCGGTACCGTACATTTGATTGATCGGTACCGCACATTCGATTGATCGGTACCGCACATTCGATTGATCGGTAACGAACATTCGATTGATCGGTACCGCACATTCGATTGATCGGTACCGCACATTCGATTGATCGGTACCGCACATTCGATTGATGTGTACCGAACATTTCATTGATCGGTACCGAACATTCGATTAATCAATACCGCACATTCGATTGATCGGTAACGAACATTCGATTGATCGATACCGCACATTCGATTGATCGGTAACGAACATTCGATTGATCGGTACCGCACATTCGATTGATCAATACCGAACATTCGATTGATCAATACCGCACATTCGATTGATCGGTACCGCACATTCGATTGATCGGTACCGAACATTCGATTGATCGGTACCGCACATTCGTTTGATGTGTACCGCATATATGATTGATCGGTACCGCACATTCGATTTATTGGTAAGGTACCGAACATTCGATTGTTCGGTACCGCACATTCGATTGATCGGCATTGAACATTCGATTGATCGGTACCGCTCATTCGATTGATCGGTACCGCACATTCATTGATCGGTACCGAACATTCGATTGATCGGTACCGAACATTCTATTGATCGGTTCCGAACATTCGATTGATCGGTACCGAACATTCGATTGATCGGTACCGAACATTCGATTGATCGGTACCGAATATTCGATTGATCGGTACCGAACATTCTATTGATCGGTACCGCACATTCGATTGATCGGGACCGAACATTCGATTCATCGGTACCGAACATTCGATTGATCAATACCGCACATTTGATTGATAGATATCGCACATTCGATTGATCGGTACCGCACATTCGATTGATCGGTACCGCACATTCGATTGATCGGTACCGCACATTCGATTGATCGGTACCGTACATTCGATTGATCGGTACCGCACATTCGATTGATCGGTACCGCACATTCGATTGATCAATACCGCACATTCGATTGATCGGTACCGCACATTCGATTGATCGGTACTGAATATTCGATTGATCGGTACCGCACATTCGTTTGATGTGTACTGCATATATGATTAATCGGTACCGCACATTCGATTCATTGGTAAGGTACCGAACATTCGATTGTTCGGTACCGCACATTCGATTGATCGGCATCGAACATTTGATTGATCGGTACCGAACATTCGATTGATCGGTACCGCACATTCGTTTGATATGTACCGCATAAATGATTGATCGGTACCGCACATTCGATTCATTGGTAAGGTACCGAACATTCGATTGTTCGGTACCGCACATTCGATTGATCGGTAACGAACATTCGATTGATCGGTACCGCACATTCGATTGATCAATACCGAACATTCGATTGATCAATACCGCACATTCGATTGATCGGTACCGCACATTCGATTGATCGGTACCGAACATTCGTTTGATCGGTACCGCACATTCGTTTGATATGTACCGCATATATGATTGATCGGTACCGCATATTCGATTCATTGGTAAGGTACCGAACATTCGATTATTCGGTACCGCACATTTGATTGATCGGTACCGCACATTCGATTGATCGGGACCGCACATTCGATTGATCGGTACCGAACATTCGATTGATCAATACCGCACATTCGATTGACAGATATCGCACATTCGATTAATCGGTACTGCACATTCGATTGATCGGTACCGAACATTCGATTGTTCGGTATCGCACATTAGTTGATCGGTACCGCACATTCGATTGATCGGTACCGCACATTCGATTGATCAGTAACGAACATTCGATTGATCGGTTCCGAACATTCGATTGATCGGTACCGCACATTCGATTGATCGGCATCGAACATTCGATTGATCGGTACCGCTCATTCGATTGATCGGTACCGCACATTCATTGATCGGTACCGAACATTCGATTGATCGGTACCGAACATTCTATTGATCGGTTCCGAACATTCGATTGATCGGTACCGAACATTCGATTGATCGGTACCGAACATTCGATTGATCGGTACCGAATATTCGATTGATCGGTACCGAACATTCTATTGATCGGTACCGCACATTCGATTGATCGGGACCGAACATTCGATTCATCGGTACCGAACATTCGATTGATCAATACCGCACATTTGATTGATAGATATCGCACATTCGATTGATCGGTACCGCACATTCGATTGATCGGTACCGCACATTCGATTGATCGGTACCGCACATTCGATTGATCGGTACCGTACATTCGATTGATCGGTACCGCACATTCGATTGATCGGTACCGCACATTCGATTGATCAATACCGCACATTCGATTGATCGGTACCGCACATTCGATTGATCGGTACTGAATATTCGATTGATCGGTACCGCACATTCGTTTGATGTGTACTGCATATATGATTAATCGGTACCGCACATTCGATTCATTGGTAAGGTACCGAACATTCGATTGTTCGGTACCGCACATTCGATTGATCGGCATCGAACATTTGATTGATCGGTACCGAACATTCGATTGATCGGTACCGCACATTCGTTTGATATGTACCGCATAAATGATTGATCGGTACCGCACATTCGATTCATTGGTAAGGTACCGAACATTCGATTGTTCGGTACCGCACATTTGATTGATCGGTACCGCACATTCGATTGATCGGGACCGCACATTCGATTGATCGGTACCGAACATTCGATTGATCAATACCGCACATTCGATTGACAGATATCGCACATTCGATTAATCGGTACTGCACATTCGATTGATCGGTACCGAACATTCGATTGATCGATACCGCACATTCGATTGATCGGTAACGAACATTCGATTGATCGGTACCGCACATTCGATTGATCAATACCGAACATTCGATTGATCAATACCGCACATTCGATTGATCGGTACCGCACATTCGATTGATCGGTACCGAACATTCGATTGATCGGTACCGCACATTCGTTTGATGTGTACCGCATATATGATTGATCGGTACCGCACATTCGATTCATTGGTAAGGTACCGAACATTCGATTGTTCGGTACCGCACATTCGATTGATCGGCATTGAACATTCGATTGATCGGTACCGCTCATTCGATTGATCGGTACCGCACATTCATTGATCGGTACCGAACATTCGATTGATCGGTACCGAACATTCTATTGATCGGTTCCGAACATTCGATTGATCGGTACCGAACATTCGATTGATCGGTACCGAACATTCGATTGATCGGTACCGAATATTCGATTGATCGGTACCGAACATTCTATTGATCGGTACCGCACATTCGATTGATCGGGACCGAACATTCGATTCATCGGTACCGAACATTCGATTGATCAATACCGCACATTTGATTGATAGATATCGCACATTCGATTGATCGGTACCGCACATTCGATTGATCGGTACCGCACATTCGATTGATCGGTACCGCACATTCGATTGATCGGTACCGTACATTCGATTGATCGGTACCGCACATTCGATTGATCGGTACCGCACATTCGATTGATCAATACCGCACATTCGATTGATCGGTACCGCACATTCGATTGATCGGTACTGAATATTCGATTGATC
Source organism: Apostichopus japonicus (assembly GCF_037975245.1). Lineage (NCBI taxonomy): Eukaryota > Metazoa > Echinodermata > Holothuroidea > Aspidochirotida > Stichopodidae > Apostichopus > Apostichopus japonicus. The sequence continues at coordinate 5,094,749 of NC_092571.1, read as the reverse complement.
GGTACCGCACATTCGTTTGATGTGTACTGCATATATGATTAATCGGTACCGCACATTCGATTCATTGGTAAGGTACCGAACATTCGATTGTTCGGTACCGCACATTCGATTGATCGGCATCGAACATTTGATTGATCGGTACCGAACATTCGATTGATCGGTACCGCACATTCGTTTGATATGTACCGCATAAATGATTGATCGGTACCGCACATTCGATTCATTGGTAAGGTACCGAACATTCGATTGTTCGGTACCGCACATTCGATTGATCGGTAACGAACATTCGATTGATCGGTACCGCACATTCGATTGATCAATACCGAACATTCGATTGATCAATACCGCACATTCGATTGATCGGTACCGCACATTCGATTGATCGGTACCGAACATTCGTTTGATCGGTACCGCACATTCGTTTGATATGTACCGCATATATGATTGATCGGTACCGCATATTCGATTCATTGGTAAGGTACCGAACATTCGATTATTCGGTACCGCACATTTGATTGATCGGTACCGCACATTCGATTGATCGGGACCGCACATTCGATTGATCGGTACCGAACATTCGATTGATCAATACCGCACATTCGATTGACAGATATCGCACATTCGATTAATCGGTACTGCACATTCGATTGATCGGTACCGAACATTCGATTGTTCGGTATCGCACATTAGTTGATCGGTACCGCACATTCGATTGATCGGTACCGCACATTCGATTGATCAGTAACGAACATTCGATTGATCGGTTCCGAACATTCGATTGATCGGTACCGCACATTCGATTGATCGGCATCGAACATTCGATTGATCGGTACCGCTCATTCGATTGATCGGTACCGCACATTCATTGATCGGTACCGAACATTCGATTGATCGGTACCGAACATTCTATTGATCGGTTCCGAACATTCGATTGATCGGTACCGAACATTCGATTGATCGGTACCGAACATTCGATTGATCGGTACCGAATATTCGATTGATCGGTACCGAACATTCTATTGATCGGTACCGCACATTCGATTGATCGGGACCGAACATTCGATTCATCGGTACCGAACATTCGATTGATCAATACCGCACATTTGATTGATAGATATCGCACATTCGATTGATCGGTACCGCACATTCGATTGATCGGTACCGCACATTCGATTGATCGGTACCGCACATTCGATTGATCGGTACCGTACATTCGATTGATCGGTACCGCACATTCGATTGATCGGTACCGCACATTCGATTGATCAATACCGCACATTCGATTGATCGGTACCGCACATTCGATTGATCGGTACTGAATATTCGATTGATCGGTACCGCACATTCGTTTGATGTGTACTGCATATATGATTAATCGGTACCGCACATTCGATTCATTGGTAAGGTACCGAACATTCGATTGTTCGGTACCGCACATTCGATTGATCGGCATCGAACATTTGATTGATCGGTACCGAACATTCGATTGATCGGTACCGCACATTCGTTTGATATGTACCGCATAAATGATTGATCGGTACCGCACATTCGATTCATTGGTAAGGTACCGAACATTCGATTGTTCGGTACCGCACATTTGATTGATCGGTACCGCACATTCGATTGATCGGGACCGCACATTCGATTGATCGGTACCGAACATTCGATTGATCAATACCGCACATTCGATTGACAGATATCGCACATTCGATTAATCGGTACTGCACATTCGATTGATCGGTACCGAACATTCGATTGTTCGGTATCGCACATTAGTTGATCGGTACCGCACATTCGATTGATCGGTACCGCACATTCGATTGATCAGTAACGAACATTCGATTGATCGGTTCCGAACATTCGATTGATCGGTACTGAAAATTCGATTGATCGGTACCGCACATTCGATTGATCGGTTCCGCACATTCGATTGATCGGTACCGTACATTCGATTGATCGGTACCGCACATTCGATTGATCGGTACCGCACATTCGATTGTTCGGTACCGCACATTCGATTGATCGGTATCGAACATTTGATTGATCAATTCCGAACATTCGATTGATCAATACCGAACATTCGTTTGATCGGTACCGCACATTCGATTGATCGGTACCTCACATTCGATTGATCGGTACCTCACATTCGATTGATCGGTACCGCACATTCGATTGATCGGTACCGAACATTCGATTGATCGGTACCGCACATTCGATTGATCAGTAACGAACATTCCATTGATCGGTACCGAACATTCGATTGATCGGTACCGCACATTCGATTGATCGGTACCGAACATTCGATTGATCGGTACGAACATTCGATTGATCAATACCGCACATTCGATTGATCGGTATCGCACATTCGATTGATAGATATCGCACATTCGATTAATCGGTACTGCACATTCGATTGATCGGTACCGAACATTCGATTGATCGGTACCGCACATTCGATTGATCAGTAACGAACATTCGATTGATCGGTACCGAACATTCGATTGATCGGTACCGAAAATTCGATTGATCGGTACCGCACATTCGATTGATCGGTACCGCACATTCGATTGATCGGTACCGAACATTCGATTGGTCGGTACCGCACATTCAATTGATCAATACCGCACATTCGATTGTTCGGTATCGCACATTAGTTGATCGGTACCGCACATTCGATTGATCGGTACCGCACATTCGATTGATCGGTACCGCACATTCGATTGATCGGTACCGAACATTCGATTGTTCGGTACCGCACATTCGATTGATCGGTATCGAACATTCGATTGATCGGTACGGTATCGCACATTCGATTGTTCGGTACCGCACATTAGATTGATCGGTACCGCACATTCGATTGATCGGTACCGCACATTCGATTGATCGGTACCGCACATTCGATTGATCGGTACCGCACATTCGATTGATCGGTACCGTACATTCGATTGATCAATACCGCACATTCGATTGATCGGTACCGCACATTCGATTGTTCGGTACCGCACATTCGATTGATCGGTATCGAACATTTGATTGATCGGTTCCGAACATTCGATTGATCAATACCGAACATTCGTTTGATCGGTACCGCACATTCGATTGTTCGGTACCGCACATTCGATTGATCGGTACCGCACATTCGATTGATCGGTACCGCACATTCGATTGATCGGTACCGTACATTCGATTGATCGGCATCGAACATTCGATTGATCAATACCGCTCATTCGATTGATAGGTATCGCACATTCGATTGATCAGTACGGCACATTCGATTGATCGGTACCGAACATTCGATTGTTCGGTATCGCACATTAGTTGATCGGTACTGCACATTCGATTGATCGGTACCGTACATTTGATTGATCGGTACCGCACATTCGATTGATCGGTACCGCACATTCGATTGATCGGTAACGAACATTCGATTGATCGGTACCGCACATTCGATTGATCGGTACCGCACATTCGATTGATCGGTACCGCACATTCGATTGATGTGTACCGAACATTTCATTGATCGGTACCGAACATTCGATTGATCAATACCGCACATTCGATTGATCGGTAACGAACATTCGATTGATCGATACCGCACATTCGATTGATCGGTAACGAACATTCGATTGATCGGTACCGCACATTCGATTGATCAATACCGAACATTCGATTGATCAATACCGCACATTCGATTGATCGGTACCGCACATTCGATTGATCGGTACCGAACATTCGATTGATCGGTACCGCACATTCGTTTGATGTGTACCGCATATATGATTGATCGGTACCGCACATTCGATTCATTGGTAAGGTACCGAACATTCGATTGTTCGGTACCGCACATTCGATTGATCGGCATCGAACATTCGATTGATCGGTACCGCTCATTCGATTGATCGGTACCGCACATTCATTGATCGGTACCGTACATTCGATTGATCGGTACCGCACATTCGATTGTTCGGTACCGCACATTCGATTGATCGGTATCGAACATTCGATTGATCGGTACGAACATTCGATTGATCAATACCGCACATTCGATTGATTGGTATCGCACATTCGATTGATCGGTACCGAACATTCGATTGATCGGTACCGCACATTCGATTGATCAATACCGCACATTCGATTGTTCGGTACCGCACATTCAATTGATCGGTACCGCACATTCGATTGATCGGTACCGCACATTAGTTGATCGGTACCGCACATTCGATTGATCGGTACCGCACATTCGATTGATCGGTACCGCACATTCGATTGATCGGTACCGAACATTCGATTGTTCGGTACCGCACATTCGATTGATCGGTATCGAACATTCGATTGATCGGTACGGTATCGCACATTCGATTGTTCGGTACCGCACATTAGATTGATCGGTACCGCACATTCGATTGATCGGTACCGCACATTCGATTGATCGGTACCGCACATTCGATTGATCGGTACCGCACATTCGATTGATCGGTACCGTACATTCGATTGATCAATACCGCACATTCGATTGATCGGTACCGCACATTCGATTGTTCGGTACCGCACATTCGATTGATCGGTATCGAACATTTGATTGATCGGTTCCGAACATTCGATTGATCAATACCGAACATTCGTTTGATCGGTACCGCACATTCGATTGTTCGGTACCGCACATTCGATTGATCGGTACCGCACATTCGATTGATCGGTACCGCACATTCGATTGATCGGTACCGTACATTCGATTGATCGGCATCGAACATTCGATTGATCAATACCGCTCATTCGATTGATAGGTATCGCACATTCGATTGATCAGTACGGCACATTCGATTGATCGGTACCGAACATTCGATTGTTCGGTATCGCACATTAGTTGATCGGTACTGCACATTCGATTGATCGGTACCGTACATTTGATTGATCGGTACCGCACATTCGATTGATCGGTACCGCACATTCGATTGATCGGTAACGAACATTCGATTGATCGGTACCGCACATTCGATTGATCGGTACCGCACATTCGATTGATCGGTACCGCACATTCGATTGATGTGTACCGAACATTTCATTGATCGGTACCGAACATTCGATTGATCAATACCGCACATTCGATTGATCGGTAACGAACATTCGATTGATCGATACCGCACATTCGATTTATCGGTAACGAACATTCGATTGATCGGTACCGCACATTCGATTGATCAATACCGAACATTCGATTGATCAATACCGCACATTCGATTGATCGGTACCGCACATTCGATTGATCGGTACCGAACATTCGATTGATCGGTACCGCACATTCGTTTGATGTGTACCGCATATATGATTGATCGGTACCGCACATTCGATTCATTGGTAAGGTACCGAACATTCGATTGTTCGGTACCGCACATTCGATTGATCGGCATCGAACATTCGATTGATCGGTACCGCTCATTCGATTGATCGGTACCGCACATTCATTGATCGGTACCGTACATTCGATTGATCGGTACCGCACATTCGATTGTTCGGTACCGCACATTCGATTGATCGGTATCGAACATTCGATTGATCGGTACGAACATTCGATTGATCAATACCGCACATTCGATTGATTGGTATCGCACATTCGATTGATCGGTACCGAACATTCGATTGATCGGTACCGCACATTCGATTGATCAATACCGCACATTCGATTGTTCGGTATCGCACATTAATTGATCGGTACCGCACATTCGATTGATCGGTACCGCACATTCGATTGATCGGTACCGCACATTCGATTGATCGGTACCGCACATTCAATTGATCGGTACCGCACATTCGATTGATCGGTACCGTACATTCGATTGATCGGTACGGTACGGAGCATTCGATTGATCGGTATCGAACATTCGACTGCTCCGTACCGCACATTCGATTGATCGGTACCGCACATTCGATTGATCGGTACCGTACATTCGATTGATCGGTACCGCACATTCGATTGATCGGTACCGCACATTCGATTGTTCGGTACCGCACATTCGATTGATCGGTATCGAACATTCGATTGATCGGTTCCGAACATTCGATTGATCAATACCGCACATTCATTTGATCGGTACCGCACATTCGATTGATCGGTACCGCACATTCGATTGATCGGTACCGAACATTCGATTAATCGGTACCGCACATTCGATTGATCGGTACCGAACATTCGATTGATCAATACCGATCATTCGATTGATAGGTATCGCACATTCGATTAATCAGTACGGCACATTCAATTGATCGGTTCCGAACATTCGATTGTTCGGTATCGCACATTAGTTGATCGGTACCGCACATTCGATTGATCGGTACCGTACATTCGATTGATCGGTACCGCACATTCGATTGATCGGTACCGCACATTCGATTGATCGGTAACGAACATTCGATTGATCGGTACCGCACATTCGATTGATCGGTACCGCACATTCGATTGATCGGTACCGCACATTCGATTGATGTGTACCGAACATTTCATTGATCGGTACCGAACATTCGATTGATCAATACCGCACATTCGATTGATCGGTAACGAACATTCGATTGATCGATACCGCACATTCGATTGATCGGTAACGAACATTCGATTGATGTGTACCGCATATATGATTGATCGGTACCGCACATTCGATTCATTGGTAAGGTACCGAACATTCGATTGTTCGGTACCGCACATTCGATTGATCGGCATCGAACATTCGATTGATCGGTACCGCTCATTCGATTGATCGGTACCGCACATTCATTGATCGGTACCGAACATTCGATTGATCGGTACCGAACATTGTATTGATCGGTTCCGAACATTCGATTGATCGGTACCGAACATTCGATTGATCGGTACCGAACATTCGATTGATCGGTACCGAATATTCGATTGATCGGTACCGAACATTCTATTGATCGGTACCGCACATTCGATTGATCGGGACCGAACATTCGATTCATCGGTACCGAACATTCGATTGATCAATACCGCACATTTGATTGATAGATATCGCACATTCGATTGATCGGTACCGCACATTCGATTGATCGGTACCGCACATTCGATTGATCGGTACCGCACATTCGATTGATCGGTACCGTACATTCGATTGATCGGTACCGCACATTCGATTGATCGGTACCGCACATTCGATTGATCAATACCGCACATTCGATTGATCGGTACCGCACATTCGATTGATCGGTACCGAACATTCGATTGATCGGTACCGCACATTCGTTTGATGTGTACTGCATATATGATTGATCGGTACCGCACATTCGATTCATTGGTAAGGTACCGAACATTCGATTGTTCGGTACCGCACATTCGATTGATCGGCATCGAACATTTGATTGATCGGTACCGAACATTCGATTGATCGGTACCGCACATTCGTTTGATATGTACCGCATAAATGATTGATCGGTACCGCACATTCGATTCATTGGTAAGGTACCGAACATTCGATTGTTCGGTACCGCACATTCGATTGATCGGTAACGAACATTCGATTGATCGGTACCGCACATTCGATTGATCAATACCGAACATTCGATTGATCAATACCGCACATTCGATTGATCGGTACCGCACATTCGATTGATCGGTACCGAACATTCGTTTGATCGGTACCGCACATTCGTTTGATATGTACCGCATATATGATTGATCGGTACCGCATATTCGATTCATTGGTAAGGTACCGAACATTCGATTATTCGGTACCGCACATTTGATTGATCGGTACCGCACATTCGATTGATCGGGACCGCACATTCGATTCATCGGTACCGAACATTCGATTGATCAATACCGCACATTCGATTGATAGATATCGCACATTCGATTAATCGGTACTGCACATTCGATTGATCGGTACCGAACATTCGATGGTTCGGTATCGCACATTAGTTGATCGGTACCGCACATTCGATTGATCGGTACCGCACATTCGATTGATCAGTAACGAACATTCGATTGATCGGTACCGAACATTCGATTGATCGGTACTGAAAATTCGATTGATCGGTACCGCACATTCGATTGATCGGTACCGCACATTCGATTGATCGGTACCGTACATTCGATTGATCGGTACCGCACATTCGATTGATCGGTACCGCACATTCGATTGTTCGGTGCCGCACATTCGATTGATCGGTATCGAACATTTGATTGATCAATTCCGAACATTCGATTGATCAATACCGAACATTCGATTGATCGGTACCGCACATTCGATTGATCAGTACCTCACATTCGATTGATCGGTACCGAACATTCGATTGATCGGTACCGCACATTCGATTGATCGGTACCGAACATTCGATTGATCGGTACCGCACATTCGATTGATCAGTAACGAACATTCCATTGATCGGTACCGAACATTCGATTGATCGGTACCGCACATTCGATTGATCGGTACCGAACATTCGATTGATCGGTACGAACATTCGATTGATCAATACCGCACATTCGATTGATCGGTATCGCACATTCGATTGATAGATATCGCACATTCGATTAATCGGTACTGCACATTCGATTGATCGGTACCGAACATTCGATTGATCGGTACCGCACATTCGATTGATCAGTAACGAACATTCGATTGATCGGTACCGAACATTCGATTGATCGGTACCGAAAATTCGATTGATCGGTACCGCACATTTGATTGATCGGTACCGCACATTCGATTGATCGGTACCGAACATTCGATTGGTCGGTACCGCACATTCAATTGATCAATACCGCACATTCGATTGTTCGGTATCGCACATTAGTTGATCGGTACCGCACATTCGATTGATCGGTACCGCACATTCGATTGATCGGTACCGCACATTCGATTGATCGGTACCGAACATTCGATTGTTCGGTACCGCACATTCGATTGATCGGTATCGAACATTCGATTGATCGGTACGGTATCGCACATTCGATTGTTCGGTACCGCACATTAGTTGATCGGTACCGCACATTCGATTGATCGGTACCGCACATTCGATTGATCGGTACCGCACATTCGATTGATCGGTACCGCACATTCGATTGATCGGTACCGTACATTCGATTGATCGGTACCGCACATTCGATTGATCGGTACCGCACATTCGATTGTTCGGTACCGCACATTCGATTGATCGGTATCGAACATTTGATTGATCGGTTCCGAACATTCGATTGATCAATACCGAACATTCGTTTGATCGGTACCGCACATTCGATTGTTCGGTACCGCACATTCGATTGATCGGTACCGCACATTCGATTGATCGGTACCGCCCATTCGATTGATCGGTACCGTACATTCGATTGATCGGCATCGAACATTCGATTGATCGGTACCGCTCATTCGATTGATCGGTACCGAACAATCGATTGATCGGTACCGCACATTCGATTGATCGGTACCGCACATTCGATTGATAGATATCGCACATTCGATTAATCGGTACTGCACATTCGATTGATCGGTACCGAACATTCGATGGTTCGGTATCGCACATTAGTTGATCGGTACCGCACATTCGATTGATCGGTACCGCACATTCGATTGATCAGTAACGAACATTCGATTGATCGGTACCGAACATTCGATTGATCGGTACTGAAAATTCGATTGATCGGTACCGCACATTCGATTGATCGGTACCGCACATTCGATTGATCGGTACCGTACATTCGATTGATCGGTACCGCACATTCGATTGATCGGTACCGCACATTCGATTGTTCGGTGCCGCACATTCGATTGATCGGTATCGAACATTTGATTGATCAATTCCGAACATTCGATTGATCAATACCGAACATTCGATTGATCGGTACCGCACATTCGATTGATCAGTACCTCACATTCGATTGATCGGTACCGAACATTCGATTGATCGGTACCGCACATTCGATTGATCGGTACCGAACATTCGATTGATCGGTACCGCACATTCGATTGATCAGTAACGAACATTCCATTGATCGGTACCGAACATTCGATTGATCGGTACCGCACATTCGATTGATCGGTACCGAACATTCGATTGATCGGTACGAACATTCGATTGATCAATACCGCACATTCGATTGATCGGTATCGCACATTCGATTGATAGATATCGCACATTCGATTAATCGGTACTGCACATTCGATTGATCGGTACCGAACATTCGATTGATCGGTACCGCACATTCGATTGATCAGTAACGAACATTCGATTGATCGGTACCGAACATTCGATTGATCGGTACCGAAAATTCGATTGATCGGTACCGCACATTTGATTGATCGGTACCGCACATTCGATTGATCGGTACCGAACATTCGATTGGTCGGTACCGCACATTCAATTGATCAATACCGCACATTCGATTGTTCGGTATCGCACATTAGTTGATCGGTACCGCACATTCGATTGATCGGTACCGCACATTCGATTGATCGGTACCGCACATTCGATTGATCGGTACCGAACATTCGATTGTTCGGTACCGCACATTCGATTGATCGGTATCGAACATTCGATTGATCGGTACGGTATCGCACATTCGATTGTTCGGTACCGCACATTAGTTGATCGGTACCGCACATTCGATTGATCGGTACCGCACATTCGATTGATCGGTACCGCACATTCGATTGATCGGTACCGCACATTCGATTGATCGGTACCGTACATTCGATTGATCGGTACCGCACATTCGATTGATCGGTACCGCACATTCGATTGTTCGGTACCGCACATTCGATTGATCGGTATCGAACATTTGATTGATCGGTTCCGAACATTCGATTGATCAATACCGAACATTCGTTTGATCGGTACCGCACATTCGATTGTTCGGTACCGCACATTCGATTGATCGGTACCGCACATTCGATTGATCGGTACCGCCCATTCGATTGATCGGTACCGTACATTCGATTGATCGGCATCGAACATTCGATTGATCGGTACCGCTCATTCGATTGATCGGTACCGAACAATCGATTGATCGGTACCGCACATTCGATTGATCGGTACCGCACATTCGATTGATCGGTACCGAACATTCGATTAATCGGTACCGCACATTCGATTGATCAGTAACGAACATTCGATTGATCGGTACCGAACATTCGATTGATCGGTACCGAAAATTCGATTGATCGGTACCGCACATTTGATTGATCGGTACCGCACATTCGATTGATCGGTACCGAACATTCGATTGGTCGGTACCGCACATTCAATTGATCAATACCGCACATTCGATTGTTCGGTATCGCACATTAGTTGATCGGTACCGCACATTCGATTGATCGGTACCGCACATTCGATAGATCGGTACCGCACATTCGATTGATCGGTACCGAACATTCGATTGTTCGGTACCGCACATTCGATTGATCGGTATCGAACATTCGATTGATCGGTACGGTATCGCACATTCGATTGTTCGGTACCGCACATTAGTTGATCGGTACCGCACATTCGATTGATCGGTACCGCACATTCGATTGATCGGTACCGCACATTCGATTGATCGGTACCGCACATTCGATTGATCGGTACCGCACATTCGATTGATCGGTACCGTACATTCGATTGATCGGTACCGCACATTCGATTGATCGGTACCGCACATTCGATTGTTCGGTACCGCACATTCGATTGATCGGTATCGAACATTTGATTGATCGGTTCCGAACATTCGATTGATCAATACCGAATATTCGTTTGATCGGTACCGCACATTCGATTGTTCGGTACCGCACATTCGATTGATCGGTACCGCACATTCGATTGATCGGTACCGCACATTCGATTGATCGGTACCGTACATTCGATTGATCGGCATCGAACATTCGATTGATCGGTACCGCTCATTCGATTGATCGGTACCGCACATTCATTGATCGGTACCGAACATTCGATTGATCGGTACCGAACATTCTATTGATCTGTTCCAAACATTCGATTGATCGGTACCGAACATTCGATTGATCGGTACCTCACATTCGATTGATCGGTACCGAACATTCGATTGATCGGTACCGAACATTCTATTGATCGGTACCGCACATTCGATTGATAGATATCGCACATTCGATTAATCGGTACTGCACATTCGATTGATCGGTACCGAACATTCGATTGTTCGGTATCGCACATTCGATTGATCGGTACCGCACATTCGATTGATCGGTACCGCACATTCGATTGATCGGTACCGCACATTCGATTGATCAGTAACGAACATTCGATTGATCGGTACCGAACATTCGATTGATCGGTACTGAAAATTCGATTGATCGGTACCGCACATTCGATTGATCGGTACCGCACATTCGATTGATCGGTACCGTACATTCGATTGATCGGCATCGAACATTCGATTGATCGGTACCGCTCATTCGATTGATCGGTACCGCACATTCATTGATCGGTACCGAACATTCGATTGATCGGTACCGAACATTCTATTGATCGGTTCCAAACATTCGATTGATCGGTACCGAACATTCGATTGATCGGTACCTCACATTCGATTGATCGGTACCGAACATTCGATTGATCGGTACCGAACATTCTATTGATCGGTACCGCACATTCGATTGATCGTTACCGAACATTCGATTCATCGGTACCGAACATTCGATTGATCAATACCGCACATTCGATTGATAGATATCGCACATTCGATTAATCGGTACTGCACATTCGATTGATCGGTACCGAACATTCGATTGTTCGGTATCGCACATTCGATTGATCGGTACCGCACATTCGATTGATCGGTACCGCACATTCGATTGATCGGTACCGCACATTCGATTGATCAGTAACGAACATTCGATTGATCGGTACCGAACATTCGATTGATCGGTACTGAAAATTCGATTGATCGGTACCGCACATTCGATTGATCGGTACCGCACATTCGATTGATCGGTACCGTACATTCGATTGATCGGTACCGCACATTCGATTGATCGGTACCGCACATTCGATTGTTCGGTACCGCACATTTGATTGATCAATTCCGAACATTCGATTGATCAATACCGAACATTCGTTTGATCGGTACCGCACATTCGATTGATCGGTAACTCACATTCGATTGATCGGTACCTCACATTCGATTGATCGGTACCGCACATTCGATTGATCGGTACCGAACATTCGATTGATCGGTACCGCACATTCGATTGTTCGGTACGGTACGGAGCATTCGATTGATCGGTATCGAACATTCGACTGCTCCGTACCGCACATTCGATTGATCGGTACCGCACATTCGATTGATCGGTACCGCACATTCGATTGATCGGTACCGCACATTCCATTGATCGGTACCGCACATTCGATTGTTCGGTACCGCACATTCGATTGATCGGTATCGAACATTCGATTGATCGGTTCCGAACATTCGATTGATCAATACCGCACATTCGTTTGATCGGTATCGCAGATTCGATTGATCGGTACCGCACATTCGATTGATTGGTACCGAACATTCGATTAATCGGTACCGCACATTCGATTGATCGGTACCGAACATTCGATTGATCAATACCGCTCATTCGATTGATAGGTATCGCACATTCGATTAATCAGTACGGCACATTCGATTGATCGGTACCGAACATTCGATTGTTCGGTATCGCACATTAGTTGATCGGTACCGCACATTCGATTGATCGGTACCGTACATTCGATTGATCGGTACCGCACATTCGATTGATCGGTACCGAACATTCGATTGTTCGGTACCGCACATTCGATTGATCGGTATCGAACATTCGATTGATCGGTACGGTATCGAACATTCGATTGTTCGGTACCGCACATTAGTTGATCGGTACCGCACATTCGATTGATCGGTACCGCACATTCGATTCATCGGTACCGCACATTCGATTGATCGGTAACGAACATTCGATTGATCGATACCGCACATTCGATTGATCGGTAACGAACATTCGATTGATCGGTACCGCACATTCGATTGATCAATACCGAACATTCGATTGATCAATACCGCACATTAGATTGATCGGTACCGCACATTCGATTGATCGGTACCGAACATTCGTTTGATCGGTACCGCACATTCGTTTGATATGTACCGCATATATGATTGATCGGTACCGCACATTCGATTCATTGGTAAGGTACCGAACATTCGATTGTTCGGTACCGCACATTCGATTGATCGGCATCGAACATTCGATTGATCGGTACCGCTCATTCGATTGATCGGTACCGCACATTCATTGATCGGTACCGAACATTCGATTGATCGGTACCGAACATTCTATTGATCGGTTCCGAACATTCGATTGATCGGTACCGAACATTCGATTGATCGGTACCGAACATTCGATTGATCGGTACCGAACATTCGATTGATCGGTACCGAACATTCTATTGATCGGTACCGCACATTCGATTGATCGGGACCGAACATTCGATTCATCGGTACCGAACATTCGATTGATCAATACCGCACATTCGATTGATAGATATCGCACATTCGATTAATCGGTACTGCACATTCGATTGATCGGTACCGAACATTCGATTGTTCGGTATCGCACATTAGTTGATCGGTACCGCACATTCGATTGATCGGTACCGCACTTTCGATTGATCGGTACCGTACATTCGATTGATCGGTACCGCACATTCGATTGATCGGTACCGCACATTCGATTGTTCGGTACCGCACATTCGATTGATCGGTATCGAACATTTGATTGATCGGTTCCGAACATTCGATTGATCAATACCGAACATTCGTTTGATCGGTACCGCACATTCGATTGATCGGTACCGAACATTCGATTGATCGGTACCGAACATTCGATTGATCGGTACCGCACATTCGATTGATCGGTACCGAACATTCGATTGATCGGTACCGCACTTTCGATTGATCGGTACCGTACATTCGATTGATCGGTACCGCACATTCGATTGATCGGTACCGCACATTCGATTGTTCGGTACCGCACATTCGATTGATCGGTATCGAACATTTGATTGATCGGTTCCGAACATTCGATTGATCAATACCGAACATTCGTTTGATCGGTACCGCACATTCGATTGATCGGTACCTCACATTCGATTGATCGGTACCGAACATTCGATTGATCGGTACCGCACATTCGATTGATCGGTACCAAACATTCGATTGATCGGTACCGCACATTCGATTGTTCGGTATGGTACGGAGCATTCGATTGATCGGTATCGAACATTCGACTGCTCCGTACCGCACATTCGATTGATCGGTACCGCACATTCGATTGATCGGTACCGTACATTCGATTAATCGGTACCGCACATTCGATTGTTCGGTACCGCACATTCGATTGATCGGTACCGAACATTAGATTAATCGGTACCGCACATTCGATTGATCGGTACCGAACATTCGATTGATCAATACCGCTCATTCGATTGATAGGTATCGCACATTCGATTAATCAGTACGGCACATTCGATTGATCGGTACCGAACATTCGATTGTTCGGTATCGTACATTAGTTGATCGGTACCGCACATTCGATTGATCGGTACCGTACATTCGATTGATCGGTACCGCACATTCGATTGATCGGTAACGAACATTCGATTGATCGGTACCGCACATTCGATTGATCGGTACCGCACATTCGATTGATCGGTACCGCACATTCGATTGATCGGTACCGAACATTTCATTGATCGGTACCGAACATTCGATTGATCAATACCGCACATTCGATTGATCGGTAACGAACATTCGATTGATCGGTACCGCACATTCGATTGATCAATACCGAACATTCGATTGATCAATACCGCACATTCGATTGATCGGTACCGCACATTCGATTGATCGGTACCGAACATTCGATTGATCGGTACCGCACATTCGATTGATCGGTACCGCACATTCGATTGTTCGGTACCGCACATTCGATTGATCGGCATCGAACATTCGATTGATCGGTACCGCTCATTCGATTGATCGGTACCGCACATTCGATTGATCGGTACCGAACATTCGATTGATCGGTACCCAACATTCTATTGATCGGTTCCGAACATTCGATTGATCGGTACCGAACATTCGATTGATCGGTACCGAACATACGATTGATCGGTACCGAACATTCGATTGATCGGTACCGAACATTCTATTGATCGGTACCGCACATTCGATTGATCGGGACCGAACATTCGATTGATCGGTACCGAACATTCGATTGATCAATACCGCACATTCGATTGATAGATATCGCACATTCGATTAATCGGTACTGCACATTCGATTGATCGGTACCGAACATTCGATTGTTCGATATCGCACATTAGTTGATCGGTACCGCACATTCGATTGATCGGTACCGCACATTCGATTGATCAGTAACGAACATTCGATTGATCGGTACTGAAAATTCGATTGATCGGTACCGCACATTCGATTGATCGGTACCGCACTTTCAATTGATCGGTAAAGAACATTCGATTGATCGGTACGAACATTCGATTGATCAATACCGCACATTCGATTGTTCGGTATCGCACATTAGTTGATCGGTACCGCACATTCGATTGATCGGTACCGCACATTCGATTGATCGGTACCGCACATTCGATTGATCGGTACCGAACATTCGATTTTTCGGTACCGCACATTCGATTGATCGGTATCGAACATTCGATTGATCGTTACGGTATCGCACATTCGATTGTTCGGTATCGCACATTAGTTGATCGGTACCGCACATTCGATTGTTCGGTACCGCACATTCGATTGATCGGTATCGAACATTTGATTGATCGGTTCCGAACATTCGATTGATCAATACCGCACATTCGTTTGATCGGTACCGCACATTCGATTGATCGGTACCTCACATTCGATTAATCAGTACGGCACATTCGATTGATCGGTACCGAACATTCGATTGTTCGGTATCGCACATTAGTTGATCGGTACCGCACATTCGATTGATCGGTACCGCACATTCGATTGATCGGTACCGCACATTCGATTGATCGGTAACGAACATTCGATTGATCGGTACCGCACATTCGATTGATCGGTACCGCACATTCGATTGATCAGTAACGAACATTCGATTGATCGGTACTGAAAATTCGATTGATCGGTACCGCACATTCGATTGATCGGTACCGCACATTCAATTGATCGGTAAAGAACATTCGATTGATCGGTACGAACATTCGATTGATCAATACCGCACATTCGATTGTTCGGTATCGCACATTAGTTGATCGGTACCGCACATTCGATTGATCGGTACCGCACAATCGATTGATCGGTACCGCACATTCGATTGATCGGTATCGAACATTCGATTGATCGGTACGGTATCGAACATTCGATTGTTCGGTATCGCACATTAGTTGATCGGTACCGCACATTCGATTGTTCGGTACCGCACATTCGATTGATCGGCATCGAACATTTGATTGATCGGTTCCGAACATTCGATTGATCAATACCGCACATTAGATTGATCGGTACCGCACATTCGATTGATCGGTACCGCACATTCGATTGATCGGTACCGAACATTCGTTTGATCGGTACCGCACATTCGTTTGATATGTACCGCATATATGATTGATCGGTACCGCACATTCGATTCATTGGTAAGGTACCGAACATTCGATTGTTCGGTACGGCACATTCGATTGATCGGCATCGAACATTCGATTGATCGGTACCGCTCATTCGATTGATCGGTACCGCACATTCATTGATCGGTACCGAACATTCGATTGATCGGTACCGAACATTCTATTGATCGGTTCCGAACATTCGATTGATCGGTACCGAACATTCGATTGATCGGTACCGAACATTCGATTGATCGGTACCGATTATTCTATTGATCGGTACCGCACATTCGATTGATCGGGACCGAACATTCGATTCATCGGTACCGAACATTCGATTGATCAATACCGCACATTCGATTGATAGATATCGCACATTCGATTAATCGGTACTGCACATTCGATTGATCGGTACCGAACATTCGATTGTTCGGTATCGCACATTAGTTGATCGGTACCGCACATTCGATTGATCGGTACCGCACATTCGATTGATCAGTAACGAACATTCGATTGATCGGTACCGAACATTCGATTGATCGGTACTGAAAATTCGATTGATCGGTACCGCACATTCGATTGATCGGTACCGCACAATCAATTCATCGGTAAAGAACATTCGATTGATCGGTACGAACATTCGATTGATCAATACCGCACATTCGATTGTTCGGTATCGCACATTAGTTGGTCGGTACCGCACATTCGATTGATCGGTACCGCACATTCGATTGATCGGTACCGCACATTCGATTGATCGGTACCGAACATTCGATTTTTCGGTACCGCACATTCGATTGATCGGTATCGAACATTCGATTGATCGTTACGGTATCGAACATTCGATTGTTCGGTATCGCACATTAGTTGATCGGTACCGCACATTCGATTGTTCGGTACCGCACATTCGATTGATCGGTATCGAACATTTGATTGTTCGGTTCCGAACATTCGATTGATCAATACCGCACATTCGTTTGATCGGTACCGCACATTCGATTGATCGGTACCTCACGTTCGATTAATCAGTACGGCACATTCGATTGATCGGTACCGAACATTCGATTGTTCGGTATCGCACATTAGTTGATCGGTACCGCACATTCGATTGATCGGTACCGCACATTCGATTGATCGGTACCGCACATTCGATTGATCGGTAACGAACATTCGATTGATCGGGACCGCACATTCGATTGATCGGTACCGAACATTCGATTGATCGGTACCGAACATTCGATTGATCATTCCCGCACATTCGATTGATCGGTAACGAACATTCGATTGATCGATACCGCACATTCGATTGATCGGTAACGAACATTCGATTGATCGGTACCGTACATTCGATTGATCAATACCGAACATTCGATTGATCAATACCGCACATTCGATTGATCGGTACCGCACATTAGATTGATCGGTACCGAACATTCGATCGATCGGTACCGCACATTCGTTTGATGTGTACCGCATATATGATTGATCGGTACCGCACATTCGATTGATCGGTACCGAACATTCGATTAATCGGTTCCGCACATTCGATTGATCGGTACCGAACATTCGATTGATCGGCACCGCACATTCGATTCATCGGTACGGTACCGAACATTCGATTGTCCGATATCGCACATTAGTTGATCGGTACCGCACATTCGATTGATCGGTACCGCACATTCGATTGATCGGTACCGCACATTCCATTGATCGGTATCGAACATTCGACTGCTCCGTACCGCACATTCGATTGATCGGTACCGCACATATGATTAATCGGTACCGCACATTCGATTGATCGGTACCGAACATTCGATTGATCGGTACCGCACAATCGATTGATCGGTACCGAACATTCGATTGATCGGTACCGAACATTCGATTGATCGGTATCGAACATTCGATTGATCGGTACCGCACATTCGATGAATCGGTACCGCACATTCGATTGATCGGTACCGAACATTCGATTGATCGGTACCGAATATTCGATTGATCGGTATCGAACATTAGAATGATCGGTACCGAACATTCGATTGATCGGTATCGAACTTTCGATTGATCGGTACCGCACGTTCGATTAATCGGTACCGCACATTCGATTGATCGGTACCGCACTTTCGATTGATCGGTACGGGACCGAACATTCGATTGATCGATATCGAACATTCGACTGCTCCGTACCGCACATTCGATTGATCGGTACCGCACATTCGATTGTTCGGTACCGCACATTCATTTGATCGGTATCGAACATTCGATTCATCGGTTCCGAACATTCGATTGATCAATACCGCAAATTCGTTTGATCGGTACCGCACATTCGTTTGATCGGTACCGCTCATTCGATTGATCGGTACCGAACATTCGATTAATCGGTACCGCACATTCGATTGATCGGTACCGAACATTCGATTGATCAATACCGCTCATTAGATTGATAGGTATCGCACATTCGATTAATCAGTACGGCACATTCGATTGATCGGTACCGAACATTCGATTGTTCGGTATCGCACATTAGTTGATCGGTACCGCATTTTCGATTGATCGGTACCGCACATTCGATTGATCGGTACCGCACATTCGATTGATCGGTAACGAACATTCGATTGATCGGTACCGCACATTCAATTGATCGGTACCGCACATTCGATTGATGGGTACCGCACATTCGATTGATCGGTACCGAACATTCGATTGATCGGTACCGAACATTCGATTGATCGCTACCGCACATTCGATTGATCGGTACCGAACATTCGATTGATCGGTACCGCACATTCGATTCATTGGTAAGGTACCGAACATTAGATTGTTCGGTACCGCACATTCGATTGATCGGTACCGCACATTCGATTGATCGGGACCGAACATTCGATTGATCGGTACCGAACATTCGATTGATCAATACCGCACATTCCATTGATAGATATCGCACATTCGATTGATCGGTACCGAACATTCGATTGTTCGGTATCGCACATTAGTTGATCGGTACCGCACATTCGATTGATCGGTACCGCACATTCGATTGATCAGTAACGAACATTCGATTGATCGGTACCGAACATTCGATTGATCGGTACCGAAAATTCGATTGATCGGTACCGCACATTCGATTGATCGGTACCGCACATTCGATTGATCGGTACGAACATTCGATTGATCAATACCGCACATTCGATTGTTCGGTATCGCACATTAGTTGATCGGTACCGCACATTCGATTGATCGGTACCGAACATTCGATTAATCGGTACCGCACATTCGATTGATCGGTACCGAACATTCGATTGATCAATACCGCTCATTCGATTGATAGGTATCGCACATTCGATTAATCAGTACGGCACATTCGATTGATCGGTACCGAACATTCGATTGTTCGGTATCGCACATTATTTAATCGGTACCGCATTTTCGATTGATCGGTACCGCACATTCGATTGATCGGTACCGCACATTCGATTGATCGGTAACGAAATTCGATTGATCGGTACCGCACATTCAATTGATCGGTACCGCACATTCGATTGATGGGTACCGCACATTCGATTGATCGGTACCGAACATTCGATTGATCGGTACCGAACATTCGATTGATCAATACCGCACATTCGATTGATCGGTAACGAACATTCGATTGATCGATACCGCACATTCGATTGATCAATACCGCACATTCGATTGATCGGTATCGAACATTCGATTGATCGGCACCGCACATTCGATTCATCGGTACGGTACCGAACTTTCGATTGTGCGATATCGCACATTAGTTGATCGGTACCGCACATTCGATTGATCAATACCGCACATTCGATTGATCGGTACCGCACATTCGATTGATCGGTACCGCACATTCCATTGATCGGTATCGAACATTCGATTGATCGGTACCGCACATTCGATTGATCAATACCGAACATTCGATTGATCGGTACCGAACATTCGATTGATCGGTACCGAAAATTCGATTGATCGGTACCGCACATTCCATTGATCGGTACCGAACATTCGATTGTCCGATATCGCACATTAGTTGATCGGTACCGCACATTCGATTGATCGGTACCGCACATTCGATTGATCGGTACCGCACATTCCATTGATCGGTATCGAACATTCGACTGCTCCGTACCGCACATTCGATTGATCGGTACCGCACATATGATTAATCGGTACCGCACATTCGATTGATCGGTACCGAACATTCGATTGATCGGTACCGCACAATCGATTGATCGGTACCGAACATTCGATTGATCGGTACCGAACATTCGATTGATCGGTATCGAACATTCGATTGATCGGTACCGCACATTCGATCAATCGGTACCGCACATTCGATTGATCGGTACCGAACATTCGATTGATCGGTACCGAATATTCGATTGATCGGTATCGAACATTAGAATGATCGGTACCGAACATTCGATTGATCGGTATCGAACTTTCGATTGATCGGTACCGCACGTTCGATTAATCGGTACCGCACATTCGATTGATCGGTACCGCACATTCGATTGATCGGTACGGTACCGAACATTCGATTGATCGATATCGAACATTCGACTGCTCCGTACCGCACATTCGATTGATCGGTACCGCACATTCGATTGTTCGGTACCGCACATTCATTTGATCGGTATCGAACATTCGATTCATCGGTTCCGAACATTCGATTGAGCAATACCGCAAATTCGTTTGATCGGTACCGCACATTCGTTTGATCGGTACCGCTCATTCGATTGATCGGTACCGAACATTCGATTAATCGGTACCGCACATTCGATTGATTGGTACCGAACATTCGATTGATCAATACCGATCATTAGATTGATAGGTATCGCACATTCGATTAATCAGTACGGCACATTCGATTGATCGGTACCGAACATTCGATTGTTCGGTATCGCACATTAGTTGATCGGTACCGCATTTTCGATTGATCGGTACCGCATATTCGATTGATCGGTACCGCACATTCGATTGATCGGTAACGAACATTCGATTGATCGGTACCGCACATTCAATTGATCGGTACCGCACATTCGATTGATGGGTACCGCACATTCGATTGATCGGTACCGAACATTCGATTGATCGGTACCGAACATTCGATTGATCAATACCGCACATTCGATTGATCGGTAACGAACATTCGATTGATCGATACCGCACATTCGATTGATCGGTAACGAACATTCGATTGATCGGTACCGCACATTCGATTTATCAATACCGAACATTCGATTGATCAATACCGCACATTCGATTGATCGCTACCGCACATTCGATTGATCGGTACCGAACATTCGATTGATCGGTACCGCACATTCGATTCATTGGTAAGGTACCGAACATTAGATTGTTCGGTACCGCACATTCGATTGATCGGTACCGCACATTCGATTGATCGGGACCGAACATTCGATTGATCGGTACCGAACATTCGATTGATCAATACCGCACATTCCATTGATAGATATCGCACATTCGATTGATCGGTACCGAACATTCGATTGTTCGGTATCGCACATTAGTTGATCGGTACCGCACATTCGATTGATCGGTACCGCACATTCGATTGATCAGTAACGAACATTCGATTGATCGGTACCGAACATTCGATTGATCGGTACCGAAAATTCGATTGATCGGTACCGCACATTCGATTGATCGGTACCGCACATTCGATTGATCGGTACGAACATTCGATTGATCAATACCGCACATTCGATTGTTCGGTATCGCACATTAGTTGATCGGTACCGCACATTCGATTGATCGGTACCGAACATTCGAGTAATCGGTACCGCACATTCGATTGATCGGTACCGAACATTCGATTGATCAATACCGCTCATTCGATTGATAGGTATCGCACATTCGATTAATCAGTACGGCACATTCGATTGATCGGTACCGAACATTCGATTGTTCGGTATCGCACATTATTTAATCGGTACCGCATTTTCGATTGATCGGTACCGCACATTCGATTGATCGGTACCGTACATTCGATTGATCGGTAACGAAATTCGATTGATCGGTACCGCACATTCAATTGATCGGTACCGCACATTCGATTGATGGGTACCGCACATTCGATTGATCGGTACCGAACATTCGATTGATCGGTACCGAACATTCGATTGATCAATACCGCACATTCCATTGATAGATATCGCACATTCGATTGATCGGTACCGAACATTCGATTGTTCGGTATCGCACATTAGTTGATCGGTACCGCACATTCGATTGATCGGTACCGCACATTCGATTGATCAGTAACGAACATTCGATTGATCGGTACCGAACATTCGATTGATCGGTACCGAAAATTCGATTGATCGGTACCGCACATTCGATTGATCGGTACCGCACATTCGATTGATCGGTACGAACATTCGATTGATCAATACCGCACATTCGATTGTTCGGTATCGCACATTAGTTGATCGGTACCGCACATTCGATTGATCGGTACCGAACATTCGATTAATCGGTACCGCACATTCGATTGATCGGTACCGAACATTCGATTGATCAATACCGCTCATTCGATTGATAGGTATCGCACATTCGATTAATCAGTACGGCACATTCGATTGATCGGTACCGAACATTCGATTGTTCGGTATCGCACATTATTTAATCGGTACCGCATTTTCGATTGATCGGTACCGCACATTCGATTGATCGGTACCGCACATTCGATTGATCGGTAACGAAATTCGATTGATCGGTACCGCACATTCAATTGATCGGTACCGCACATTCGATTGATGGGTACCGCACATTCGATTGATCGGTACCGAACATTCGATTGATCGGTACCGAACATTCGATTGATCAATACCGCACATTCGATTGATCGGTAACGAACATTCGATTGATCGATACCGCACATTCGATTGATCAATACCGCACATTCGATTGATCGGTATCGAACATTCGATTGATCGGCACCGCACATTCGATTCATCGGTACGGTACCGAACTTTCGATTGTGCGATATCGCACATTAGTTGATCGGTACCGCACATTCGATTGATCGGTACCGCACATTCGATTGATCGGTACCGCACATTCGATTGATCGGTACCGCACATTCCATTGATCGGTATCGAACATTCGATTGATCGGTACCGCACATTCGATTGATCAATACCGAACATTCGATTGATCAATACCGCACATTCGATTGATCGGTACCGCACATTCGATTGATCGGTACCGAACATTCGATTGATCGGTACCGTACATTCGTTTGATGTGTACCGCATATAAGATTGATCGGCACCGCACATTCGATTGATTGGTAAGGTACCGAACATTCGATTGTTCGGTACCGCACATTCGATTGATCGGCATCGAACATTCTATTGATCGGTTCCGAACATTCGATTCATCGGTACCGAACATTCGATTGATCGGTACCGAACATTCGATTGATCGGTACCGTACATTCGTTTGATGTGTACCGCATATAAGATTGATCGGCACCGCACATTCGATTGATTGGTAAGGTACTGAACATTCGATTGTTCGGTACCGCACATTCGACTGATCGGCATCGGACATTCTATTGATCGGTTCCGAACATTCGATTCATCGGTACCGAACATTCGATTGATCGGTACCGAACATTCGATTGATCGGTACCGAACATTCGATTGATCGCTACCGAACATTCTATTGATCGGTACCGCACATTCGATTGATCGGGACCGAACATTCGATTGATCGCTACCGAACATTCTATTGATCGGTACCGCACATTCGATTGATCGGGACCGAACATTCGATTGGTCGGTACCGAACATTTGATTGATCAATACCGCACATTCGATTGATAGATATCGCACATTCGATT
This sequence comes from Apostichopus japonicus, assembly GCF_037975245.1. Classification (NCBI taxonomy): domain Eukaryota; kingdom Metazoa; phylum Echinodermata; class Holothuroidea; order Aspidochirotida; family Stichopodidae; genus Apostichopus; species Apostichopus japonicus. The sequence continues at coordinate 5,069,218 of NC_092571.1, read as the reverse complement.
AATCGGTACTGCACATTCGATTGATCGGTACCGAACATTCGATTGTTCGGTATCGCACATTAGTTGATCGGTACCGCACATTCGATTGATCGGTACCGCACATTCGATTGATCAGTAACGAACATTCGATTGATCGGTACCGAACATTCGATTGATCGGTACCGAAAATTCGACTGATCGGTATCGCACATTCGATTGATCGGTACCGCACATTCGATTGATCGGTACCGAACATTCGATTGATCGGTACGAACATTCGATTGATCAATACCGCACATTCGATTGTTCGGTATCGCACATTGTTTGATGTGTACCGCATATATGATTGATCGGTACCGCACATTCGATTCATTGGTAAGGTCCCGAACATTCGATTGTTCGGTACCGCACATTCGATTGATCGGCATCGAACATTCGATTGATCGGTACCGCTCATTCGATTGATCGGTACCGAACATTCCATTGATCGGTACCGAACATTCGATTGTTCGGTATCGCACATTAGTTGATCGGTAACGCACATTCGATTGATCGGTACCGCACATTCGATTGATCGGTACCGAACATTCGATTGATCGGTACCGAACATTCGATTGATTAATACCGCACATTCGATTGTTCGGTATCGCACATTAGTTGATCGGTACCTCACATTCGATTGATCGGTACCGCACATTCGATTGATCGGTACCGAACATTCGATTGATCGGTACCGAACATTCGATTGTTCGGTACCGCACATTCGATTGATCAGTACCGAACATTCGATTGATCAATACCGCTCATTCGATTGATAGGTATCGCACATTCGATTAATCAGTACGGCACATTCGATTGATCGGTACCGAACATTCGATTGTTCGGTATCGCACATTAGTTGATTGGTAACGAACATTCGATTGATCGGTACCGCACATTCGATTGATCAATACCGAACATTCGATTGATCAATACCGCACATTCGATTGATCGGTACCGAACATTCGATTGATCGGTACCGAACATTCGATTGATCGGTACCGCACATTCGTTTGATGTGTACCGCATATATGATTGATCGGTACCGCACATTCGATTCATTGGTAAGGTACCGAACATTCGATTGTTCGGTACCGCACATTCGATTGATCGGCATCGAACATTCGATTGATCGGTACCGCTCATTCGATTGATCGGTACCGCACATTCCATTGATCGGTACCGAACATTCGATTGTTCGGTATCGCACATTAGTTGATCGGTAACGCACATTCGATTGATCGGTACCGCACATTCGATTGATCGGTACCGCACATTCGATTGATCGGTACCGAACATTCGATTGATCGGTACCGCACATTCGATTGATCGGGACCGAACATTCGATTGGTCGGTACCGAACATTTGATTGATCAATACCGCACATTCGACTGATCGGCATCGGACATTCTATTGATCGGTTCCGAACATTCGATTCATCGGTACCGAACATTCGATTGATCGGTACCGAACATTCGATTGGTCGGTACCGAACATTTGATTGATCAATACCGCACATTCGATTGATAGATATCGCACATTCGATTAATCGGTACTGCACATTCGATTGATCGGTACCGAACATTCGATTGTTCGGTATCGCACATTAGTTGATCGGTACCGCACATTCGATTGATCGGTACCGCACATTCGATTGATCAGTAACGAACATTCGATTGATCGGTACCGAACATTCGATTGATCGGTACCGAAAATTCGATTGATCGGTATCGCACATTCGATTGATCGGTACCGCACATTCGATTGATCGGTACCGAACATTCGATTGATCGGTACGAACATTCGATTGATCAATACCGCACATTCGATTGTTCGGTATCGCACATTGTTTGATGTGTACCGCATATATGATTGATCGGTACCGCACATTCGATTCATTGGTAAGGTACCGAACATTCGATTGTTCGGTATCGCACATTCGATTGATCGGCATCGAACATTCGATTGATCGGTACCGCTCATTCGATTGATCGGTACCGAACATTCCATTGATCGGTACCGAACATTCGATTGTTCGGTATCGCACATTAGTTGATCGGTAACGCACATTCGATTGATCGGTACCGCACATTCGATTGATCGGTACCGCACATTCGATTGATCGGTACCGAACATTCGATTGATCGGTACCGAACATTCGATTGATTAATACCGCACATTCGATTGTTCGGTATCGCACATTAGTTGATCGGTACCTCACATTCGATTGATCGGTACCGCACATTCGATTGATCGGTACCGAACATTCGATTGATCGGTACCGAACATTCGATTGATCGGTACCGCACATTCGATTGATCAGTACCGAACATTCGATTGATCAATACCGCTCATTCGATTGATAGGTATCGCACATTCGATTAATCAGTACGGCACATTCGATTGATCGGTACCGAACATTCGATTGTTCGGTATCGCACATTAGTTGATTGGTAACGAACATTCGATTGATCGGTACCGCACATTCGATTGATCAATACCGAACATTCGATTGATCAATACCGCACATTCGATTGATCGGTACCGAACATTCGATTGATCGGTACCGAACATTCGATTGATCGGTACCGCACATTCGTTTGATGTGTACCGCATATATGATTGATCGGTACCGCACATTCGATTCATTGGTAAGGTACCGAACATTCGATTGTTCGGTACCGCACATTCGATTGATCGGCATCGAACATTCGATTGATCGGTACCGCTCATTCGATTGATCGGTACCGCACATTCCATTGATCGGTACCGAACATTCAATTGTTCGGTATCGCACATTAGTTGATCGGTAACGCACATTCGATTGATCGGTACCGCACATTCGATTGATCGGTACCGCACATTCGATTGATCGGTACCGAACATTCGATTGATCGGTACCGAACATTCGATTGATTAATACCGCACATTCGATTGATCGGTATCGCACATTAGTTGATCGGTACCTCACATTCGATTGATCGGTACCGCACATTCGATTGATCGGTACCGAACATTCGATTGATCGGTACCGCACATTCGATTGTTCGGTACCGCACATTCGATTGATCAGTATCGAACATTCGATTGATCGGTACGGTATCGAACATTCGATTGATCGGTACCGAACATTCGATTGATCAATACCGCACATTCGATTGATCGTTAACGAACATTCGATTGATCGATACCGCACATTCGATTGATCGGTAAAGAACATTCGATTGATCGGTACCACACATTCGATTGATCAATACCGAACATTCGATTCATCAATACCGCATATTCGATTGATCGGTACCGCACATTCGATTGATCGGTACCGAACATTCGATTGATCGGTACCGCACATTCGTTTGATGTGTACCGCATATATGATTGATCGGTACCGCACATTCGATTCATTGGTAAGGTACCGAACATTCGATTGTTCGGTACCGCACATTCGATTGATCGGCATCGAACATTCGATTGATCGGGACCGCACGTTCGATTAATCGGTACCGCACATTCGATTGATCGGTACCGAACATTCGATTGATCGGTACCGCACATTCGATTCATCGGTTCCGAACATTCGATTGATCGGTACAGAACATTCGATTTATCGATACCGAACATTCGATTGATCGGTACCGCACATTCGATTGATCGGTACCGAACATTCGATTCATCGGTACCGAACATTCGATTGATCAATACCGCACATTCGATTGATAGATATCGCACATTCGATTAATCGGTACCGAACATTCGATTGATCGGTACCGAACATTCGATTGTTCGGTATCGCACATTCGATTGATCGGTACCGCACATTCGATTGATCGGTACCGCACATTCGATTGATCAGTAACGAACATTCGATTGATCGGTACCGCACATTCGATTGATCGGTACCGAACATTCGATTGATCGGTACCGCACATTCGATTGATCGGTACCGCACATTCGATTGATCGGTACCGAACATTCGAATGATCGGTACGAACATTCGATTGATCAATACCGCACATTCGATTGTTCGGTATCGCACATTAGTTGATCGGTACCGCACATTAGTTGATCGGTACCGCACATTCGATTGATCGGTACCGCACATTCGATTGATCGGTACCGCACATTCGATTGATCGGTACCGCACATTCGATTGATCAGTACCGCACATTCGATTGATCGCTACCGAACATTCGATTGATCAATACCGCACATTCGATTGATCGGTAACGCACATTCGATTGATCGGTACCGAACATTCGATTGATCGGTACCGAATATTCTATTGATCGGTACCGAACATTCGATTGATCGGTCCCGAACATTCGATTGATCGGTACCGAACATTCTATTGATCGGTACCGCACATTCGATTGATTGGGACCGAACATTCGATTCATCGGTACCGAACATTCGATTGATCAATACCGCACATTCGATTGATAGATATCGCACATTCGATTAATTGGTACTGCACGTTCGATTGATCGGTACCGAACATTCGATTGTTCGGTATCGCACATTAGTTGATCGGTACCGCACATTCGATTGATCGGTACCGCACATTCGATTGATCAGTAACGAACATTCGATTGATCGGTACCGAACATTCGATTGATCGGTACCGAAAATTCGATTGATCGGTACCGCACATTCGATTGATCGGTACCGCACATTCGATTGATCGGTACGAACATTCGATTGATCAATACCGCACATTCGATTGTTCGGTATCGCACATTCGATTGATCGGTACCGCACATTCGATTTATCGGTACCGTACATTCGATTGATCGGTACCGCACATTCGATTGATCGGTACCGAACATTCGATTGTTCGGTACCGCACATTCGATTGATCGGTATCGAACATTTGATTGATCGGTTCCGAACATTCGATTGATCAATACCGCACATTCGTTTGATCGGTACCGCACATTCGATTGATCGGTACCGAACATTCGATTGATCGGTACCGAACATTCGATTGATCGGTACCGCACATTCGATTGATAAGTACCGAACATTCGATTGATCAATACCGCTCATTCGATTGATAGGTATCGCACATTCGATTAATCAGTACGGCACATTCGATTGATCGGTACCGAACATTCGATTGTTCGGTATCGCACATTAGTTGATTGGTAACGAACATTCGATTGATCGATACCACACATTGGATTGATCGGTAACGAACATTCGATTGATCGGTACCGCACATTCGATTGATCAATACCGAACATTCGATTGATCAATACCGCACATTCGATTGATCGGTACCGAACATTCGATTGATCGGTACCGCACATTCGTTTGATGTGTACCGCATATATGATTGATCGGTACCGCACATTCGATTCATTGGTAAGGTACCGAACATTCGATTGTTCGGTACCGCACATTCGATTGATCGGCATCGAACATTCGATTGATCGGTACCGCTCATTCGATTGATCGGTACCGAACATTCGATTGTTCGGTATCGCACATTAGTTGATCGGTAACGCACATTCGATTGATCGGTACCGCACATTCGATTGATCGGTACCGCACATTCGATTGATCGGTACCGAACATTCGAATGATCGGTACCGAACATTCGATTGATTAATACCGCACATTCGATTGTTCGGTATCGCACATTAGTTGATCGGTACCTCACATTCGATTGATCGGTACCGCACATTCGATTGATCGGTTCCGAACATTCGATTGATCGGTACCGCACATTCGATTGATCAATACCGAACATTCGATTGATCAATACCGCACATTCGATTGATCGGTACCGAACATTCGATTGATCGGTACCGAACATTCGATTGATCGGTACCGAACATTCGATTGATCGGTACCGCACATTCGATTGATCAGTACCGAACATTCGATTGATCAATACCGCTCATTCGATTGATAGGTATCGCACATTCGATTAATCAGTACGGCACATTCGATTGGTCGGTACCGAACATTCGATTGTTCGGTATCGCACATTAGTTGATTGGTAACGAACATTCGAGTGATCGATACCACACATTGGATTGATCGGTAACGAACATTCGATTGATCGGTACCGCACATTCGATTGATCAATACCGAACATTCGATTGATCAATACCGCACATTCGATTGATGTGTACCGAACATTCGATTGATCGGTACCGAACATTCGATTGATCGGTACCGCACATTCGTTTGATGTGTACCGCATATATGATTGATCGGTACCGCACATTCGATTCATTGGTAAGGTACCGAACATTCGATTGTTCGGTACCGCACATTCGATTGATCGGCATCGAACATTCGATTGATCGGTACCGCACATTCGATTAATCGGTACCGAACATTCCATTGATCGGTACCGAACATTCGATTGTTCGGTATCGCACATTAGTTGATCGGTACCGCACATTCGATTGATCGGTACCGCACATCAGTAACGAACATTCGATTGATCGGTACCGAACATTCGATTGATCGGTACCGAAAATTCGATTGATCGGTACCGCACATTCGATTGATCGGTACCGCACATTCGATTGATCGGTCGATTGATCGGTACGAACATTCGATTGATCAATACCGCACATTCGATTGTTCGGTATCGCACATTAGTTGATCGGTACCGCACATTAGTTGATCGGTACCGCACATTCGATTGATCGGTACCGCACATTCGATTGATCGGTACCACACATTCGATTGATCGGTACCGCACATTCGATTGATCGGTACCGCACATTCGATTGATCGGTACCGAACATTCGATTGATCAATACCGCACATTCGATTGATCGGTAACGCACATTCGATTGATCGGTACCGAACATTCGATTGATCGGTTCCGAATATTCTATTGATCGGTACCGAACATTCGATTGATCGGTACCGAACATTCGATTGATCGGTACCGAACATTCTGTTGATCGGTACCGCACATTCGATTGATTGGGACCGAACATTCGATTCATCGGTACCGAATATTCGATTGATCAATACCGCACATTCGATTGATTGATATCGCACATTCGATTAATTGGTACTGCACGTTCGATTGATCGGTACCGAACATTCGATTGTTCGGTATCGCACATTAGTTGATCGGTACCGCACATTCGATTGATCGGTACCGCACATTCGATTGATCAGTAACGAACATTCGATTGATCGGTACCGAACATTCGATTGATCGGTACCGAAAATTCGATTGATCGGTACCGCACATTCGATTGATCGGTACCGCACATTCGATTGATCGGTACGAACATTCGATTGATCAATACCGCACATTCGATTGTTCGGTATTGCACATTCGATTGATCGGTACCGCACATTAGTTGATCGGTACCGCACATTCGATTGATCGGTATCGCACATTAGTTGATCGGTACCGCACATTAGTTGATCGGTACCGTACATTCGATTGATCGGTACCGAACATTCGATTGATCGGTACCGCACATTCGATTGATCGGTACCGCACATTCGATTGATCGGTGCCGCACATTCGATTGATCGCTACCGAACATTCGATTGATCAATACGCACATTCGATTGATCGGTAACGCACATTCGATTGATCGGTACCGAACATTCGATTGATCGGTACCGAACATTCTATTGATCGGTACCGAACATTCGATTGATCGGTACCGAACATTCGATTGATCGGTACCGAACATTCTGTTGATCGGTACCGCACATTCGATTGATTGGGACCGAACATTCGATTCATCGGTACCGAACATTCGATTGATCAATACCGCACATTCGATTGATAGATATCGCACATTCGATTAATTGGTACTGCACGTTCGATTGATCGGTACCGAACATTCGATTATTCGGTATCGCACATTAGTTGATCGGTACCGCACATTCGATTGATCGGTACCGCACATTCGATTGATCAGTAACGAACATTCGATTGATCGGTACCGAACATTCGATTGATCGGTACCGAAAATTCGATTGATCGGTACCGCACATTCGATTGATCGGTACCGCACATTCGATTGATCGGTAACGAACATTCGATTGATCGGTACGAACATTCGATTGATCAATACCGCACATTCGATTGTTCGGTATCGCACATTCGATTGATCAGTACCGCACATTCGATTGATCGGTACCGCACATTCGATTGATCGGTACCGCACATTCGATTGTTCGGTACCGCACATTCGATTGATCGGTACCGCACATTCGATTGATCGGTACCGCACATTCGATTGATCGCTACCGAACATTCGATTTATCAATACCGCACATTCGATTGATCGGTAACGCACATTCGATTGATCGGTACCGAACATTCGATTGATCGGTACCGAACATTCTATTGATCGGTACCGAACATTCGATTGATCGGTACCGCACATTCGATTGATCAATACCGAACATTCGATTGATCAATACCGCACATTCGATTGATCGGTACCGAACATTCGATTGATCGGTACCGAACATTCGATTGATCGGTACCGCACATTCGTTTGATGTGTACCGCATATATGATTGATCGGTACCGCACATTCGATTCATTGGTAAGGTACCGAACATTCGATTGTTCGGTACCGCACATTCGATTGATCGGCATCGAACATTCGATTGATCGGTACCGCTCATTCGATTGATCGGTACCGCACATTCCATTGATCGGTACCGAACATTCGATTGTTCGGTATCGCACATTAGTTGATCGGTAACGCACATTCGATTGATCGGTACCGCACATTCGATTGATCGGTACCGCACATTCGATTGATCGGTACCGAACATTCGATTGATCGGTACCGAACATTCGATTGATTAATACCGCACATTCGATTGTTCGGTATCGCACATTAGTTGATCGGTACCTCACATTCGATTGATCGGTACCGCACATTCGATTGATCGGTACCGCACATTCGATTGATCGGTACCGCACATTCGATTGTTCGGTACCGCACATTCGATTGATCAGTATCGAACATTCGATTGATCGGTACGGTATCGAACATTCGATTGATCGGTACCGCACATTCGATTGATCAATACCGCACATTCGATTGATAGATATCGCACATTCGATTAATCGGTACTGCACATTCGATTGATCGGTACCGAACATTCGATTGTTCGGTATCGCACATTAGTTGATCGGTACCGCACATTCGATTGATCGGTACCGCACATTCGATTGATCAGTAACGAACATTCGATTGATCGGTACCGAACATTCGATTGATCGGTACCGAAAATTCGATTGATCGGTACCGCACATTCGATTGATCGGTACCGCACATTCGATTTATCGGTACCGAACATTCGATTGATCGGTACGAACATTCGATTGATCAATACCGCACATTCGATTGTTCGGTATCGCACATTAGTTGATCGGTACCGCACATTAGTTGATCGGTACCGCACATTCGATTGATCGGTACCGCACATTCGATTGATCGGTACCACACATTCGATTGATCGGTACCGCACATTCGATTGATCGGTACCGCACATTCGATTGATCAGTATCGAACATTCGATTGATCGGTACGGTATCGAACATTCGATTGATCGGTACCGAACATTCGATTGATCAATACCGAACATTCGATTGATCAATACCGCATATTCGATTGATCGGTACCGCACATTCGATTGATCGGTACCGAACATTCGATTGATCGGTACCGCACATTCGTTTGATGTGTACCGCATATATGATTGATCGGTACCGCACATTCGATTCATTGGTAAGGTACCGAACATTCGATTGTTCGGTACCGCACATTCGATTGATCGGCATCGAACATTCGATTGATCGGTACCGCACGTTCGATTAATCGGTACCGCACATTCGATTGATCGGTACCGAACATTCGATTGATCGGTACCGCACATTCGATTCATCGGTTCCGAACATTCGATTGATCGGTACAGAACATTCGATTGATCGGTACCGAACATTCGATTGATCGGTACCGAACATTCGATTGATCGGTACCGAACATTCTATTGATCGGTACCGCACATTCGATTGATCGGGCCCGAACATTCGATTCATCGGTACCGCACATTCGATTGATCAATACCGCACATTCGATTGATAGATATCGCACATTCGATTAATCGGTACTGCACATTCGATTGATCGGTACCGAACATTCGATTGTTCGGTATCGCACATTAGTTGATCGGTACCGCACATTCGATTGATCGGTACCGCACATTCGATTGATCAGTAACGAACATTCGATTGATCGGTACCGAACATTCGATTGATCGGTACCGAAAATTCGATTGATCGGTACCGCACATTCGATTGATCGGTACCGCACATTCGATTGATCGGTACCGAACATTCGATTGATCGGTACGAACATTCGATTGATCAATACCGCACATTCGATTGTTCGGTATCGCACATTAGTTGATCGGTACCGCACATTAGTTGATCGGTACCGCACATTCCATTGATCGGTACCGCACATTCGATTGATCGGTACCACACATTCGATTGATCGGTACCGCACATTCGATTGATCGGTACCGCACATTCGATTGATCGCTACCGAACATTCGATTGATCAATACCGCACATTCGATTGATCGGTAACGCACATTCCATTGATCGGTACCGAACATTCGATTGATCGGTACCGAATATTCTATTGATCGGTACCGAACATTCGATTGATCGGTACCGAACATTCGATTGATCGGTACCGAACATTCTGTTGATCGGTACCGCACATTCGATTGATTGGGACCGAACATTCGATTCATCGGTACCGAACATTCGATTGATCAATACCGCACATTCGATTGATAGATATCGCACATTCGATTGATCGGTACTGCACGTTCGATTGATCGGTACCGAACATTCGATTGTTCGGTATCGCACATTAGTTGATCGGTACTGCACATTCGATTGATCGGTACCGCACATTCGATTGATCAGTAACGAACATTCGATTGATCGGTACCGAACATTCGATTGATCGGTACCGAAAATTCGATTGATCGGTACCGCACATTCGATTGATCGGTACGAACATTCGATTGATCAATACCGCACATTCGATTGTTCGGTATCGCACATTCGATTGATCGGTACCGCACATTCGATTGATCGGTACCGCACATTCGATTGATCGGTATCGAACATTCGATTGATCGGTACCGCACATTCGATCAATCGGTACCGCACATTCGATTGATCGGTACCGCACATTCGATTGATCGGTACCGCACATTCGATTGATCGGTACCGAAAATTCTATTGATCGGTACCGCACATTCGATTGATCGGTACCGCACATTCGATTGATCGGTACCGAACATTCGATTGATCGGTACGAACATTCGATTGATCAATACCGCACATTCGATTGTTCGGTATCGCACATTAGTTGATCGGTACCGCACATTAGTTGATCGGTACCGCACATTCGATTGATCGGTACCGAACATTCGATTGATCGGTACCGCACATTCGATTGATCGGTACCGCACATTCGATTGATCGGTACCGCACATTCGATTGATCGCTACCGAACATTCGATTGATCAATACCGCACATTCGATTGATCGGTAACGCACATTCGATTGATCGGTACCGAACATTCGATTGATCGGTACCGAACATTCTATTGATCGGTACCGAACATTCGATTGATCGGTACCGAACATTCGATTGATCGGTACCGAACATTCTGTTGATCGGTACCGCACATTCGATTGATTGGGACCGAACATTCGATTCATCGGTACCGAACATTCGATTGATCAATACCGCACATTCGATTGATAGATATCGCACATTCGATTAATTGGTACTGCACGTTCGATTGATCGGTACCGAACATTCGATTATTCGGTATCGCACATTAGTTGATCGGTACCGCACATTCGATTGATCGGTACCGCACATTCGATTGATCAGTAACGAACATTCGATTGATCGGTACCGAACATTCGATTGATCGGTACCGAAAATTCGATTGATCGGTACCGCACATTCGATTGATCGGTACCGCACATTCGATTGATCGGTAACGAACATTCGATTGATCGGTACCGAACATTCGATTGATCGGTACCGAACATTCTATTGATCGGTACCGCACATTCGATTGATCGGGCCCGAACATTCGATTCATCGGTACCGCACATTCGATTGATCAATACCGCACATTCGATTGATAGATATCGCACATTCGATTAATCGGTACTGCACATTCGATTGATCGGTACCGAACATTCGATTGTTCGGTATCGCACATTAGTTGATCGGTACCGCACATTCGATTGATCGGTACCGCACATTCGATTGATCAGTAACGAACATTCGATTGATCGGTACCGAACATTCGATTGATCGGTACCGAAAATTCGATTGATCGGTACCGCACATTCGATTGATCGGTACCGCACATTCGATTTATCGGTACCGAACATTCGATTGATCGGTACGAACATTCGATTGATCAATACCGCACATTCGATTGTTCGGTATCGCACATTAGTTGATCGGTACCGCACATTAGTTGATCGGTACCGCACATTCGATTGATCGGTACCGCACATTCGATTGATCGGTACCACACATTCGATTGATCGGTACCGCACATTCGATTGATCGGTACCGCACATTCGATTGATCAGTATCGAACATTCGATTGATCGGTACGGTATCGAACATTCGATTGATCGGTACCGAACATTCGATTGATCAATACCGAACATTCGATTGATCAATACCGCATATTCGATTGATCGGTACCGCACATTCGATTGATCGGTACCGAACATTGGATTGATCGGTACCGCACATTCGTTTGATGTGTACCGCATATATGATTGATCGGTACCGCACATTCGATTCATTGGTAAGGTACCGAACATTCGATTGTTCGGTACCGCACATTCGATTGATCGGCATCGAACATTCGATTGATCGGTACCGCACGTTCGATTAATCGGTACCGCACATTCGATTGATCGGTACCGAACATTCGATTGATCGGTACCGCACATTCGATTCATCGGTTCCGAACATTCGATTGATCGGTACAGAACATTCGATTGATCGGTACCGAACATTCGATTGATCGGTACCGAACATTCGATTGATCGGTACCGAACATTCTATTGATCGGTACCGCACATTCGATTGATCGGGCCCGAACATTCGATTCATCGGTACCGCACATTCGATTGATCAATACCGCACATTCGATTGATAGATATCGCACATTCGATTAATCGGTACTGCACATTCGATTGATCGGTACCGAACATTCGATTGTTCGGTATCGCACATTAGTTGATCGGTACCGCACATTCGATTGATCGGTACCGCACATTCGATTGATCAGTAACGAACATTCGATTGATCGGTACCGAACATTCGATTGATCGGTACCGAAAATTCGATTGATCGGTACCGCACATTCGATTGATCGGTACCGCACATTCGATTGATCGGTACCGAACATTCGATTGATCGGTACGAACATTCGATTGATCAATACCGCACATTCGATTGTTCGGTATCGCACATTAGTTGACCGGTACCGCACATTAGTTGATCGGTACCGCACATTCCATTGATCGGTACCGCACATTCGATTGATCGGTACCACACATTCGATTGATCGGTACCGCACATTCGATTGATCGGTACCGCACATTCGATTGATCGCTACCGAACATTCGATTGATCAATACCGCACATTCGATTGATCGGTAACGCACATTCGATTGATCGGTACCGAACATTCGATTGATCGGTACCGAATATTCTATTGATCGGTACCGAACATTCGATTGATCGGTACCGAACATTCGATTGATCGGTACCGAACATTCTGTTGATCGGTACCGCACATTCGATTGATTGGGACCGAACATTCGATTCATCGGTACCGAACATTCGATTGATCAATACCGCACATTCGATTGATAGATATCGCACATTCGATTAATTGGTACTGCACGTTCGATTGATCGGTACCGAACATTCGATTGTTCGGTATCGCACATTAGTTGATCGGTACTGCACATTCGATTGATCGGTACCGCACATTCGATTGATCAGTAACGAACATTCGATTGATCGGTACCGAACATTCGATTGATCGGTACCGAAAATTCGATTGATCGGTACCGCACATTCGATTGATCGGTATCGCACATTCGATTGATCGGTACCGCACATTCGATTGATCGGTACCGCACATTCGATTGATCGGTATCGAACATTCGATTGATCGGTACCGCACATTCGATCAATCGGTACCGCACATTCGATTGATCGGTACCGCACATTCGATTGATCGGTACCGCACATTCGATTGATCGGTACCGAAAATTCGATTGATCGGTACCGCACATTCGATTGATCGGTACCGCACATTCGATTGATCGGTACCGAACATTCGATTGATCGGTACGAACATTCGATTGATCAATACCGCACATTCGATTGTTCGGTATCGCACATTAGTTGATCGGTACCGCACATTAGTTGATCGGTACCGCACATTCGATTGATCGGTACCGAACATTCGATTGATCGGTACCGCACATTCGATTGATCGGTACCGCACATTCGATTGATCGGTACCGCACATTCGATTGATCGCTACCGAACATTCGATTGATCAATACCGCACATTCGATTGATCGGTAACGCACATTCGATTGATCGGTACCGAACATTCGATTGATCGGTACCGAACATTCTATTGATCGGTACCGAACATTCGATTGATCGGTACCGAACATTCGATTGATCGGTACCGAACATTCTGTTGATCGGTACCGCACATTCGATTGATTGGGACCGAACATTCGATTCATCGGTACCGAACATTCGATTGATCAATACCGCACATTCGATTGATAGATATCGCACATTCGATTCATTGGTACTGCACGTTCGATTGATCGGTACCGAACATTCGATTATTCGGTATCGCACATTAGTTGATCGGTACCGCACATTCGATTGATCGGTACCGCACATTCGATTGATCAGTAACGAACATTCGATTGATCGGTACCGAACATTCGATTGATCGGTACCGAAAATTCGATTGATCGGTACCGCACATTCGATTGATCGGTACCGCACATTCGATTGATCGGTAACGAACATTCGATTGATCGGTACGAACATTCGATTGATCAATACCGCACATTCGATTGTTCGGTATCGCACATTCGATTGATCAGTACCGCACATTCGATTGATCGGTACCGCACATTCGATTGATCGGTACCGCACATTCGATTGTTCGGTACCGCACATTTGATTGATCGGTACCGCACATTCGATTGATCGGTACCGCACATTCGATTGATCGCTACCGAACATTCGATTGATCAATACCGCACATTCGATTGATCGGTAACGCACATTCGATTGATCGGTACCGAACATTCGATTGATCGGTACCGAACATTCTATTGATCGGTACCGAACATTCGATTGATCGGTACCGAACATTCGATTGATCGGTACCGAACATTCTATTGATCGGTAAGGCACATTCGATTGATTGGGACCGAACATTCGATTCATCGGTACCGAACATTCGATTGATCAATACCGCACATTCGATTGATAGATATCGCACATTCGATTAATTGGTACTGCACGTTCGATTGATCGGTACCGAACATTCGATTATTCGGTATCGCACATTAGTTGATCGGTACCGCACATTCGATTGATCGGTACCGCACATTCGATTGATCAGTAACGAACATTCGATTGATCGGTACCGAACATTCGATTGATCGGTACCGAAAATTCGATTGATCGGTACCGCACATTCGATTGATCGGTACCGCACATTCGATTGATCGGTAACGAACATTCGATTGATCGGTACGAACATTCGATTGATCAATACCGCACATTCGATTGTTCGGTATCGCACATTCGATTGATCAGTACCGCACATTCGATTGATCGGTACCGCACATTCGATTGATCGGTACCGCACATTCGATTGTTCGGTATCGCACATTCGATTGATCAGTACCGCACATTCGATTGATCGGTACCGCACATTCGATTGATCGGTACCGCACATTCGATTGATCGGTACCGCACATTCGATTGTTCGGTACCGCACATTCGATTGATCGGTATCGAACATTCGATTGATCGGTACCGCACATTCGATCAATCGGTACCGCACATTCGATTGATCGGTACCGCACATTCGATTGATCGGTACCGAACATTCGATTGATCAATACCGCTCATTCGATTGATAGGTATCGCACATTCGATTAATCAGTACGGCACATTCCATTGATCGATACCGAACTTTCGATTGTTCGGTATCGCACATTAGTTGATCGGTACCGCACATTCGATTGATCGGTACCGCACATTCGATTGATCGGTACCGCACATTCGATTGATCGGTAACGAACATTCGATTGATCGGTACCGCACATTCGATTGATCGGTACCGCACATTCGATTGATCGGTACCGCACATTCGATTGATGTGTACCGAACATTCGATTGATCGGTACCGAACATTCGATTGATCAATACCGCACATTCGATTGATCGTTAACGAACATTCGATTGATCGATACCGCACATTCGATTGATCGGTAAAGAACATTCGATTGATCGGTACCACACATTCGATTGATCAATACCGAACATTCGATTGATCAATACCGCATATTCGATTGATCGGTACCGCACATTCGATTGATCGGTACCGAACATTCGATTGATCGGTATCTGTCACGAACGACTTTATTCATTGTACGTGTATTCAGTATATGCTGGTCAGGGTGATAAGTAGGTCACTCGTCGTGACTGACAACTTGTGCGTTTTTTCTGGAAGCTACGAGAAATGATGGCGCTATTCGGTATTAGCGAGTACAAATTCCCAGACCATACGGGAAGTTATTTTTAGCAGGTGACCGGATATCGTCGACCAATGAACGTTGAACTATCAGTCGTATCTTCGAGACATGGATGATTCTCGATGTTTTTCCGTCAGGATTCCTGGAAAAGAACTTTCGGGAGATTAAACCCGGCTATATATAAGAAGAGATATTTTCGGTGATGAGGAGTTTAGTTCAGAGTTTTCCGATCTATTGTAAAAAGAAATTCATCTGAGATAAAAGATTAATCGAGGGGACGGACGGAGGAACCGGTGGACTGTTTGTTTATAAGATTGGTGCGTCGTTTAACCGGGACAGGCGTGACTTCGGCAGAGTTTTTCGGAGTTCACCCAGGAGGAAGCCATCCTTGGGATACAAACGTTGAGTCGAATTGGACCAGCGGGGAACGGTTTTGCTCCTGACCAAGTCACGGGATACCAGCCTACGAGGGAGAATCCCGACATCGTTGTTGGTGACGCAAGGAGGTCAGAACAGCTACGAAAGGAACCGAGAGCCGGCACGCGCCGCGTAAGATAAGTTAAGAAATCTTTTAAAAATTTAACGGCCGTATAATATTGTAAAATCTGTCTGTAATATTCCAAATTTCTAGTACCAATAATCCTTGTACAAATCAGTAGAGATCGTATCATTGTAAATATATCGATTTTGTTAACTTTCAGAAACCTCTCAGTAGTCTTTTGGTCCTTTGAGTTTACTTCCCTGAATCTATCTAAAATTTTATTTTTATCGGCTTTGAAGGCCAAAGGAAAAACACGGGGTCGCAACAGAAGGGGCGCTAGAGGGTGCCATTTTGTATTATCCCACGGAAGTTGTGACAGTACCGCACATTCGTTTGATGTGTACCGCATAGATGATTGATCGGTACCGCACATTCGATTCATTGGTAAGGTACCGAACATTCGATTGTTCGGTACCGCACATTCGATTGATCGGCATCGAACATTCGATTGATCGGTACCGCACGTTCGATTAATCGGTACCGCACATTCGATTGATCGGTACCGAACATTCGATTGATCGGTACCGCACATTCGATTCATCGGTTCCGAACATTCGATTGATCGGTACAGAACATTCGATTGATCGGTACCGAACATTCGATTGATCGGTACCGAACATTCTATTGATCGGTACCGCACATTCGATTGATCGGGACCGAACATTCGATTCATCGGTACCGAACATTCGATTGATCAATACCGCACATTCGATTGATAGATATCGCACATTCGATTAATCGGTACTGCACATTCGATTGATCGGTACCGCACATTCGATTGATCGGTACCGCACATTCGTTTGATGTGTACCGCATATATGATTGATCGGT
Source organism: Apostichopus japonicus (assembly GCF_037975245.1). Classification (NCBI taxonomy): domain Eukaryota; kingdom Metazoa; phylum Echinodermata; class Holothuroidea; order Aspidochirotida; family Stichopodidae; genus Apostichopus; species Apostichopus japonicus. The sequence continues at coordinate 5,050,919 of NC_092571.1, read as the reverse complement.
ACCGCACATTCGATTCATTGGTAAGGTACCGAACATTCGATTGTTCGGTACCGCACATTCGATTGATCGGCATCGAACATTCGATTGATCGGTACCGCACGTTCGATTAATCGGTACCGCACATTCGATTGATCGGTACCGAACATTCGATTGATCGGTACCGCACATTCGATTCATCGGTTCCGAACATTCGATTGATCGGTACAGAACATTCGATTGATCGGTACCGAACATTCGATTGATCGGTACCGAACATTCGATTGATCGGTACCGAACATTCTATTGATCGGTACCGCACATTCGATTGATCGGGCCCGAACATTCGATTCATCGGTACCGCACATTCGATTGATCAATACCGCACATTCGATTGATAGATATCGCACATTCGATTAATCGGTACTGCACATTCGATTGATTGGTACCGAACATTCGATTGTTCGGTATCGCACATTAGTTGATCGGTACCGCACATTCGATTGATCGGTACCGCACATTCGATTGATCAGTAACGAACATTCGATTGATCGGTACCGAACATTCGATTGATCGGTACCGAAAATTCGATTGATCGGTACCGCACATTCGATTGATCGGTACCGCACATTCGATTGATCGGTACCGAACATTCGATTGATCGGTACGAACATTCGATTGATCAATACCGCACATTCGATTGTTCGGTATCGCACATTAGTTGATCGGTACCGCACATTAGTTGATCGGTACCGCACATTCGATTGATCGGTACCGCACATTCGATTGATCGGTACCACACATTCGATTGATCGGTACCGCACATGCGATTGATCGGTACCGCACATTCGATTGATCAGTATCGAACATTCGATTGATCGGTACGGTATCGAACATTCGATTGATCGGTACCGAACATTCGATTGATCAATACCGCACATTCGATTGATCGGTACCGAACATTCGATTGATCGGTACCACACATTCGATTGATCAATACCGAACATTCGATTGATCAATACCGCATATTCGATTGATCGGTACCGCACATTCGATTGATCGGTACCGAACATTCGATTGATCGGTACCGCACATTCGTTTGATGTGTACCGCATATATGATTGATCGGTACCGCACATTCGATTCATTGGTAAGGTACCGAACATTCGATTGTTCGGTACCGCACATTCGATTGATCGGCATCGAACATTCGATTGATCGGTACCGAACATTCGATTGATCAATACCGCACATTCGATTGATCGGTAACGCACATTCGATTGATCGGTACCGAACATTCGATTGATCGGTACCGAATATTCTATTGATCGGTACCGAACATTCGATTGATCGGTACCGAACATTCGATTGATCGGTACCGAACATTCTGTTGATCGGTACCGCACATTCGATTGATTGGGACCGAACATTCGATTCATCGGTACCGAACATTCGATTGATCAATACCGCACATTCGATTGATAGATATCGCACATTCGATTAATTGGTACTGCACGTTCGATTGATCGGTACCGAACATTCGATTGTTCGGTATCGCACATTAGTTGATCGGTACTGCACATTCGATTGATCGGTACCGCACATTCGATTGATCAGTAACGAACATTCGATTGATCGGTACCGAACATTCGATTGATCGGTACCGAAAATTCGATTGATCGGTACCGCACATTCGATTGATCGGTACCGCACATTCGATTGATCGGTACGAACATTCGATTGATCAATACCGCACATTCGATTGTTCGGTATCGCA